>NC_064926.1:521297924-521615924 GCF_023897955.1 Schistocerca gregaria
TACCAATTCGCACGGAGTATCTACTTCGACTTCACTACAAGATAAACCACTACTGACAGACACAAACACTCCACCACCAATTCTGCCTAATCTATCTTTCCTGAACACCGTCTGAGACTTCGTAAAAATTTCTGCAGAACTTATTTCAGGATTTAGCCAGCTTTCTGTACCTATAACGATATCAGCTTCTGTGCTTTCTATTAGCGCTTGAAGCTCAGGGACTTTTCCAGCGCAACTACAACAATTTACAACTATAATTCCGACTGTTCCTTGATCCAAGCACGTCCTTTAATTGCCAAGCACCCTTTGACATTGCAGCCCATCCCGCACTTTCCCGAGGCCTTCTAACCTAAAAAAACCCCCAGTCCACGCCACACAGCCTCCGCTACACGTGTAGCCGCCAGCTGAGTGTAATGAACTCCTGACCTATTCAGCGGAACCCGAAACCCCACCACCCTATGGCGCAAGTCAAGGAATCTGCAGCCAATACGGTCGCAAAACCGTCTGAGCCTCTGATTCAGACCCTCCACCCGGCTCTGCACCAAAGGTCCGCAGTCGGTTCTGTCAACGATGCTGCAGATGGTGAGCTCTGCCTTCATCTCGTAAGCAAGACCGGCAGCCTTCACCAAATCAGATAGCCGCTGGAATCCAGAGAGAATTTCCTCAGATCCAAAGAGACACACGTCATTAGTGCCGACATGTGCCACCACCTGCAGCGGGCTGCACCCTGTGCTCTTCATGGCACCTGGAAGGACCCTTTCCACATCAGGAATGACTCCTCCCGGAATGCACACGGAGTGCACAGTGGATTTCTTCCCCTCCTTAGCCGTCGTATCCCTAAGGGGCCCCATTACGCGCCTAACATTGGAGCTCCCAACTACCAGTAAGCCCATCCTCTGCGATTTCCCGGACCCTGAAGGCTGAGAATGATCCTCTGAAACAGGGCAGGCAGCTGCATCTGGCTCTGCCAGAGACAGTGCCTGAAACCTGTTTGTCAGACGCACCGGGGAGGCTTTCTGATCAGCCTCCGGGGACGCCTTTCGCTGCCTGCCACGCCTTGGAACGACCTCCCAATCAACCACAGGCGAGGGCTCAGCCCCACTGCGTGCAGGAACCGGGGCAACCACAGCGGCAGACCGATCTGGGGACAGACGGGACGAGGTTGACGTCCCCGTGATACCCAAGTCCGGCTCCCCACAGTGGTGCCCATTGGCAACAGCCTCAAGCTGCGCGACCGAAGTCAGCGCCGATTGCAGCTGTGAGCGAAGGGATGCCAAGTCAGCCCTCATCTGAACACAGCAATCGCAGTCCCTGTCCATTCTAATCGATGTTGAACAACAGTTACTGAAACACGAGTCCGTGCCTAGATAACGCAAGCGAAACACGCAAAGAATGTATCAACTAACCTATACAAATGCCTAACGACTGCGCTACAATCTGCTGACTTTACGATTACAGTAACTAAAACTCGAAATTGCACCTCCTATACGAAACTCACACGCAGTTTAAATAAGAATCTACCAAGTAAACACTAAAGCGCGATGCTACAACTGTCAAATACTATAATACGCCCGAAATATATGAATTAAACAATGCAAGTACCCAAAAACATGCAAAGAAATTAATTAAACTATCTAACAAATAAGTAAGCTAGGGTTATACGACTTGCTGCTGCAGCTGCTTATCCAACGGCGGCAGGGAGCACACCTCACTGTGAGGTACTACCACAGCCAACAAGATCCCAAGGTCTGTCCCCAATAAAACACGTGTGATGCCAGCAATCCGTCCCAGTGGCAGTATCAGGATGTCGAGAACCAGTTACGATTGTTGTGGTCCAGTTTGCCTCGGGAAAGGACACAACAACCTTTTGAGGCCCATCCCAATAGAATCAGTGCATGCATCCAGACATCCAGGCCAGAGAGGTGCAACGTCGTACTGATAAGTGAGTTTAGATTGACAAATCTATACACATAAAAATGTATGTTTCATTATATGTTTGTCCTCTAAGAATTCCTAAATCATTTATCCGATTGCGATGAAACTTTAGTGAGTTGACCTCCTAACGAAAAAAAGAGTACGACACATAATTCAGAAGATATGAAGTCACAATGAGTGGCACTGCGCGAAAATACCAGATTTATGCATCCACTATTTGGGAATGAGAGCACTTAGCGACTGGCAACAAACCTTACATAATTTATAATTTCAAATGTTCTTCAAACTTTTTTCGCAAACACCCACCATAAAATGATGAAAGGAAAAAAGGTTATCGCTTTACTTCATTTTCGCTGTACATGCCGTAAATCTACCACATCAGACATGACGTTTAAACGTATTACTTCCTTACCATCAGTTCTGTTCGCAACATTTTTTGGATGCAGTATCAACATATATCAATAAGTCTGCAGCAAATTTATATCACTGTACGACACTGGATTCAGGAGATATGAAGTAATTAACACTCACATGCGCGAGAAACTGCCGCGTCAAGCTTGATGTTTTGTTTTATTACTGCTTTATTGAAGTTTTCACAATACATTTCGGAAACGTCTTAATAATTATATACATCCACGAGTCTTCCAAAGCAATGTTGTGTCAAAATTTCAAATTAACAGGTCAAGAACTTTCCGAGATTTGCAATTAGGGGCATTTATATTTTCTGTTTGTTTGTTCTTAGTAGCAAATCTCGAAAAGATCTTGACTGACTAATTTGAAATTTTGACACATCATTGCGTTCTGATATGAGCATGTTTTATGTCCTTATTTTTGTAGCGGTCCGCCCTCATGTTCATTTCACACATGTCGTATGTGACGGACCGCATTAAAATACTTATAACAGTACTATTGTCATAACAGTGTTTGCGGGAACAAAAGTTATTTTATACATTATCCCGGTAAAGTATGTAATGGTTAACCATAAATGAAATATTTAGTAAGTGGTCTTGACTAATCCGGTAATTGTAATATCTGCTGTTAAAGATGTGACGCACAAAGATGTGTTGATTGTCAGTCGGTAATTGTGATCATATAGCATTTCTTTTATTTGTCAAACAAGTGACACAGTGAGTGGTGTTCGTTGTGGATTTGTAATTGTGATCATATTGCATTCCTTGTATTGTCGATTCAGTCATCAAGTCCAAGCGGAAATCGATTGGCCGACATGAAAACAAAAAATATTGTGTATATAAAAGCGCTTCAATAAACAAATTATAAAACCAAACACTTCTTCCCATGTTATTGAAACGCAAGGCGTGTACAGCAAGTACTTCATGAATTTGACACGATTTTGTAATCACTGATGCAGCATCAGATACCCTCTCAACCCCTGAAGTTGCATTTCATTTCCTTCCCCCCCTTCTAGGTGCTCCGCTTTATTTGCCAGGCAGTGCGTTTTTTGTATTGTTATTTTTACTGCTTATTATAATATGCATCATTTTATTTAATGACTGTCAGATTCCTTCACTACATTTGGACTCCTAAGGCCATCTGTTATCGTTGACGTTTCTTCCGTTGCTTGTATATATACGTATTCTGGTTGCGCTGTTTTTTCTATATTTCTCACTTTCTCACTTGTGTTTGCCATGGTCCGTCCCCGGTAGCTGAAGGATTAGCACGACTGATCGTCAATCTTCTCGGCCCGGGTTCGATTCCCGGCGGGGTCGTCATCATCCTATCATCCTCATCTACTGCAGGTCGCCAAAGTGGCGTCAAATTGAAATACCGGCACCCGGCGAACGGTCTGCCCGACGGTAGGGGGGGGGGGGGGGGGGCTTAGCCATACGATTAAATAGATAAATTTGTGTATACCACATTATAGGCAGATCAACATTATTTTGATTTTATACAATTTCTATGAAAAAATCTTGATTATCTCTTTGATAGGTGGCCGTCTAAGCCTACTTTCATTTTACATGCATGCTTTGTCTGGCAAACTGGTTTTGTTCTGCCCATCTGTTTTCCTATGTGTTGTAGCCCGTTGGGAAGGAAATACACATGGTGAACCAACATTTATTTGGTGTATTAATGAGCGTCCTCTCCTCATCTGTTCTTTACCGAAGAGTACAGTCAACAAGTATATATGCGTGGGTGTTTGTGTTGAAACTGCCGGTGAGGAAAACAGACTGTCTTGTGTTTTCTGGTAGCGTAGTGCCAATCTTGCTAAACGTCTCCATGAAGCCTATAAAAGAACTTATTTTAGAGTCCGTTCCAGTTTTTTTTTTTTTTTTTTTTTATCTCCGAAACACTGCTAGTGAGGTGTACCCCCTCTCCCTTGAGTAAAGACTGTCCCTCAAAGGGACAAAGGTGTTCCTCTGTGAATCACAGTATTTCCAGCTCTTCAACCTCCTCTAACTCTTGGCTCTCCATCCCCCAATCTCGTGAAACCATGGGTCCCCAAGGCAAATGGCCACTTGCCGGCGTCTGAGCAAACTCACTCTCGGTCTGGACTCCAACGTGGTAAGCACTGATAACCCTCGGAGCACGCTTTGATACATTTCAGTTATTGAGAGCACATACTTCGTTAATTAAGCTAAGTTCTCGAGAGTGTTTTTCATTTCGAATCTTGGAATTTTTCGTTTAATTCTCATGAGTGATATTTCAGTCTGAGTTTTCCCTTTCTTCATAACACTATGGACTACGTGCTATCAGCACTGGTGCTTCTTTACTTGAGAAATACGTTGTATTTATTTAAAATTAGCGCTTTCCTCAGTTCACGAGCATAGTGTTGCTAATATAAACAGATTTCCCGGGATGAGCAGATTGATGATTTCCAGTGCTGAGATCCACACAGAATCAAGGCAAAGTTGAGAACTGGTCAGTCAAATTTATCGATTTCAGAGACTACCTCGGAGCCTAGAAGTGTTTCACGTGATGCTGATCGCGAGATTTGAAACTGCTCCTCCGCTACCGACGTTGTGAGTACTGTGCGGTGCAGTTGCCATGTGGGCGCCAAGAAAATATACTGCATGAAAAGACTTTCCTGATCAATGAGACAATTAATTACAAGGAATTTGTTAATTTGTTGGACGAAGGCTTTGACATCGACTTGAGTGACTCTGCAGCCCAGTCTCTCTTTCCGATGTCGCTCAGTAGTAGTGGAGAGATACTATCCCTGTTCATTGCTGAGTTGTGCGTGCTTATTCTAAGGTTAATTCAGGGTTGTTCTCGTCTTTACATGTAGTCCTTGCTTTCCTTACCTTGTCTCAGAAATCATTCACGCTGGTTGTTCCCCTGTAAATCTATTAAAGTCAGGCTATCATGTAAATAAGGGACTGTATGACTTCAACTTTAATTACCCCCCCTAACCACCCCTCCTCTAAGGGCGTGTGGACGCCATGCACTCTCCCATTTGAATATCTTCAACATTCCGCGGCCCTGTCAGCAACTGTACACATATTAATTTTAATTTTAATAAGCAACAGCCCAGTTGCACCGTTTACCTAGAATTTCCTAGGTTTCAGTCAGTATAACCTACCCTTCTTCAGAATAACATTAACTACCGTTTGTCCATGCTGGACATCGTCAGTTCCAGTACAGCATTCGCGGTTGCCGCATCGCGGTCGCGAAGTGCGGCCGAGAAAGTACCAGATAAATTTTATAGTCTGGCGATAATTTATGGATTTGTAGTTTTAGGTTGACGATGTCCACTATGGACAAACAGTAGTTACTGTTATTCTGAAGAAGGTTGGGTTATCCCGACTGAAACCTAGGTAAATTCTAGGTAAACGGTGCAACTGGGGCTGTTGATTGTTAAAATTAAATTAACCCTCTCGTGTTCTCCAGTTTGTTATTCAAAAATTAAGAGATCAAATCAATTCCTGCTCAGAACTGCCTCTAGAGTTTTTTGTGTGATGTGCACTTCGTGACTGTGTAATCGAACCGTATTATAGGGACCTAACCGTTGCTCAGTTCAATATTAGAACCTTGATAAAAATTTTTAAATCGTCCCGAACGCTCGATATCGAACGCACGGTGGCCAAGAGAGAGACGATATTTATATTAATCTGTTTTCTTTCTCCCTCCTCCACTCCAGGGCAAGCATCAAAGTCAATACTTCTCATGGATCATAACTGCTAGTCGTTCCAGATTATTTACTTCCTGTATACGAGGTCAGCGTTTCATTTCTCCTGGCATATTACAAAAAGAGCAACAATCTTACGTTTGGGGACTCCTGCCAATATCCAAATATTAATGGGAATCAAATGAAAACCGTAATAGTGGAATTAAACATCGACACTTCGGAGCAATTGTTCTGCAAGGTTTCAGTCCTGTTAGCAATGATATAAGGAATGTCTGCAGGTGGCAGCACTATACAGCAAAACGCGGACAGTTCAAAATAGCTACCCCAGTTGAGACCTGCATCGTAGACGAACAGCGTTCTGTCATCCTTTTTGTGAGCAGTGAAGGTACAAAACCTATTGAAATCAATCAGCGAATGAAGGTCCAGTACAGTGATGCACGTCTGTTACTGTAGCAAGTGTATGAGTGCCGGCTGTTCTGACCGAGCGGTTCTAGGCTCTTCAGTCTGGAACCGCGCGACCGCTACGGTCGCAGGTTCGAATCCTGCCTCGGTCATAGATGTGTGTTATTTCCTTAGGTTGGTTAGATTTAAGTAGTTGTAAGTTCTAGGGGACTGCTGACCTGAGATGTTAAGTCCCATAGTGCTCAGAGCCAAGTGTATGACTGAAGCAGGAAGTTCGTAAATGACGTGACTTCTGTGGCAGGTGTTCAGCGCCCGGGTCAGCCACATCTCATTTTGACACCAGAGTCTACCACAGCAGCTGAAGCAAATGTGAGGGGAGATCGCCGTGTGGTGGTGGATGAAATAGTCGCAAATCTGAACGCTAGACAGGGCTCAGGATATCACATTATTCAGGAAGTGTTTAAGTGTCTGAAAGTGTATGCAAGATGGGTGCCACGGCAGCTCACTCCAGAACTGAAAGAGCACTGTGATATTCGCCACATCTGCCACGCCACCACATCTCGCATCTAGTGATTAACACATGTTTGGACTACTCAGGCAGGTGATGAGAGGAAAGAAATTTCGTTCCGATAGAGAGGTGTAGCAGGAGGTGTACGACTGGCTGCGCACAGGGTGGAAAAAAATTTTTTTCAGAGAAATCCGTTCACATCCTACGTGCTGGCCGAAACACACTTCTGTTCCACTTTTGTCCAAACAGGTTTTTTAAATATTTAAGCTTTTAATTTGACACCATCATGTGAAACTTTTTAGGAGTAGGGAAGCAGTGGTTGAGAAGGGAGTGAGACAGGGTTGTAGCCTCTCCCCGATGTTATTCAATCTGTATATTGAGCAAGCAGTAAAGGAAACAAAAGAAAAATTCGGAGTAGGTATTAAAATCCATGGAGAAGAAATAAAAACTTTGATATTCGCCGATGACATTGTAATTCTGTCAAAGACAGCAAAGGACTTGGAAGAGCAGTTGAAAGGAATGGACAGTGTCTTGAAATGAGGATATAAGATGAACATCAACAAAAGCCAAACGAGGATAATGGAATGTAGTCGAATTAAGTCGGGTGACACTGAGGGAATTAGATTATAAAATGAGGCACGTAAAGTAGTAAAGGAGTTTTGCTATTTGGGGAGCAATTAACTGATGATGGTCGAAGTAGAGAAGATATAAAATGTAGACTGGCAATGGCAAGGAAAGCGTTTCTGAAGAAGAGAAATTTGTTAACAGCGAGTATACATTTCTGAAATTATTTGTATGGAGTGTAGCCGTGTATGGAAGTGAAACGTGTACGATAAATAGTTTGGACAAGAAGAGAATAGAAGCTTTTGAAATGTGGTGCTACAGAGGAATGCTGAAGATTAAATGGGTAGATCACATAACTAATGCGGAGGTATTGAATAGAATTGGGGGGAAGAGGAGTTTCTCGCACAATTTGACAAGAAGAAGGGACCAGTTGGTAGGACATGTTCTGAGGCATCAAGGGGTCACAAATTTAGCATTGGAGGACAGCGTAGGAGGTAAAAATCGTAGAGGAAGACCAAGAGATGAATACACTAAGTAGACTCAGAAGGATGTAGGTTGCAATAAGTACTGGGAGATGAAGAAGCTTGCACAGGATAGGGTAGCATGGAGAGCTGCATCAAACCAGTCTCAGGACTGAAGACGACAACAACAACAACAACAACAAGCTTCCAGCTTGTTAACTTTTTTAACAAAGGAAAGTCTGCTTAATTTATATGTTTTACGTAGGGATGATAAAAGTGGGCCATATGTTAGCACATACAATCGCTCTCTACAAGTTAATCTCTCTTTTCGATGTGTAAAAATCAAACACATCTTTGCTTCTGCATGGACACTGTGATGTGTTCGTTACCCGAGATGAGGCACATGACCCGCTTCGATTTGTCTGTAATCTGGGATGTGACGTCAGGTCCTGCTGATCGTTTCGTTGCGAGATTACGTTTTACTGGTAAATTCTTTGTGAAAACAAGACACTGTTCGGTGATAGCAGAAGTCTCGGGCTAATTAGATTACCCACGTGGCTAAAATTCACATTACTGCCATGAACGTTGTGAAATGCATTCAGTGCACCTCTCACTTAATATATGCAAATAAGAACTTACCGTCACTGAAGACGGTCGTTTCAAGATAAGCACTTGGTGCTATGTTCAGAAACTGATGTATGTTTCTTGGACTTAATATCTTTCTCCACCATCTATATTATTTGTTACAATGAGCGAGTGAATCCAAAGCCACAATTTGGCTGAATTATATTGTTGGGTTTTTACTTAACTGGCCTTCCCAAGTCCTGTACTTGAATTGTAGCTTGTTTAATGGCCGGTCACAAACTCAGTGCCTGCTCAGGCCCAATTTTCTTTCTTTTAAGTGCCTTACATCTTTTTACCTCGTGGAAGAGGTTAAGTTGTACCGCAATAATATGAGGCCACATACTGTGTGCTTTCAGTTGCGGCCACGTGCATTCACACTGATGTCTGTAATTGAAATCTCCCCCTCTCAACTGTTTTTACTATTCTTTTCCACTTTAATACACGTTTGTAGTCAAAACGGCTGGTAGAATTTCTTGCACACCAGTGCACTATTGTTCCCATGGTCACAACCCAGCCATCTTCTTTCTTATTAAGCCTTGTAAATTCCACATATGGTAGACCAGTGCTTTGTTTGGGTTTGAACGGATGGGGACGAAGTTCACAGAAATATCTATCCCAAACGCACCTCTAAATGAGATTAATTCTGAATCGTGCATGAAGTCCTGGCTGCGGGCAGGACATAGATCAGTAGATGAAGCGGCTTGCAGGAAGCATGAGGTTAAAGCGGAGGTTCCTGAATATCGTGTTCTATGCAAACTACTAAGTTAAAGCTGAGTTCCCAAAAATATTTCATTCCAACTAAAGCACTGTGGTGGACACATGTATTTTCAGCGAATGAGGTATTTTCATTGGCCTACGAATGTTTGGGGTTGTCTGTTATGCATAATTGAATGAAAAACTTGCAAATCGTCTCAGTTTCAGAGCATATCTCACAAGCATTAAGTTCATTTAAGAACTATGTCCTTTTCAAGGAATAAGCTCAGAGCATACATAAAACTTAACTGAAAATCAGATTAGGTCACAACAAACATACAATGTTTGAAACTCATGAGTTAAGTTTAAACAAAGTCTTCAGATACTTAAGTTTCGATCAAAAATAAATGACAGCAATCATCTCGAAACATTCAACACTATCATACATACACTGCCGTAGTGGGTCTAACTTAGTGACCGATGCACTGCTCGCGTAGACTGTATCTCCATAGATTTTTTCTTTTCCTTGAGTGAATTTTTATGTCGTTCACAAACACCAACAACTTCTAAATGTTTCATGCTAATTAAGACCATAGAAGCATGGTCTTTTCCGAATAAATTTCTGACTAAAAAGCGATTCTGGTATCTAGAGTCCAAGGTTTCTGTTAATCGTGCCTTTTGCGTTCCTGTGGTGATATTTCCACAGAAACTTTCGTTGCATAACACACATTTCTCAATATCTAACTGAGAAGTTTTCAGAGATTTAGCTTTTAAAATTTTTAATGTGACAAAAAATTTTCAAAATACACTCCTGGAAATGGAAAAAAGAACACATTGACACCGGTGTGTCAGACCCACCATACTTGCTCCGGACACTGCGAGAGGGCTGTACAAGCAATGATCACACGCACGGCACAGCGGACACACCAGGAACCACGGTGTTGGCCGTCGAATGGCGCTAGGTGCGCAGCATTTGTGCACCGCCGCCGTCAGTGTCAGCCAGTTTGCCGTGGCATACGGAGCTCCATCGCAGTCTTTAACACTGGTAGCATGCCGCGACAGCGTGGACGTGAACCGTATGTGCAGTTGACGGACTTTGAGCGAGGGCGTATAGTGGGCATGCGGGAGGCCGGGTGGACGTACCGCCGAATTGCTCAACACGTGGGGCGTGAGGTCTCCACAGTACATCGATGTTGTCGCCAGTGGTCGGCGGAAGCTGCACGTGCCCGTCGACCTGGGACCGGACCGCAGCGACGCACGGATACACGCCAAGACCGTAGGATCCTACGCAGTGCCGTAGGGGGCCGCACCGCCACTTCCCAGCAAATTAGGGACACTGTTGCTCCTGGGGTATCGGCTAGGACCATTCGCAACCGTCTCCATGAAGCTGGGCTACGGTCCCGCACACCGTTAGGCCGTCTTCCGCTCACGCCCCAACATCGTGCAGCCCGCCTCCAGTGGTGTCGCGACAGGCGTGAATGGAGGGACGAATGGAGACGTGTCGTCTTCAGCGATGAGAGTCGCTTCTGCCTTGGTGCCAATGATGGTCGTATGCGTGTTTGGCGCCGTGCAGGTGAGCGCCACAATCAGGACTGCATACGACCGAGGCACACAGGGCCAACATCCGGCATCATGGTGTGGGGAGCGATCTCCTACACTGGCCGTACACCTCTGGTGATCGTCGAGGG
Source organism: Schistocerca gregaria (assembly GCF_023897955.1). NCBI lineage: Eukaryota > Metazoa > Arthropoda > Insecta > Orthoptera > Acrididae > Schistocerca > Schistocerca gregaria. Next base: position 521,308,884 of record NC_064926.1, read on the forward strand.
GACACTGAATAGTGCACGGTACATCCAAACCGTCATCGAACCCATCGTTCTACCATTCCTAGACCGGCAAGGGAACTTGCTGTTCCAACAGGACAATGCACATCCGCATGTATCCCGTGCCACCCAACGTGCTCTAGAAGGTGTAAGTCAACTACCCTGGCCAGCAAGATCTCCTTATCTGTCCCCCATTGAGCATGTTTGGGACTGGATGAAGCGTCGTCTCACGCGGTCTGCACGTCCAGCACGAACGCTGGTCCAAGTGAGGCGCCAGGTGGAAATGGCATGGCAAGCCGTTCCACAGGACTACATCCAGCATCTCTACGATCGTCTCCATGGGAGAATAGCAGCCTGCATTACTGTGAAAGGTGGATATACACTGTACTAGTGCCGACATTGTGCATGCTCTGTTGCCTGTGTCTATGTGCCTGTGGTTCTGTCAGTGTGATCATGTGATTTATCTGACTCCAGGAATGTGTCAATAAAGTTTCCCCTTCCTGGGACAAAGAATTCACGGTGTTCTTATTTCAATTTCCAGGAATGTATTTTCACCCACTATTTTACGCCCTTAGTGGTTGAATTTCGAAAAATGCTGAAGCTTCTTTTATTTTAATTTCTCACTCAGAAACAAAATACCAATCTTCGTAGTTCTAGCTTCAAAATTACGTTAATGACGACATATTTCCAAAAAGCCTTACATCCCCTATTTCACCCCCTTAGGGGTGGAACTTCGAACAATTCCTTCTTAAACGATGCCTACGCTATAAGATCCAGACCCTCTTCAAATTTAAAGCTTTTATTCTTAGTGGTTTGATTTGGGCGCTGCTGACTCAGTGAATCAGTCTGGCACTATTTCACCCTCCTAGGGGCTGAATTTCCGAAAACAGTGAAATGTATATTCTTTTATTTCTGACAGAGAAGCCAAATTCGAATTTTCGTAGATTTAGCTTCAAAAATTCTTGCACAATAAAATATTTCCATAAAGACTTTCATCCTCTACTTCACTCCCATGGCGGTCGAATTCCCAAAAACAGTAACGTGATTTATTTATTTCCAACCGAGATGCCAAATTCAAATTTTCATAGATTAACTTTAAAAATGCTTTCATACGGAAAAATTTCATAAAACAATTCATTCCCTTAGGTGCTGAACTTCCAGAAACGCCTGAACAATTTTTTTTTATTTGTAAGTCAAATACCAGTTTTCGCAGCTGTAGCTTTAAAAATACTTCAGTAGTTCTTTAGCAACGATTACCTTTCATAAAAGACTTTTACCCTCTATTTCAGCCCAATAGGGAATAAATTTCCTAAAATACTGAAACACATATTTTCTTATTTCTGAATGATAACCTAAATACAAATTTTCATAGCTCTAGCTTCAAAATTGCATTAACAGCGACATACTTTCACAAAACCTTACATCCCCTAGTTCATCCCCTTAGGGGTGGAATATCGAAAAATCTGTTCTTAAACGACGCTTACACCCTCTGCAGATTTCAAGCTTCTATCCTCAGTGGTCTCGGCTGGGATATCGTGAGTCAGTGAGTGAGTCAATCAGTCGGTACACTGCCTTTTATATACATTGAAGCGCCAAAGTCACTGGTAAGGCCATGGGTATTTAAATACGGAGGTATGTAAACAGGCAAAATACGGCGCTGCGGTCGGCAACGCCTATGTAACTCAGTAAGTGTCTCGCACAGTTGTTACATAGGTTACTGATGTTACAACGGCAGGTTATCAAGATTTAAGTGAGTTTGAGCTATGGGACACAGCACTCCCGAGGTACGACCATTTTACGAGTGTACCGTGAGTATAAGGAATCGAGTAAAACATCAAATCTGTAACATCCCTGCGACCGGAAAAGAGAACCTGCAAAAACGGGAGCAACGACGACTGAAGACAATCGTTTAACGTGATAGAAGTGCAACCCTTCCGAAAATTACTACAGATTGCAATGCTGGGTCATCAATAAGTATCAGCTTGCGAACCATTCAACGAAACATCATCGATATGGGTTTTCGGAGCCGAAGGCCCGCTCGTGTACCCTTGATGACTGCGTGACACGAAGTTTTACGCCTCGCCTGGGCCCGTCAACACCGACATTGGACTGTTGATGACTGGAAACACGTTGTGTGGACGGACGAGTCTCGATTTAAAATTGTATTTAGTGTAAGGACGTATACGAGTAGCGAGATAACCTCATGAATACACAGATCCTGCATGCCAGCAGGGGACTGTTTAAGCTGGTGGAGGCTCTTTAATATTGTGGGACGTGTGCAGTTGGAGTGATATAGGACCCTTCATACGTCTGACACGTGACACGTACGTAAGTATCCTATCTCATCACTTGCATCCATTCATGTCCATTGTGCATCATTCCGACAGACTTGGGCAATTCTAGCAGGATAATGCGACACCCCACACGTCCAGAATTGCAACAGAGTGGCTCTTTGAAACACTCCCGCTGGTCACCAAACTCCCCAGACATGAACATTATTGAGCATACATGGGACTCCTTGCAACGTGCTATTCAGATCTCCACCCTTTCGTACTCTTACGTATTTACGGACGGTCCTGCAGGAGTCATGGTGTCAGTTACCTCCAGCACTATTTCAGACATTAGTCGAGTCTATGCCACGTCGTGTCGTGGCTCTTCTGCGTGCTCCCAGGTGTCCTACACGATATTAGGTAGGTGTACCAGTTTCTTTGGCTCTTCAGGGTATAAGAGAAGTCAGATATAAGAGAGAATGCGAAGGCATGATCGAAAACTTTCATTGATCCAACGGAATATAAATCGCAATGCAGACCATATGTCATTTAAGTGTGGTCACACTTACCAACGCCAACCGGAGTGGGCGAGCGGTTCTAGGCGCTTCAGTCCGGAACCGCGCGACCGCTACGGTCGCAGGTTCGCGTCCTGCCTCGGGCATGGATGTGTGATTTGTCCTTATGTTTGTTAGGTTTAAATAGTTCTAAGTTCTAGGGGACTGATGACCTCAGAAGTTAAGTCCCTTAGCGCTCGGAGCCATTTTGAACAATTACCGCCGACTCAAATGCACAGCCCGAATATGCTGCCAACCCTTAAAATTGCAACACCTATAGGACGACAAGCAAAAACTTCAAAATATACTACAAGTCTGGGTATGTAAATGATTAGCATTTTTGTACAATGACACAAACCAGGTAGGGCTAACTGTGTCTATTAGCTGAATAAGAGAAAATATTACACAGCGAGCTTCTCTTTCAGAAGTGGTGATGACGAATGCAGTCTGGCAATCGTATCGTGGTGTGACCGCTCTCTCAAAAGGCTGGATGCTTGCAGAGGCAGCCCGTGTTCAATGAATGACAGCACCAGACAGTGAAGGCGAGCGGCAAAAAACACGCCCCTTCAGTTGTAGGAGTATAAGATTAGTGTTTAACGTCCCGCCGACGACGACGTCATTAGAGATGGAGCATAAGCTCGCATTTGGAAAGGATGGAGAAGGTAATCGGCCCTGCCCTTTCAGAGGAGCCATCCGGCATTCGTCTTAAGTGATTTAGGAAAATGACGGAAAACTTAAATTACGATGACCGGACACCGGTATGCACCGTTCTCCTGATGTGCTAATCACGGCGCTCCCCGCTAGGTTCGCGTTAATGGAAGGCGGCAGCATTGCCCCAGGTGTTACCCGCGGTCTCCCTGGTAGGAATCCTGCTGCCGCTGGAGTGGACCGGCAAGCCCACTGTACTGTGGCACCCAGTCTGGTGGGCGGACTTAGTACAGGAGGCAGGTACCCCAGTGAGGACTCATATTTGTGTCTGTGTCTGGCGGCTCAGTGTCGCCTCCTCATCTAGTGTAGGCCCTGCATCCTGCTGGTTCTACTGGGCTGTGAATGAATCTCCTACCAAGCCAACTGCAATCGCAAGCCACGATGAGCAAGGCTAACTCATCTCGCAATAATGCTACATTCTTGTTATCTTAAACCAAATTTCCACTTGCTGCTTGTGCAGGTACATGATGAAAGGTTCCGCGGATGCCGTAAAACTAAGATTTATTAAAAAAAAAACTTAAACACCGAGGTACCTGAGCGTTGGCAAAAACGTTAATTATGAATGCGCGGTGAGGTGCAGACAAATGAACGAAAAAAACAGTCAACTATTGTACAGTTTTTTTCCTTTCTTCACTCTTACAGGCTCTCTCGTATGTAGAAGGACGATGAAGATGTGCGACTGTAGATATCAAGTATTGTGAGCTTTATGTGTCACATGTGTGCATGAATAATATTATATAGAAAAACAGTAACAAGTATTTTTATTTACTGAAGTAAGTGAAGAGGAAAATTACAGGAAGAGAATTTTCCTGATTACGAGAAGCACCGGTGTTACCGGAGTCCTCTACCGCCTGTAGCTTCAACTATAAGGTCAGCGAAGTCCTATCACCAAGAAAAATTTAGATAAGCACAAACATTTTAACAACGCAATCATATTCAATTGTAATTCATATAGAAAACTTTTTTTATGTTACATGCTCTCACCAGTCGTCGGCGTCTAATGCATTTGTCCACCACACCTTCTCACAAATGGTTCAAATGGCTCTGAGCACCATGGGACTTAACATCTGAGGTCATCAATCTCCTAGACTTAGAACTACTTAAACCTAACTAACCTAAGGACATCACACACATCCATGCCCGAGGCAGGATTCGAACCTGCGACCGTAGCAGCAGCGCGGTTCCGCATTGAAGCGCCTACAACCGCTCGGCCACACCGGCCGGCGCACCTTGTCACAAGTTTTACTCTTAACGTAGTAGCGGCGCTGCAGGTTAATACAAGACCGTATGTTGCCAATGCTTTGGTGACATACCTCGACAGAGAGAGAGTTCAACTGGATCCCTGGGAAGCAAGTTCACCATATCTCTTTCCTACCGAAGCATCTGCTCACGGGTTGCGGAGAGACTGAAGGATAGCTGTTTAGTATTGCTTACAGAATTGGTTTATCCTGAGCTTTGTGACTATTGGGGAACAAGTTCACTCCCTTCGGCTATAAATCATGTTTAAACATTCAAATTTCATTTAGGCAATAGAAATACAATATTTCATATTTAAAGTTATGTCAGAACTTCATTCATTACTAGCATCCGAATGGATCTAAATGGGATGTGGCTTGCTATGCAGAAGTCAGGTTTTTTTCATACACCACGAATGAAACTCATTTTCAGTTCCAGCTCAAATCAAAATTCACATGACGCAGTCAGTACTCCACACAAGACAATAATCTGCACTCATAATAAGACTAACCATGAAAATACAATAACGTGGAACGTACTGTCGTTTATTTCAAATGCGCGGCTGGTCCCTGAGGAGGTTCGAGTCCTCCCTTGGGCATGGGTGAGTGTGTTTGCCGTTAGGATAATTTAGGTTAAGTAGTGTCTACGCTTAGGGACTGATGACCTTAGCAGTTAAATCCCATAAGATTTCACACATTTCAACATTTTTTTTATTATTATTATTTCAAATAGAAGCTGCGATCAGTGAATTGTAATGTGAGGGCATGGAGATAACACATCAAAACATAAGGAAAACGATTAAATATAGAAACAAGGACTCCATCAATCGTACTAAAATCGATAAAGTAACAGTTAAACAAACACAGCATCGTATTTTCTGCTGACTATGCAGAGAAGCAAGTAATCACAATGTAGAGGAACTGCGAAAATTCGTTAAACTGAAAAAACAAAGTTAATAAAACTCCCCTACACACATAGGTTGTCATTTTCCACCAGAGAAACCTATAACATGCCGCAGCCTAATCTGATGAGCACTTGGGCAGGCAGAAATAATCATGTAAGGAATAACGAAAACACATAAAGTCGGAAATCAGAGAAATAGCCAAAATTTAGATAAACATAGAGGTAATCATTTTAAGCAACAGGAAGAGAACAATGTAACAGTGAATCTATAGCAACCGACCTAATTACAAGTGCGTGGCATGTGGACGGAGAATGTATGTTACCACGTGGTGTCATAGATCTAGACTGACAATGTCGAATAGTTACGTTGTTATGCGCACGAGAATAGATCAACTAACTCCTTGTTTACGAGAGGTACACTACTGGCCATTAAAATTGCTACACCAAGAAGAAATGCAGATGATAAACGGGTACTCATTGGACAAATGTATTATACTAGAATTGAGATGTGATTACATTTTCACGCAATTTAGGTGCATATATCCTGAGAAATCAGTACCCAGACCAACCACCTCTGGCCGTAATAACGGCCTTGATACGCCTGGGCATTGAGTCAAACAGAGATTGGATAGGGTATACAGGTACAGCTGCCTATGCAGCTTCAATACGATACCACAGTTCATCAAGAGTAGTGACTGGCGTATTGTAACGAGCCAGTTGCTCGGCCAATATTGACCAGACGTTTTCAATTGTTGAGAGATCTGGAGAATGTGCTGGCCACGACAGCAGTCGAACATTTTCTGTATCCAGAAAGGCCCGTACAGGACCTGCAACATGCGGTCGTGCGTTGTCCTGCTGAAATGTAGGGATTTGCAGGGACCGAATGAAGGATGGGGATACGGGTAGTAACACATCTTAAATGTAACGTCCGGTGTTCAAAGTGCCGTCAAAGCGAACAAGAGGTGACCGAGACGTGTAACCAATGGCACCCTATATCATCACGCTGGGTGATACACCAGTATGGCGATGACGAATACACGATTCCAATGTGCGTTCACCGCGATGTCGCCAAACACGGATGCGACCATCATGATGCTGTAAACAGAACCTGGGTTCATCCGATAAAATGACGTTTTGCCATTCCTGAACCCAGGTTCGTCGTTGAGTACACCATCGCAGGCGCTCCTGTCTGTGATGCAGCGTCAAGAGTAACCGCAGCCATGGTCTCTGAGCTGATAGTCCATGCTGTTGCAAACGTTATCGAACTGTTCGTGCAAATGGTTGTTGTCTAGCAAACGTCCCCATCTGTTGACTCAGGGATCGAGAAGTGGCTGCACGATCCGTTACAGCCATGCGGATAAGATGCCTTTCATCTCGACTGCTAGTGATGCGATACCGTTGGGATCCAGCGCGGCGTTCCGTGTTACCCTCCTGAACCACCGATTCCATATTCTGCTAACAGTCATTGGATCTCGACCAATGCGAGCAGCAATGTCGCGATACGATAAACCGCAATCGCGATAGGCTACAATCCGACCTTTATCAAAGTCGGAAACTTGATGGTACGCATTTCTCCCCCTTACACGAGCCATCACAACGACGTTTCACCAGGCAACCCCGGTCAACTGCTGTTTGTGTATGAGAAATCGTTTGGAAACTTTCCTCCTGTCAGCACGTTGTAGGTGTCGCCACCGGCGCTAACCTTATGTGAATGCTCTGAAAAGCTAATCATTTGCGTATCACAGCATCTTCTTCCTGTCGGTTAAATTTCGCGTCTGTAGCACGTCATCTTCGTGGTGTAGCAATTTTAATGGCCAGTAGTGTATATATTTTAAACATACCTCGGTTCTTATTTGTTGAGTTTATGTACCATCTGCTACTTGTATATTTATGATAAGGCCTACGTGTGTAATAGCAAATTACCATTATGTTGCAACTGGTCAACAGCAAAGCAAAAAGGCTTATTCAAGCAGTATACATGTTCAATGGAATGAGTGAGATGTTTTAATCGGTATTTGTTGGATGTGGACCTAAGACTAAGGAAAATATTTCTGTAACTGTGTTGGTACAGTTCGCTTCCTTGCTCCAACAGAGACCAATCCGAGAGTATTTTTTTCTCCGCTCAAAGTTTGCATGCAAAAGGAGCGTCTAAAGATAGTATGTCCAATTAATTCTCAAAGTAGGAAACACTCGTTGAAGACCACGGCTCTAAAAGCTTCCTCCGGAAGCTTACCGTATTTTTTCATTCTTCCCTTCTCTCTCTTTTTTTTCTTTTTTCAACTCTCACGTTTTTCTCCAGAATCGGAGGTAAAGAGCGGCAGCGTTCCGGAACGGTCTCTCACTTAGATCAGACGCTAGGACGAGACCGCGTCGGGGCTGCAGGCCGGCGCAGCCAGGATAAGAGGATTGGCTGTCGCTGGGGGAGGGGCAGGGGGATCGCTGAAATAAAGAGCAGCTAAACGCCGCGGGCCAAGTTTGCCGCTCTTTGTACGGAGCCGCGCGGGGCAGGGCGCGCATCTGGAAATGAAATGAGCACCGCTCTGCCGAGCCTGAATAATTCAGCGCCGCTCGGCGCCCTAATTGTTTCTCTCTCCCCTAGCGAGACACACACACACACACACACACTTACATACATACAGACCTGCCCAGCGACAGCGGGAATAAGACGTGACCGGCACAGCACCCGCTCCCGAAACCTGCTACGTATCGCAGCTCGCAAAAGTGATTACCGGAAACAAAGGCTGCGAGGAAAGCGTTCTCGGGAGGCACGAGACGCTAACGACGAGATGTCCGAGTACAAATTAAAAACTTCGCTCTAATAGGAAGAAATTGAGTAAGAAACTAACAGCAAGTGGTGAAAGTGTTCTACATCTGCATACGTACTCCTCAAACCACCGTGCAGTGCATAGCGGAGAGTACATCGTACATCGAACCAATACTATCGATTATCTGTCCATATCCATTCACGCACTGGGTGAGGAAAAACTGATTTTTCATGTGTCTCCTATGTTATGATCTTTGTGAACGTAATCAAGCCTAAGGCATATTATGATATGAACTCTCTGCTACCGGTGGGTATCGATAATTTCATTTCTAAGACAATAACCGCACGCAAAAGTATTTGTGTGGTGCCACCGCCAGACACCACACTTGCTATGTGGTAGGCTTCAAATCGGCCCCGGTCCGTTAGTATACGTCGGACCCGCGTGTCGCCACTATCAGTGATTGCAGACCGAGCGGCGCCACACGGCAGGTCTAGTCTAGAGAGACTCCCTAGCACTCGCCCCAGTTGTACTGCCGACTTTGCTAGCGATGGTTCACTGTCTACATACGCTCTCATTTGCCGAGACGACAGTTTAGCATAGCCTTCAGCTACGTCATTTGCTATGACCTAGCAAGGCGCCGTATTCAGTTACTATGTCTTCTGAACAGATAATATTGTGACTCATGTCCATCAAGATCGACGTTCATCATTAAGGGATTAAAGTTAAGTATCAACTAATTACGTCAGCTCTCTGAATTCTAATTCCTTGTCATGTTCCAGACCGCACGTCAATATAGTTCTTCCCTCCTCACGCCAGCCTGTGTGAGCTAAAACGCGTGCTTTTCGGCCTCCTCTCGTAACACGGTGTTGGGTCTTCTGCCAACAAAACAATTTGTACCAAAATTTCATATTTTATATGATTACAATAATTTGATGTAATTTAACGTGAAAATATAGAAATCTACAATCTACTGAGTTTTGCAAATTATTTATAGGGAATATTTATCAGTCTCGTCTTTGCCAGCGATGTAAGAAAGTTGATTCGCTGGCTAAAAACGTAATTCCCTTTCCCTGCCTCGCACTTGCTGGGAAAGTAACTGTAGCAAACTTATGTGTAACCATTTTAAAGAGTGTTCAGGGCGAATCACCCAAAACTTGCACCGCAAATACTGCTGAAATGGAAAGTGCTATTGAAGTGCGGGTTTCGCGAAATGGACTGATAACCAGGGACTCGCAGTGTTAACCAATAAACAGCTTATAATAATATTTAGAAGGTGTTTTTGTGTAAAATACACTTTTCTACATGGAACAATGCTTATTGACATTGACAAACGAGAAGCAAGGCATATAACAATGTGAGGCTTGTTTGTTGAAGGATTCTTGTGCGCGTCGTTTACGGGGTATCGTACTGTGAAAAGTCCGCACCCTGACACTTGTAAAATACCTCTAGTACCACACGCTAAAGAACAATAGCAGTGAATACACTAGTTATGTGGAAGACCACCGGCAGCGGCAATACACGCTTCCAGTAAGGTATGGAACGACTGCTGCACAAGTGCTAGCATTTCAGCTGAAATTTCTGGACAGGCTGCAGTAATACGTGGTTGCGTATCAAGGGATGCTGTTGGTATGTGCCTGTAGGCAGCATCTCCTCACAGAAGAGAGTCCACAGGCGTCGGATCTGGGGAATGGGCCGGCTAAGGCGTACGGTCCAAGGATTTGGAAACAATTCGTGAGGACGTTCTGCAGTACCCCATGTACTGTGGCCTGGTCAGCCATCGTGTTGGTACCACAAATTCCTCCCAGTCCGCAGAGGAAAGTCTTCTAGCAACCGTGGAAGATGGTCTGTTAGGAGTCTGCGATACTTGCGCGCATTCAGTGTTCCGTCTATAACAAACGGGCCACTGAGCTGATGGTTCACTATCCCACACCAAACTCTATGGGCTCTGACATTCCAATTGACGAAGCCAACGGGGATTATCAACAGACCATTAATGCATGTTTCGGCGATTCATTTGGCGTTGATTGGTAAATTGGCTTCATCACTAAACAAGATACATGATACGTCTGGAGTATTCTGTTTTAATGTCAAGTAGAGAAGTTAACACGAATCTCATAATCGTTTTAACGCACCTATTGATGAAGAGAGATGTGATAGGGATGGAACCTATGCCGATGGGGAATTCTTAGAAAGCTTGCCTGACTGATGCTACTTCCACGCGATTGCGCGGGGGCTAATGTGCGAAATAACTGCAACAGCAGCAAGAACGTTAATATCCCCCTCTTCTGTCGTCATGTATTTCCTTGTGTTACGCTGTCTAGGTATTACAATACCACATCCACGTAACTGGTTGAAGAGTTTGTTAAATAACTGCGGAGATGATTGACGCCTCTTGGGATATCTTGCCGCCTACACCCTACAAGAACGAACTTCGTCCTTCCTACACACTCCATACACCGTGAGCATGCCAGCTTTTTCTGCATTGGTAAATCCCATCGTCCACTCACGACTTACTGCTTGGACTGTAACACATTAACTATCAAGTCGCAGTGCATTCAAGGAACACACAAGTGCACTGTAAGCAAACATAACGACACCGTACCTAGCAACTGTGCGGCTTGAATAGCACAGACAAGTGACGGTGTGGAAACTTTTCAAAATATATCCTGTAAATGACTCGCCCTAGAATCCTACGAGAAACGCCACTGACATTCTAATTTACATTACTTTTAGTTTGTCAGGGTCAACAGGCATTGTTCCATTTAAAAAACTTCAGTCCGTTTATCTGCTAGTCATACAAGCCCCTGGCTGCCAATGCACTCTGTGAAAACCGCACATCAATAGCAGTTTACATTTTAGCAATATTTGCACTGCAAGTTGTAGGTTATTCACTCTGCATAGTTGGAGTTTGTAGCTCAAGGGAGTAGGTGGCACTTATTTACTCAACTAATCGTTTGAGGCGTTTAAAAATTATTATTTACTCAACTAATCATTTGAGGCGTTTAAAAATACGTAAGGTAAAAGGGTGAACATTAATTATTTAGTAACCGATGATCCATCGAACTTTTACAATCCCGCAAAATGTCTGATTTCCTCATACAAGAAAATCGGGAGACAATAAAGCCAACAAATAAAACCACCTAAATGCCAAATACGAAAGTTGTTTAAAGTGCGGATGTCTACTTTTAAAATTTCTCAAACGGACATATCTGTAGATAGATTTGTCATAGGTGGACTGCCTTTTACTGAAAGTGGCATGTCACACGTTGTAGACAATGTCAACAGTAATCTCAGACTTTTTACAGTTGAAGCAGTTATCAATAATAAAGTACTGTCTTAAAAATAGACGTAAAAATTCTCAGCCAGATCTTCATACGGTTTAGAAATGGTAGAAAAATTGGCAGCATGCCTTAAATGTTTATAAGTGGTAAATTGTGCAACTCACGAAACGAAGAAACTTAGTATCCTGTGACTGTAATGCCGCAACTGCAATCAGTCAACTCGCACATGGCTGGAACAATTTGTACGGATTAATGATGTGCTTCCGAGCATTCATCAGTGTTATTTCTTCCACTTTATGGACAATATTCAACGACAGACGCTGTCACCTGAATAAAACGACTGGGTCACTTTTATAAACATTTTGCGCAGAATGGAAACAGCTTACCTGAATAATCAGTCACGCCAAGGAAGCCTCACATCACAGATCACATCAGTTTGTTAGGATATTAAGTGCAACAATCAAACAGACTCAGTGATAGATGAACCACAGCTTGTGTCATTGGTAGGATACTAGGAAAACACTATCAGTGTACGAAGGATGCTACTTACAGAACACTCCACGACTCATCCTAGTATATTGCCCTGATATATAGGATTAGCAGGCAGTATTTTATTCGCATGATCCATATCCGAGGTACACTATCTGAGCTAAAGTACCCGGACATCTAAGGGTGGACTTTAAATGGGGCATGTCCACTCTTTGCCTTTATGACTCCTTGAAACTCTGCACGGGATACTTTCAGTGAGGTGTCTCAGTGTCTTTCGAGAAATGGCATCCCATTGTCCCTGAAAAGCTGAAGTGGTGGCAGTTAATGATGTTGTACACTGGGATCGGGAGTGAAGACAACATTCTACACCACCCTCCACCCACACCCTCCGGCGTTTCATTGGGTTCGGGTCGGGACTGTGGGGAGGCCAGTGAATTTCAGGAACTCTCCACAAACCACTGCCTCCAACATGCTGCTTCGTGATATGGTGCATTTTCATGCAGATAAAATCATCATCTCCGAACTGTTCCCCTTGTGTACGCTATACACAGACCTATAAAATGTGTTCATACTCTTCTGCAGTTAGCGTTTTCATAAGCACAATGAGGGGACCACACCCTAACCACGAACAGAACCTCCAACCGGAACAACCCGTCTTTCAAGCTTCACTGATAGCACTACACGTGATTGTTGGTTACGTACGCCAGGCACTGGTCAAACGCAAACCCTGCCATGGGACTGGCATGGCGTAAAGTGTGGTTCAATACCGCAAATCAATCGTTTTCAGCCATCCATGGCCCAGTGGTGTTTCTCTGTAGACCATCTCAAGCATCGGTTAGCACTGACTGTAGAAATGTGTGGGCTTATGTGAAGCTGCTCGCCCATTGTACTCTATATATTTTAACTACCAACGCACTGTTATTGTCCTAGCTGGACAAGTGTTAGCACTTTGGAACTCACAAGTGATTCCTTCCGCTGATTTCAAGCTATTTGTTAGAAACCGCCATCCACAATGCTCAAGGGTCCTTGTCCATCAATATATGAGGTCTGCCTTGTGTCGGTTCTTGCTTTGCGGCACCACTTCACAATCACATCAGTCGACTCGGGCAGCTTTACAAGGGTTGAAAGCCCCAGATGGATTTATTACTTGGGTGGTATCGAATTACTAGTACACGTTCGAAGTTACTGAGCTCTGCTGACCTGACTCATACTGCTGTTACTATTTCTCTACTGACAACACAATACTCCCCGCCTCCTTTTATACTAGCTGGTCCACATCTCGTGATATCCAGTGGTCAATTCAGCGTTACGCAGGGCAGTCAGAATACTTTAGATCAGGTGATCAAAAGTGCAAATACGATCGTAGAAAGACACTGGTGTCCAAAACTTAAGAACGAAATTAAAGATACGTCACTTTCGAGTCATAAAGCACACTGAAACTTGGACCAGGCATAGATAAAACTGCTACGATATTGTACAGGCGGTAACTGAAAAAAACACGCAATGAGACAAAGAGAAATGATACATTTAAAGACAATCACTACACTGATGAAACCGAGGATGGGATGGCGCCCCGGTGGTTACAAGAGGCAGATCATAGTTGTCAATAGGGTGTGCGACCACCACGGGCAGCGATGCATGCTCTGTAGCGAACTCCCATGCTGTTTGATAAGGAGTTTCCACCTTAAACCCCATAGATCACGTGTGGAATGCGTTAGGGATACGTACTGCAGCACGCCCACAGGCATCGACGACCAGCCAGCAGGTGTCAGCCGCGCTGGCGGAGGAACCAGCATGGGGACTCGTGGCGGAGGATGTATCGACGTCCGTGGTGAGCACATTCACTACTCAGAACCCTATCCCGTCTTTTGTAATGTCCAGGGGCCACCATATACCGCAATGACGTCACTGTAACCATTGTCTTTGGATAAAAGTGTGATTTATGTTTGTGTCTTTGCGAATTTCTTTCAGTTACCTTCTGTTCCCTACTGTAGCAGTTCTTTCTACATGTGGTACAAGTCTCATGGAGCTATGTTACTTGGCAGTGACTCGTCATTCGAAGGTTACTTTCATCTTTAAGTTTTGCAAACCAGTGTACAATGATCACGCCTAAATTTAGCCAACGTGGTTTCGTGACACGTACATCGTCTCCCTTGCGAGGACTGCCGTTTACACTCCTTGAGCAGTTAAATTACGCTTTATATGAGACTATTACGATCCTAGCAGTTCGACACTGAATTCATTCAGCTTTTCTTGTCATGTCTTCTAGATAAGGACCACAACCTCGAACAGTACATTAGAACTGATAGCACCAGCATCTTGTATGCGATTTTTCTATAGATGCACTGCACTGCTGCTGGTTCCGACCTATAAAACTACTCCTAATCATCACCCTACCACCTGAACAATCCAAAGTGACTGCAGTGAACTATTTTGTCTTCTGATATAGCACGTGGTAATGAAATTCAGCCGGCCGGGGTGACCGAGCGGTTCTATGCGCTACAGTCTGGAACCGCGCGGCCGCTGCTGTCGCAGGTTCCAGTCCTGCCTCGGGCATGGATGTGTGTGATGTCCTTAGGTTAGTTAGGTTTAAGTAGTTCTAAGTTCTAGGGGACTGATGACCTCAGATGTTAAGTCCCATAGTGCTCAGAGCCATTTCAACCAATGAAAGCCGGCCGCGGTGGTCTCGCGCTTCTAGGCGCGCAGTCCGGAACCGTGCGACTGCTACGGTCGCAGGTTCGAATCCTGCCTCGGGCATGGATGTGTGTGATGTCCTTAGGTTAGTTAGGTTTAAGTAGTTCTAAGTTCTAGGGGACTGATGACCACAGGAGTTGAGTCCCATAGTGCTCAGAGCCATTTGAACCATTTGAACCAACCAATGAAATTCGGGTGTACATACCGCCATCTACCCTTGTGTGCAGTTACCAAGCTATGACTCTGAATTGTTGGTTGCGGTTCCAGGTGCTCTGCCACGTGTCATTCCCCTTAGGTACATCATTTTCCTTTAGTAACGCAACAGACTGAACCGGCAAGGCCTGACAAACTTGATGAATCTACATGACTATGTATGAACAAATGATTACTGATGACAGAGATCGTATAAGAAGTACATGACAAATAAATTACTTTAACTGTCGGCTTATTCCGTCAACCGGAGCAGTCGGCCTGCAGCGCTCCAAGCATACAGGATGTCTATGAAGTTAATTTATCATTTTATAAAAATCATAAAAAATTAAAGGTAAATCATTTTGGCTTGTCAATTATTTTCTGTTATTCCAGGATTTCCCGTCATATCCTTACATGGATCATTTTTCGCCTATAAATGACTGTGGTTGGTGATCGGACTCGTAATTATAATGCTCAGGCACTCACGCGCAGTAAAACCTCCGAGTTGATTTCACTAATCGTTCTAACAACTGCAGAGCTACGCTTTTACCGCACAATCTTTGATTTTGAATAATTGGGACCGATGTACTAACTTGACAGGCAAACAAGAGGAAAGAGAGCACACAACATACGTCATAACCACTTTGAAATAACGGCGTACACTACAGTTGGCCAATATCGATCTTACACATGTGTAACTTTCGTTCCGGCAGCGAAAGACGATTTCATTAGCACAGAATAAATCTATATTAAACTTGAGACAAATTTATGTAAAATAAGACTCAGATGTTGAGTGAAAAGATCCTGCTAAGCATTGAAGATGCATAGCTACTGTGGTGAAGTTATTTGTAATTTTTGTAACCCCTAATAAACGTCGTTCTTTAACATCATTTTTACACAGAATTGACCACTGACTGAAAAATGAATTTTTACACTGATGTTTCCTGATAATTTTCAAGATGAAGAATTTTTAACTGATAGTACTTCAATGCAACGTAACAAAAACACTTTCCTGCACTTTTTTTAGACCTAAATTTACTTTGTCACACGCTATGAATCAGTAAAATGGTATGTTCTGAACTCCACAGTAACAATCTTTTTTGTAGTAATGAAAAAGTGCACAACACCTTTTGTTGTCTTCTTCTGCTGCTGCTTTTATTATGGTTGTCAATATAATACAATAGTTTGTACCTTGTACACAATCTGACGCTTCGCATAAACAGATAGTGATCTGAAAATGTTGCTGTTAAATATCACAGGATGTGGAAAGGACACACTAAACATCTACCGAAATAACAACACTATGACAAAGCTTGTTGCTTTTAAACACTTGCCTTATATTACTTAAGGGGACCACACCGTGGTTCGGGTCGAAAAAAATCGATTTTCGGTTTTCATCATATTTCGATAAATTAATGTTTTATTTAAGTAATCTAAAGGATTTTGCTAAAAAAACATTTCCAGCATTTAAAGAGCATTTTACTACCACGTGTGCTTATGTGCCATGCCCACTTTTCTGTCACCCACTTTTCTGCACATATTTTATATCTTTATAGCCCCTACATTGCACGTTAGGGATTTTTTTTTTCTCCCTGGTATGTAGTCTATCCTTGGACTGCAACGGTTGGTATTCTTTTGTTTCTGCTGTTTGTAAACAACGCGCTTTCAAACACGCAGTTAGTTTTGTTCAAGTGTGATTGCGAGTAGTTTTTATAGAAAACTTGCAGGTATACTATGGGCAGGCAAATAGAATTAAAGAAAACCTGGATGCAATAAAAAGAGATGTTTGGGCCATATTCTTCCTCAAGTCCTCTACTGATGATAAGCCATGTCATGGATTGTGTTCACTAGGAGAAAATTCGTGGTGCAAATACAATAGGGCTCAGGCAACTGGAGAATCTTATTCTCACGAGCATTCTCTTCCTGCTGCTGTTATTACAGCAATTAAACCTATTTTCAGAGACTTGGCTCATCTTGACTTTCTAAGAAAATGTCTGCATGGGAAGACACAGAACCCAGATGAATGTTTCAACAGCATGATTTGGAACCACCTTCCTAAAACTGTATTTGTAGGCATACATACAATGGAACTAGGAGCACATGATGCTGTTATTACATTCAATTGTGGTAATATTGGAAAGTGTTGGGTATTGAAAAAGCTGGGAATTAATTCTGGTGAAAATATGATCACTGGCCTGCAACATTGCGATAAAATGAGGACAGCCGATGCAGACGGGTCTGCATCTAATATGGCCCAGAAAACAAGGCAAACACCCAGGAAGTTGAAAAAGAAGCGGGAAGTTATGCTAGAGGCCAAAGAAGGGCCATCATATGCAGCAGGACAATTTTAATTAACTGTAAGTAACAAATTTCAAAAGTTTTTTTCTTTAAAGTCAGTTTCCCACAAACTAAAATTTTCAGTACATATGCCCCATTATATAAGAAACTATCATAGATAAATGAATGAAATTTTCAGAGGCTCTGCATAACAAAAAAAAAAGCACTTCTGGTACTACATTCACTAATGTTCCCCCATTAGGAGCGTCACAAAAAAATATTTTCTGCAGAAAAAACTTAATATTTTTTGTTAATAAATTTAAAAAAGTATTTCCTAAAAACTATAAAATGGATAAAGTACGAGTAGGTTTCATTACAGTTGACTCTATTAGCATCATGTAACATATAGTAAAAATATTAAGGTCCTGAATCAAATAGTTTTTTTTTCAGAAACGGGTCAAATACTTGCCTAAAGTAACATGGGTTAGATAGGCAGGGTGTGGTCCCCTTATCATGTACAGGAGGAGGACGAATCATAACTTTTACAATATGTCCGACACTATGAAAAACAGAATGAATTGAGCTTCACAATAGAAATAAATACTTCAGTTCTTTTGTTGTTTTGACCAACTTATTGCAGTCTCTGACTAGATTTTTCTACCGATGGATCGTTTAGCAGCTTTTACACAGTGGTTTCCAAGCCGTAATTCTCTTAGTAACATTTGGCCAGTACATTGGGTAATGCTGCAACGTAATGTTTGCCTCCTTAACAGCAAACAACGACATCTCACTGGCCCTCGTGATAACATTGTCACTTCTGCTTGATTGATAAATAGCTGCTTAATACTATAGAATTATGTGTATCAATAATTTCCTAACAATGATTGTGCTCCTTTTAATCACCACACAATACAGTACGTAGGCATCGCACCACACGCTACTTCACAATGCTTTCGACTCACAAAGATAACTATTCTGCTGGAACTTTCTGTTGCAACGTTTCTCCCGTCTTACCCTTCCGTGGGGAAGTCCCTTTAGATTTTAACTGAGGCCTAAAGCCATGATTCGTTACAGCTTTAATTGCAAAGGTTCATAGCAGTTTTACAACTAAGCCCTACTTAACAATACATAGAGATTAACACAAAAACATTATTTATACATTTAAAACACAGTTGCAGATTATTGACTGTGTACTTCGTAGGCTGGTGGCAGCACCTTACAGCGTTGAGCTGCCTTACTTTAGTCTGCTACCTTTGGATGGCATATGCGCCCTCAGCCCTCTATCATCTCACTGATTGATTCATATAGTTTTTTACAACTGTCCTGATACTGACTGTATTTGTTAAGTTATGACACAGAATAACGAAACAACTTCTACGAAATGAAATTGAACAATTACTACATTGTGTGACGTATACTCGTGTCGTTACAAACTTCAAGGTGCTATTCGAGTTGCGTCCTCGTATGGATCGGCATTGCAGTACCAACACTTCTGACAGCTTCATTGATTTGTGCCGAAGGCTATCAGAGTCATTGACTGACTAAAGCCACAAAAAGACGTCTAATCGTGGGAGAACAGGGATCATCACGACAGATTCACCTCTCAGGAAATGGCAGCTGCTTCCTACATATCATTTGACACACGACAAGTTGACTTCTGGAGGCCACGTTGAAATGCAGCTTGCACGTGTCAAAACGTGGAACGTGGAACAGGATCGTTGTAATGTTGTCATGAATTGATAGCTCACGACCTACAGCTGTTGTTGTTGTTGTGGTCTTCAGTCCTGAGACTGGTTTGATGCACCTCTTCATGCTACTCTATCCTGTGCAAGCTTCTTCGTCTCCCAGTACTTACTGCAACCTACATCCTTCTGAATCTACTTAGTGTATTCATCTCTTGATCTCCCTCTACGATTTTTACCCTCCACGCTGCCCTCCAATGCTAAATTTGTGATCCCTTGATGCCTCAGAACATGTCCTACAAACCGGTCCTTTCTTCTTGTCAAGTTGTGCCACAAACTCCTCCCCAGTTCAATTCAATACCTCCTCATTAGTTATGTGATCTACCCACCTAATCTTCAGCATTCTTCTATAGCACCACATTCCGAAAGCTTGTCTAAACTATTTATCGTCCATGTTTCACTTCCATACATAGCTACACTCCATACAAATACTTTCAGAAACGACTTCCTGACACTTAAATCCATACTCGATGTTAACAAATTTCTCTTTTTCAGAAAGGCTTTCCTTGCCATTGCCAGTCTACATTTTATATCCTCTCTACTTCGACCATCATCAGTTGTTTTGCTTCCCAAATAGCAAAACACATTTACTACTTTAAGCCTCTCATTTCCTAATATAATTCCCGCAGCAGCACCGATTTAATTCGACTACATTCCATTATCCTCGTTTGGCTTTTGTTGATGTTCATCTTATATCCTTCTTTAAAGACACTGTCCATTCCGTTCAACTGCTCTTCCAAGTCCATTGCTGTCTCTGACAGAATTACAATATCAACGGCGAACCTCAAAGTTTTTATTTCTTCTCCGTGGATTTTAATACCTATTCCGAACTTTTCTTTTGTTTCCTTTACTGCTTGCTCAATATACAGATTGAATACCATCGGGGAGAGGCTACAACCCTGTCTCACTCCCTTCCCAACCACTGCTTCCCTTTCGTGCCCCTAGACTCTGGTTTCTGTACAAATTGTAAATAGCATTTCACTCCCTGTATTTTACCCCTGCCACCTTTAGAATTTGAAAGAGAGTATTCCAGTCAACATTGTCAAAAGCTTTCTCCCTACAAATGCTAGAAGCGTAGGTTTGCCTTTCCTTAATCTTTCTTCTAAGATAAGTCGTAAGGTCAGGCCAGGTCAGTAAGGTCAGTATTGCCTCACGTGTTCCAATCTACATCTAGGACAGCAGTAATGATAGCATAAATTCATCATAGACTTGACTGATAAAATTTTGTTTGAAGACGGGAATCTTTTGCAGGGCGTCCTTAAACTTACTCTCTCATTTCAAAAAATGATAACTTGGTAACTATGAGAGATAGAGAATCGTGATTTGTTGCAACACGTTTAGCAGCTCTCAGAGTTTTTTCTGTGGTCCTTTGTTGCAGATTCGACTTGAGACCATGTAAATGGTGACAGATCAGGAGAAGGCGCAATGTGTCATCTGGTATGCCGAATGCAAATCTGTGACAACATACTTCGGAAATATGTGCTCCAATGAGGGAGGGTACCACAGACAAAACAAGCATAATGAGATGGTGCGGTGTGTAAGACTATCCTTGAAGTGGACATCCCCCTCTATCTCTAGCACGAGGTGATACAGAGCAAACAACATTTCAACACAGCCTCCAGAACTCAATTCATCGTGCGTCACGGGAATTGCAAGAAGCAGCCGTCCATTCCCCAAGAGGTGAATGCGTCGTGTTGGTCCCATGACGTGGACCCCACGCTCCCTCGATGTCGCGCCATTAGGTCCTTTTTAGTGGGGTTACGTAAAGGATGGCATGCGTATGACCCCAGTCAATGACGTCTTTACCATTCGAACATGAATCAGTGAAGCGATCAGAACTGTTGGTGCTGCAGTGCTCCTGTACATGTATAATTCGAATATCGCCTGGTGGTTCTTCATACAGAGAGTCAAGCACACACTGACATTTTGAAATAACAGAAAAAATTTTAAGAGTTACTATACGTTTTACATCAATCCACGATGTTCTGTCTCTAATAGCTTCCAGATTATGATTTTTCTGAAATAATAGCACTACTTTATGGATACGTTGTATGCTTGGAGCGCTGCATATCCACAGTTCCGATTGACGTAATAAGCCAACAGTTAAAATCAAGCATTTGCCATACACTTCTTAGATGATCTCTATCATGAATAATCATAACTATTTTGTTCATACAGACTCCGGTGGCGATTCTTTACAGTTGTCAGTGTTGATACGTTTGGTTTCCAGAACTTGCTCCTGGCTCAGTCCGTTGCATTGAAGATACTAAAACATAGCGACATCTAACAGGAATTACCCGCTATGGGGCGCATAGAACTGCAATTAAGAACTCAAAGCTTTGTAACTACACACGAGGGGAGCTGGCGATATGTACACCCGAATTTCATTAGCAACAGACTGATTTACCGGTGACGTGCAAAAACCGTATTTTTAACAATAAACTATTTAGGCAGTTGATGCTGTTGCCAGTTTGGAAACCAATAGACGAAACCTCGTCTCGAACTATCTCCCATCAGTGACGTCTAGCTGATGTGTATTACAGTATTTATGAGAGAAATCTTTTCAAATATGTCACTCAGGCAGCAGCATATTGAAGACTGCTAAGTAAATAGTTTCTCATGGCGACGCATCTAAAAAAATCTCGTCCTGTCCTCAAATGAAGGTCCAACAAAGATCACACAGTGTGTATCTCATTTTGATTACCGGACTTGTGACTGTGTAGTACACCTATTCAGTTGCTTGTTACAAAATGTCCTAGCGTTAGTTGATTGTTGTTGTGAATGTTAGTCCAAAGACAGGTTTGACACTGCTCTCCACTCTAGTCTACTTCATCTCTTAATAGCTACTGCAACTTACAAGCATTTCAACCTGCACACTTTAATCAGACCTTGATTTCCCTCTAGAATTTTTACCGCCACACACCCCCCACCAGCAATCTGACGATTCCTTGGTGGCTCAGGATGTGTCCTATCAACCAATCCCCTCATTTAGTTAATTTTTGCTATAAATTTAACCTCTCTCCAACTCGATTCGGTAACTCTTCATTAGTTGTTCTATCTACCCATCTAATCTGCAGCATTCTCCTTCAGCGACGCATTAAAAAAGCGTCTGTCAGTCTCCCTCTCTCTCTCTCTCTCTCTCTCTCTCTCTCTCTCTCTCTCTCTCTCCATCTATCTATCTATCTATCTACTTCCTCCGTTACCAGATCGCCAATGCGCTGATGCCTCAGAAGGTGTCCTGTCAACTAATATTTTCTTTTACACAAGTTGTGGCACTTTTTTTTCCTTCGCAGTTCCTTTCATTACCTCTCCACTAGTTAGCCACTCTAATCGTCAGCATCCTTCAGTGTCACCACATTTCCAAAGCTTCTTTTCCGTTCTTCTCTTTACTGCTTATCATTTACGTTCCATTTCCGTATAAGAATACGCTCCAGGCAAACAGCTTTAGAAAAGACTTTCCAGCACTTAAAATTATATTCATTGGTAACAGATTTATTATTTTCAGAAATGATTTTAATGCTGTTGCCAGTCGCCATTTTATATCCTTTGTACTGTTGCCGTCATCAGTTATTTTGTTGCCAAAATACTGAACTCATCTACAACTTTTAGTGTCTCATTTCCTAATCTAATTCCCTCAGCATCTTCTGATTCCACTACATTCCATTACCTTTCTTTTACTTTTGCCGATGTTCATCTTACTAACTCTTTTCGAGACACTGTCCATTCTATTCAACTGCTCTTACAAATTCTTTGCCGACTCTACGAAACTGCAATGTCGTCTGCAAATGTGAAAGGTTTAATTCCTTTTCCTCATTGGCAATTAGTCATTTACGCTATTTTCAGCTTCATTCAATCAAGTCAACAAGTCGGGATGCAGGCTGTATGTTCATAAAGTTTTGCAAATACTTCCCATTTATGTTTGTTCATAAATTTTTACAAATAGATCCCATTTACAGCCTTGGCAGTGGCACCTTCACACAAACCGCCACTAGTCTGTATCTCGCACTTCCAGGCCGAGATAGGTGGCACAGCGGTAGGACACGAAACTTGCATTCGAGAGGGTGGCGTTTCAGATCCCCATCTGCCCGTCCAGAGTTAGGTTTTCCACAGTGTTTCTAATTCATTTGAGACAAATGCCGGAATGGTGACCTTGAAAAGGACAAGATAAATTTTCCTCTCAGTCCAAGCTTGTGCTACGTATATAAAACTTCGTTGTCGTTGCATTGCGAATTTAGACGCTAATCTTCTTTCCTTCCTTTCTTCCAATTTTCCGCAGTTGCTTCCTATTTCTCTTTGCAAGTAACTATGGAGTCCATTACGATGTGTAACCTCCTACGGCACTGCACTGAATCCGCGTTTACATGCTAAACATTTCCTGAAAACGAACA
The DNA here is from genome assembly GCF_023897955.1 of Schistocerca gregaria. Taxonomy (NCBI): domain Eukaryota; kingdom Metazoa; phylum Arthropoda; class Insecta; order Orthoptera; family Acrididae; genus Schistocerca; species Schistocerca gregaria. The sequence goes on from NC_064926.1 coordinate 521,332,377, forward strand.
GCAAATTTCGGAAACTCGTGTTTTCACGGTATCTATTTTTCTAGCCTGATCAAACTTTTTTTTCCTACCGTGAATTGTTTTACACTAGTGGTGTCTGTTACACAGCAGAAACAGAGGGCTGTATGCACCAGAAATCAAGGCGCCATTGTTCCATCAGTGCTATACCGGCTTCTTTCCTTCTTCCTGTAGTTCTGAGAGTATGACGTAGCCCAGTCAACCAAAGAAAATTACTGGAAAACAATCGCGTCGTCTCAAATTTTCGTACAGTGGTGGGAGGCAGTGCCATGAACATTTCCTACAAAAAGAATGTTCCTGTTCATTTGGACTAACAGTTTTCGTGTTGCAGGGTGTGGAAAAATTGAAGATTTACTTGTTGCAGTGGTAAAAAATTATAGTTTGTTGTGGACTGCAGTGAGTTAAAATAAGGTATTAAATTCTGGACCACGTCTAACTGCAGTGGAACAGCAGTAAGGGATAAATTGTGTTCTGAAGGTGCAATAGGCTGGAGGTGGAGGGGGACGGGAGGGCAGATGTTGCCAGTTGGAAGCATGACGGAAGGGAAGTGGTTGGTTGTGTTCATGAAGTTCCCTCCTTCTAAGGTCTGTAAACTGAAGATTGAGTAGGTGATTGCTCACTCTCTCTATTGCCCTAGACTTGAAGAGGCAACTACAGAGCGTTTCACAAAGTTGCACCGACCCTTTCGTTGCGAATCTTATGAATCAGAGGCGTTGCAGTGGGCAGACATGTCAAGGGGCAGGGGGAGGGGCGACTATTTTCCACAAGAGCGTTAACACTATGTTACAGCCCCCCGAGCTCACGGGCCGTAATATGTCAGAACGACCGAGAGGTATGATTTGGGGGAGAGGGGTGTGATATGGTTGGGAGCAGGGGCTGCTGGAGTGGAAGGCTGAGCAAGAAATTAAGGACAGAATATAAAATTTAATTTATTACGAAAGAAAATTCATGCAAGGTACTGGTAACAATATATTGACATATAACTTCTTCAATTTAAATGTACATCAGCTGATTTAAGATGAATCATCAACAAGTTATCTAACATCAAACAATCTGCAAATATGAGATTTAAACCTTTCCCAAAATTTTAATGCTTGTAAAATGTTATTACGAAACACAGAAAATTGAGAAACTGATCACTGTATTTAAGCCTCACATAACCTAATGGGCACAATGGCTTACAGGAAATAATATCACAGACGAATAGCAATATCTGCCCAATAGAGCACTGTCGTACGTGACCTTGTGTGCCGCAATGATTCACAGAACCAACTCATATAGTTAAATGGTAAATATTACCCACAATGGCGCTTGCGTTATAATCTTACGTAGCACACCGATTTACCAAGACAATGCCATTAATGCCAAGTACAGTCTGGTCCAGAATAACGAGTGCCCTACCACTGATTAAACTACTCAATCAGTACTGAACTGTTTTACAAGGTAAGCACATTCAGTTCAGACAAGTTAACAAGACAGTGCCTCCATTTGAATTATACCACAGAAATCAATCAATAGTCGTAGGCCAGAATGTGATTCGAAAAGGATTGATAACAAGTTGCTGCACTGTTGGCGGTTGGCACTAAACCCCTGGCGTGCGATACATGTGTGGGCCAGAAACCCCGTTGCAACAGGAGCCGTTAACAACAGTACCCACAGAACTATTTCTAAAACGACACCGTGAAATGACGTCAAAGGGGTTTCGAAAACAGTTTACACTCAGCAGTAGTAAGAGAAAAGGACAAAAAACACACACACACTGCTCTTACAATTATCCTTGAATTATTCCTAGCTGTGGTTAAGACTGAATTAATTTTAATCCAACAGGTAAACAGTAGTGTCACAGTAGACTTAAACTTGACTTGACTAGCATGACAATTTGGGCGTCCCTTAACTGAACTGCAATTTAAATAAACTCAAGTAAGGGTATTGTGAAATACTTCGTCAACAATTTAAGCAAACACGCCCACATAGGTACTCCAGTTCATACGTAAATCAACCAGAGCACAAGTCAGTATTTGGACACGCGACGTGGCAACACTCACTGCTCAGCAGCGCAAGCCAGAATACGACACAAAGAAGTTTCGCTGTATCTCCAACAGATGAAGATGAACAAAACTAACAACTCACGGCCGGCCGCGGTGGTCTAGTGGTTCTAGGCGCGCAGTCCGGAACCACGGGACTGCTACGGTCGCAGGTTCGAATCCTGCCTCGGGCATGGATGTCTGTGATGTCCTTAGGTTAGTTAGGTTTAAGTAGTTCTAAGTTCTAGGGGACTGATGACCGCAGATGTTAAGTCCCATAGTGCTCAGAGCCATTTGAACCATTTTTGAACAACTCACCTTTAACAATATTAATCCAAATACCGCTAATAAGGTAATGGCCAGAATAACACCAGCCCGTAGCCACAGCGTGAGGAAGGTTGAACTCGTAAACAGAAAGAACGACAGCGAGTCACTGCAGCACCTCCAGTTCCGCTGCTCGGCCGGCTCCAATGCAACTGCCCCACTCACACCACTTGCGACGCCACTTGCGCGATCTTCCGGCGTCGCTCCGCCCAAGCCCGCTCGCGTCTCCCTGCCCGAGACTCCCTTTCGGCTTCCCGCACGGAATCCCAGAGGGCGCACCAACCCGCGCACCGCAAAGCGAATCGAAAGAGATCGAACACACTACACCGGAACAAGCAAATCGCAGGAGCACACGACACAGGGTGAATCGTGACGAAACGTGCAGGGAAACACCGGCAAGTGTGTCATGGACTTCTTTCCATCGAAGGTAGTCCGCCGGCCTTTCGCTGATCTCGGTGACGGCCCCGCATGGGTCAGCGCCGATGCCAATGCCGGAATCTGCTGTGTCGGTATCCGGGCACCCAGCTTTGCAGACGTAGCGGTCGTACTCACGCCACGGCTGCGCTGGTGGCCCGCGACACAGCCGACTGCACCCTCAAGTGCAGCTCGTGAACTCCACGTCGAGCGCCGTCTTTGCGATGAGCCTTAGGAGCTCCGGCCGACCACCCACGGCAGCTCGGTCAGCGGCACCAGACAGCTCTGCGCCCGACAGCTCTGCCACGAATTCGCGTCCCAGCCCCGTCCCTGTTGACGGCTGCTTGGAGTCCCCCGGAAGGTGTGACCCGGAGAGCGGAGGCCAGCAGCCCTCTCTCTCCTCGCGCCGGTGCAGCTCCATGCACGCCTCATGCGCGGCCCGGCGTAGCTATGGCGCGTCGCTGCAGCAGACGTCTGTGGTAGGTTCGGCGGGCAGGTTGGCCGTCGATATCCGTCACCAGAGGTCATCGTCGTTGGCCTGCAACTTAAACACTCATTCACTCCGGTTCTAGATGCGGTCAGAATAGCACAAAGGATGGGGCCCCTCCACGCCCACACCAACGTGGTGACCAACCAAAAGTTCTTCTGTCACCTTCGTAAACATGTTAGTTTTTGAATCACGCGTCACAGAATGCGGGCTGTGATGTTGTCCATGCGTCTGGGTAAGATTACTCATTAACATGGTCCATCAGGAGATAGAAGTGGTCGAAAACGATTGAAGGGTAGCGGTTGTAAGGGCAGAGGAAAAAAAGTGCCAAGGCAAGAGCCAAGGGAAAAAAACCTCTGCGACAGTAGGACGGGTAGTAAGGGCAGTAGCGGCTTGCTATCTGCGACAGTGCATGCAAGGAGTGGTTGTGTTAGTTCGAGGTATCGTGCATCGTTACCTTTGTCGTTGTTGGAGGTTGTTGCGGCGCTTACTGCGGTTGCTGCGTCCCTGCAACAGTTCAAGGTCGTTGTAGATTAGTGGGCGATCGGTCATAGATCGGCTCACAGACGATGTAGGGGGTGTATGTGGCTGGTTTGCGTGCTGTGTACAGTATGGTTTTCCTGCGGTTGCCTGTTTTTCGGCTGGTCGCACATCTGGGTTTCCAGTAATAACTGTGTTGCAGGGGCTCGCCAGTACTGTCGTGTTAGCATTCTATGGACCATAGATGTTTAGTTCCTAGCCAGTAATGTCTTTGGTCTGTTATGCTTCCATCTATGGTTTTGGTCGTAGTTACCCAGAGAAAGGATAAACGGGTTGCGCGAGTGTCTCGTGTTATTGTACAGTCGTGTGGAGAGTTTTTGGAATACCTGCAAGATAGTATCTAGCCGGTATTCCCGGTGAAGGTCCGCGATGCGTGCGTAGCGCGGAGCGTTGCTTATGATTTTGAGTACTGGACAAAATAGCGACACGACTGTCTTATTTGACCCTCCGGGCTCACTTCTTCATACGTCTTTTCCGCAAGCTTCTGGCGTAATTACCCTGGAGGGGACCAGTGGAGTGATCTTTAATAACCACAACGCCAGCTTTCCTCAGACCGCTTCGGTCCCTACATACAGGTCACTAGGTGCTCTTGTAACTGCAACGTACGGGTTCTTCACGGCGAGTCAGTGCCTTGTGCTGCCCTGATTACTTCACACATGTATACGAGCACAGTGCCCGCAGGGCGGTGCCCTCTCGCCTGCGAGTGGTGTCGTAAACCTGCCTCGCAGAATCGTTTGCAAAAATATCAGCATTGCCCGCACTTGCCATCCGATGTGCCAATCGCCACAGTTGCGCGAAATTTACAAGACTTCCCCAAATCCACGTTTGTACACTACTGGCCGTTAAAATTGCTACAGCAAGAAGAAATGCAGATGTTAAACGGGTATTCATTGGCCAAAGATATTATACTAGAACTGATATGTGATTACATTTTCTCCCACTTTGGGAGCATAGATCCTGAAGAATCAGTACCCAGAACTAACACCTCTGGCCGTAATAACTGCCTTGATACGCCTGGGCATTGAGTCAAAAAGGTACAGGTACAGCTCCCCATGCAGCTTCAACACGATATTACAGTTCATCAAGAGTAGTGACTGGAATATTGTGATAAGCCAGTTGCCCGGCCACCATTGTCCAGACTTTTTCAGTTGGTGAGAGATCTGGAGAATGTGCTGGCCAGGGCAGCAGTCGAACATTTTGTGTTCAAAAATGGTTCAAATGGCTCTGAGCACTATGGGATTCAACTGCTGTGGTCATTAGTCCCCTAGAACTTAGAACTACTTAAACCTAACTAACCTAAGGACATCACACACATCCATGCCCGAGGCAGGATTCGAACCTGCGACCGTAGCAGTCGCACGGTTCCGGACTTTTATGCCCGAGGCAGGATTCGAACCTGCGACCGTAGCAGTCGCACGGTTCCGGACTGCGCGCCTAGAACCGCGAGACCACCGCGGCCGGCGAACATTTTCTGTATTCAGAAAGGCCCGTACAGGACCTGCAACATCCGGTCATGCATCATCCTACTGAAATGTAGGGTTTTGCAGTGATCGTATGAAGGGCAGAGACACGGTTCGTAACACATCTTAAATGTAACGTCCACTCTTCAAAGTGCCGTCAATGCGAACAAGAGATGACCGAGACGTGTAACCAATGGCACCCCATACCATCAAGCGGGGTGATACGCCAGTATGGCGATGACGAATACACGCTTCCAATGTACGTTCACCGCGATGTCGCCAACCGCGGAAGCGACCATCATGATGCTGTAAACAAAACCTGGATTCATCCGAAAAAATGACGTTTTGTCATTCGTGCTCCCAGGTTCGTCGTTGAGTACACCATCGCAGGCACTCGTGTCTGTGATGCAGCGTCAAGGGTAACCGCAGCCAAGGTCTCCGAGCTGATATTCAATGCTGCTGCAAACGTCGTCGAACTGTTCGTGCAGATGGTTGTTGTCTTGCAAATGTCCCCATCTGTTGACTCAAGGATCGAGACGTGGCTGCACGATCCGTTACAGCCATGCGGATAAGATGCCTGTCATCTCGACTACGAGGCCATTGGGATACAGCACGGCGTTCCGTATTACCTTCCTGAACCCACCGATTCCAAATTCTGCTAACAGTCATTGGCTCTCGACCAACGCGAGCAGCAATGTCGCGATACGATAAACCGCAATCGCGATTGGCTACAATCCGACCTTTATCATAGTCGGAAACGTGATGGTACGCATTTCTCCTCCTTACACGAGGCATCACAACAACGTTTCACCAGGCAACGCCGGTCAAGTGCTGTTTGTGTATGAGAAATCGGTTGGAAACTTTCCACATGTCAGCACGCTATAGGTGTCATCACCAGTGCCAGCCTTGTGTGAATGCTCTGAAAAGCTAATCATTTGCATATCTCATCATCTTCTTCCTGTCGGTTAAATTTCACGTCTGTAGCACGTCATCTTCGTAGTGTAGTAATTTTAATGGCCCGTAGTGTACTTACATGGAATATAGATATGAGATGGTAATAATATTAACGCAAAAATCGCATGTGGACCCAATCTACTGATCTCTCAGACAACTCTTGAAAACTGCTAGGAACTTCCCAGACCAAGAGCGCTGCTAAAATTTCAGTTACAGACAGGCTTTACCTTCCCAGAATTTCTTCTTCAGTCCCCCTATGTGATCAGACGTACTGAGCTCGTCTTTATACAGTGGAGTTACTTTCACTTTTTAAGTGAATACTTGTTTACTGTTGTTAAGTGAAGTGTTAAGGATAAAAAGCTCAAGAACTGCAACTGATAACGGTCTAAGGCACTGAAGAGCCTGCCCAAAGAGTAAAAGCTGTCAACATGTCTGATAATGTCTACTACTTTGACTAATGGCAGGAATACCTTTCACAGCATGAGAAATATGAAATGCATCACCCCCACCTCAGCGCTCACAACATCTGGAGAGGCACAGACTCCCTCTGTAACAGAACTGGGTCTCCTAGATTTATGGAACTTCATAAATTGCAAAATAAGAGCTTAATTACAGCACATTACTGTTCTAGACTTGAAAATGATCATTCCTATTCCATCAGACATATTCACTTTCGCCTTGCAAGATTTACTGTGGATGTGTGATAGGTGGCTCCACTCAGTGTAGCCCACTCTACAAGGGCCAGTAGTTCCTGAATACAAGAGATTTACGCAGTCTACGAATAACACAGTTAATGGTAACAGAAGTGTAGTACTTTCTGACCGTTCGTTAATCCACTGCCAAGTGTCTACAACACGGCTACATGGCTTTACACTGTGCTGTCAATGACGGACAACAGGAAAATGCCATATTTACCTATCCATTTTCTTTCCCAACAACACTACGCGGGTCACTGGCAACATCGCGCTTACAAAATAAACACTTCCCATCCATTGTTTACAGGAACCTATTTTACACAACATCGCACTTAACAACTGCAAATAACTACTCACATAATAACCTGAAAACAACTTCACTATATAAACACGATCTCAGTGATGTTATTTTGCTGACTAATGTAAGAGAACTGGACAGGAAATCCTGGAGAGCTATAGCCTGTAAACTGGAAAGAAAGCAGCACTCGTGGTATGAGAAGTTGCCTTTCCCGGAAATTACATTTGACGTCGTCTTCAAATATCAAGTGAAATCACACACTTTAAAAAGTACGATAACTTGAGACACAGTTATCTTTCCATGTTTCTTTATATTATGTCATTCTTTTTCTTTCATTTATATTATCTACGTTATCTGGAATATGTAAGTTTGCTTGTTTGTAAGTATTGTATATTTTATGTGCGTGAATATTTTGTCCAGAGAGATTAATATCTGTATAAAACCAAAGGAACTGGCAATTGAAGGTTGAAAACATAACCGAAACAAAGGGTTGATGTGCTTTTGTGTGAGCTTCTAATCCATGAGAAAATGAGGATTTTAACAACTCGAGAACTAACAGGTCGTAAAAATTACGTATAACGTTGGAGTAAACAACGTGTGATTCCAAATGATTAAAATTCTTGAGATCCTGCAAGCGACTTATGAGCACGGAGGAGCTGATGTGTGAGTTATAAATGACGGAAGAATGTGGATTTTTGTTGAATTGCGGTGAGTAATGATTAAACAATATTATTTTTATGAGGACAAAGCATATACAATTGCTTTATGTGTCTTTTCTGTTTAATAAAGATTCATGTCCCCACGATCATATAGCGAGCATTGTGATCAATTATAAACTGAAAAACAGCGATTAGCAGTCAACTGAAAACATCAATTCCGTATGGACATTTACTGATTTACTGCTCCGAATTTACTTGCACTTTTCAGAAAAATTGTTTGATCCAAGTTATTTTGTCATCCGAGAGCGTCAATAAACCTTTCAGTGTATATTCGCATAAAATCGAGAAAGGCCTCACAATATATTCAGAAGATCGGCGAAGGCAGAGACTTGAGCAGTACTCGCCGTCTTCATATGTAGCGAGATAGATATTTCTCGCCATATATCTTTGGACATCGAAAACTGTTGACGACAAGTGAGAAGAAAATAAACTGTATCACGCGTTCATATCAAGAACCAAGATACAATTTTTATGGACTTCCTTCTCTCTTGCTAGAAAAAAAGAGAGAATAGAAAAGGAAAAGAAATATTTAGAGGAATACAGACACATGCAATTACTGAACGGTTGATATATTTATATGGTGGGGCTAGGGTATGGGTCGTTAAAAAGTTAGTCACAATTGTACGATACATCATAAATAGTGATACGTTAAGCGTCAATTTTTTGCCAAATTTGCAGAGAGATACTTCCTGGCAGATTAAAACTGTTTGCCGGACCGAGACTCGAACTCGGGACCTTTGCCTTTCGCGGGAAAGTACTCTACCAATCGAGCTACCCAAGCACGACTCACGCCCCGTCCTCACAGCTTTAATTCCACCAGTACCTCGTCTCCTACCTTCCAAACTTCACAGAAGCTCTCCTGCGAACCTTGCAGAACTAGCACTCCTGAAAGAAAGGATACTGCAGAGACATGACTTAGCCACAGCCTGGTGGTTGTTTCTAGAACGAAATTTTCACTCTACAGCGGAGTGTGCGCTGATATGAAACTTACTGGTAGATTAAAACTGTGTGCCGGACCGAGAGTCGAAATCGGGACCTTTGCCTTTCGCGGGCAAGTGCTCTACCAACTGAGCTACCCAAGTTCGAGTCTTGGTCCGGCACACAGTTTTAATCTGCCAGGAAGTTTCATATCAGCGCACACTCCGCTGTAGAGTGAAAATTTCGTTCTAGAAACAACCCCCAGGCTGTGGCTAAGCCATGTCTCCGCAATATTCTTTCTTCCAGGAGTGCTAGTTCTGCAAGGTTCGCACGAGAGCTTCTGTGAAGTTTGGAAGGTAGGAGACGGGATACTGGCGGAATTAAAGCTGTGAGGACGGGGCGTGAGTCGCGCTTGGGTAGCTCAGTTGGTAGAGCTCTTTGCAGAGGAGTTTGCATCTACAGTTGCAAATTTGGATTACCTTTTAAATTTGGATTTAAGGTTACAGAGGTTTTCAGGAGCCCCCAATTGTTGCTTGCGTGATGGTGCAGACACTCCAGAGCCCGAACGTCTGCTAGCACTCCCTTCAGGAGTAGTGGAATGGCCACCTGAAGTAATATTGGTTTTTTTTCATCACAAATCATAATTATACTATTTTTGCAATGCTGGTTTTTTCATTGCACGTCATAGTTATCCTACTTTTGCAATGGTGGCAGACGTTTGCCTACCAGAGTTAAAACTAAGATTTTTCTTTTCCTAACATGGAGTACAGATAAGGATCAAACACAACCCGAACCAGGAAATGACATGTCCGGATTTTGAAACTGAGTACGGCACCACCAAGAAAAACGACAACTTTAAATATGTGCGTGGAAATATAAACATAAGAAGTGACAAAGAAGCAGTTAAAATAAGGAGTTAAAAAATAAAAGAAGCACACATGTAATGAGAAATCTATACAACAAAAAATGTTTTTCTAAAGATATTAAATTAAGGCATTGCTCGGTAAAACTGCTTTTATCAGGATGCAAGACGGCATTAGAAGATCCAGAAATGATAGAAAGAAGAACGCTGTGAGAAATATTAGGTCCAGTCAAGAACGAAGATGACAGTTGAGTTTTGAGATCAAATAAGGAAATACTGTATACTTCTTCTGTCCTAAAATTAGTCATAAGACCAAGAAAAGACAATTTACACGCCACGGAGATGTAGAATGATAATGAAGGAAGACACATTAAGATAGAAGAGCCACAAATTCTTCCAAAACAGCCAAAAAGACAAAGACAAGACAAAAAATGATTTATAAATGTTGACTGAACGAGCAACCTTAGTCAGCAGACATAAATTCTGACTAGACATTAAGGAATTCAAAGGTTTTCAGGAAGCTAAAACAAAGAGAAAAACAAGATTTGAAATGGTCATATGAGAAGAAAAGAGCTCATTCTGAAAAATGACAGAATTTTGGAGGACAATGAACGAAAAGAGAAATAAATAGTAATCTTGGCTTGGCTATTAATTGGCTTGCAGCGATATTTCAAAAAAATAAACTACTTAATAGCATGCACAAATACATTTTTAATTTGCAGAAACTATCATGTTTTGAAGAGAAACTTACTTTTAAAGACACGTTTCGCCTTTTTAGGGTATCATCAGATTTTCTACAAAAAAAATAAGAAATAAGGATGTAGATAGCCAGAGGTATGGTCCTATCATGCGCAGCTAGAAATAAAACTATCAAAGACACAAGTATGAACTACGAACCACTACAACCTCTTCATGTCACTGTAGCACTTGAAACCTACATCTTTAATTATTTGCTGGACATATTCTCTATCTTCCTCCACCGTTTTAAAACTCTACAGCTCCCTACAGTATCATGGAAGTTATTTCATGTTTTAACAGATGTCGTATCATCCTGTACTTGTCAGTGTTTTCCATACATTCCTTTCCTCTCTGATTCTGTGCAGAACTTTCTCATCCCTTACATTGACAGTCCACCTAATTTTCTACATTCTCCTCTAGCACCACATCTCAAATGCTTCGGTTCTCTTCAGGTTTACCCATTGCTGATGGTTCACCACAGAATGCTGTGCTCCAAACGTACATTCTCAGAAAATTCTTCCTCAAATTATGGCCTATGTTTGATATTAATATACTTCTCTTGGCCAGGAATGCTCTTCTTGTCAATGCTCGTCTGCTTTTGATGTTCTCCTTGCTCCGTCAGTCATCAGTTATTTTGCTCCCTAGTTAGTAGAATTCCTTAACTTCATCTACTTCGTGACTATCAATCCTTTTCTCGCTGTTCTCATTCCTGCTACTTCTCATTAATTTCGTCTTTCTTCGATTTACTCTCCTGTACTCTTTAGGCTGTTCATTCCATTCAGCAGATCATGTAATTCTTCTTTACTTTCATTGAGGATAGCAATGCCATCCGCATATCGTATCATTGATATCCTTTCACCTAGAATTTTAATTTCATAATTGCTACTTCGACATGTACATTGTACAGTGTAGGCGAAAGACTACATTCCGGTCTTACATCCTCTTTAATCCAAAAACTTCTTTATTGGTCTTACATAATATTAAGTATTCAGAAAACCTTCCAAAAACGGAAAAGAACTACTGCAGCAGAGGCAAAATAGAAAAGTACAAATATTATCTTCGATACACACATAGTGGCAGGTATGACGCTGCAGAGATAAGACCACCCATATAGAGTTGCACACATGTGTCTTTATTTAATCACAGCGCAGAGAAATTGAGCAAAACAATCTGAAGACGTCAAGCATGTACACAGTTAACTGTTGCATTAGGCGCCTCGTGGAGCTTAGTGGCAGAAACTCAAACTAATGCTGTGCATGGATAATTTTGAAATAAATGTTCAATTGAAAGGGTATAATAGGAATTAAAACTTAGTCTACTGAACAAAACATTCTAAAGAATGAATATAATAAAATAATAAATAAACATGATGGGATATGGTATATAAAAACTAGAAGAAGGACGTTTCCAAAGAGCACCAATAGGCCACGTGCTTAGTAAGACGTAATGGCAAGTGGCGTGCGTCTGAATAAAAATACAGTAACCTATAAAAATACAAATGGCTATGATTAAAATACCTGAAGTAAGCAGTAAGAGTTTAATGTATAAGCAGTGGCAGTGATCATAAAGGCTGCAGAAAACAGAGAACAGCAATTAAAAATAAAAGAACGTTTTATCAGGCCAAAAGAAACTAAGTAAATGTTTGGGTAATTGACATTATGGATCAAAATAATTCTGATTTTTACTAATCATCTGATCATTAAGTAGTCGAACATTGATGGTGCTCTATATTGTGCACTATTATTTGTACATTCTTGTACGTTTTTTTGTGTTCTGCAGACAATTGATTGTCACAACTGCTTACACATTTTCTTACTGCTTATCTTAGCTACTTTAATGATAGCCATTTGTATTTTTATACTTTTATGCTTTACAGCACTTTTATTGAGGCTTGCATCAATTGCCAGTAGGTGCTACAACGCGCGCGGTGCTTTGGTGCTCTATGGAAATGTTCTTCTTCTCAGTTATATGTGAAGGGCTTATTTCAATAGTGGTACAAGTCCATTTTTGTTCTTTCTGAGATACAGAGTCCTAAAGTTAAATGAACGCTGAAAAATCTGCAGTTGAGATACCAGAAATACTCAAGTCCATTTTTGTTCATTCTGAGATACAGAGTCCTAAAGTTAAATGAGCCCTGAAAAATCTGCAGCTGAGATACCAGACATACTCAAGTCCATTTTTGTACATTCTGGGATACAGGGTCCTAAAGTTAAATGAGCGCTGAAAAATCTGCAGTTGAGATACCAGAAATACTCAAGTCCATTTTTTGTTCATTCTGAGATACGGGGTCCTAAAGTTAAATGAGCGCTGAAAAATCTGCAGTTGAGATACCAGAAATACTCAAGTCCATTTTTTGTTCATTCTGAGATACAGGGTCCTAAAGTTAAATGAGCGCTGAAAAATCTGCAGTTGAGATACCAGAAATACTCAAGTACGTGTACTTGAGTCCTAAAGTTAAATGAGCGCTGAAAAATCTGCAGTTGAGATACCAGAAATATTCAAGTATATATACTTGAGTATTTCTGGTACCTCAACTGACAATTTTTCAGCGCTCATTTAACTTTAGGGCTCTGTATCTCAGAATAACCAAAAATAGACTTGCACCACTATTGAAATAAGCCCTTCATGTAGCATATCCCATTATGTCTATTTATTATTTTAGCATTACATCTGTGTTGTGTTTTAACCCCTATCATATGATTTTAACTAAATTTTTATTTCTCAATTATTCACTCATGCCATCTGTGTGAGTTTCTGCCACTAAGCCCCACGAGGCAGCTGGTCCAATACTTGACTGTTTACATGCTTGACGTCTTCCGACTGTGTTGATAAAATTCAGTGCACTGTGATTAAATGAAGACACATGTCTGTAACTGTAAGGGTGGTCCTATCGCTGCACCGCCGCACACGTGGTTATGTGTTGCGGCGGGGCGGAGTCGGTGGTCTGCGTCTTTGATAACGACAGGATTTCTTGCCAATGTCCCTTCACTCTGTGGTAGCAGATACATGCTAGGCAGTGTAAAGCAGCGTTGATGAAACCACCACCTAATATCTACCACACAGAGGCCGCATAACTCTAGTTGAAAGTTAGTTCCTGAAAGTTCATGATTAAAAAATAGGGCGTTCGGGATCTTCAGTCTGCTTCCAGAAAAGCGTTTAAAATTAAATTAACTCTGCTTTTTATTCACATTTAAATACACGAAATGGCTATAAATTCCATATTTAATACTGTAAAACGTTATCATTCAAAGTTCACTATCTGTATAACAAATATTCATTCGAAAAGTAGCCAGAATTTCATTAAGTCCAACACAACTAATTTTCACGTTCTGCCAGTCACTGATCCACATCTATTCGCGAGTTAAACATTCGGTCGTTTCAGTGGTCTTCTTCGTGAAGAGGTGCTCACCAAAGTATTCTGTACAGAGCGCGGAACACGCCACGTCGAGTTGTTACTACGTCCAGATAGTTCACACGCTCATATCTCTAAGACTATTTGATTTAGAAACACCAAACTTTCATTAAAATGTTCCTACCTCCAGTCGCTTCAGTCACGATATGTTCGAACCGAAATTAGCTCACTATTCCCTCATCTTACAGAGTATTTTTATGGAGCGATCTGACATCGTGTTATCCATGGACCGGCTAGTAAGCGATTTCTCTCGAGGTACTCTCCTCTCTGCACACTCCTATATTCGTGCGGGAACAGCTTAATTCTGTCTGGCTGTTGATCTAAAGGACCAATCAGAACGTTCCTTTCAGATCATTCTCGAGGCAAATCTTGCCTTATCCAATCACTAATTTAATAGTAATTAATGTCAGTAAAACTTCAATTTCTTGTATTTTGTTGAATCAAATTAAAAGAAATGCACAATATTTTTCAGATGGATAAATAAACTTATTGCGCCCCTCACTTCCATTCTGGCTGCTTTTATACAAAAGCAAGGACACACCGACATACGTCACCTGAATCGTGGTTGCAACATAACTTTCCCACAGTTCGTGGTACAAGCTTTTACATAAAATGAAATATTAAATTTTAACGTATGTCTCACATACACTCTCTCAATCATTCTCAAGCACTCACACCGGAAAATATAAACAAATAATAATTTTGACCGGGTTTTGTATTACGTAATGCACAGTGACTAAAGTTTTAAAAAGAAAAATTCTAGTTAATTGATTTTTATGCACTGATGACTTTGGAATGGCTTCAAATGATAATGAAAGTCAATCTGTTATTGTTCCTAACTTGGTTTTAAAAAACAAGCGTAAGTTTTAGTTTAGGTAATTCTCTTTATCTCCAAAACTGAAATAGATAAAAATCTGAAATTTTGACAGCATCATTCCATTAACCCTTTGTTCCCTGACGTAAGAAAAAATTTACTTTTTAACATTTTCTTTGCAGAATTTATGCTATTGTGACCTCAAATGACGGTAGGGTTTTTTTGTAAAATTTTATTTTATTTTTCACAACTTTTTTCTCTCGTGGTACTTAGAAGTACCGTCAGACTCCATGGACAGAATCACAATATGCACAGAAAAATGCTCCAATTTTTATAAATTGTACTTTATTCCACATAAATGTTAAATATTTTTACATTAGAAAATTAATTAACAGAAATATATTTCAGATTTTTTAAAAATTCGCATAAATTTATTCTAGAGCAACTTCACAATACTAGTAACTTTGGTATACATTTTTGACAGTATATACATATCACATATTTAGTGATACCGCATGAAACTGTAGGAAACAGTTCTTTTTCTAATTGCAGCACAAATACACTTTACATGTACTACGTTGTGAATGTGGTCTCGACTGAATTTTATTTTTCGCACACATTTCGCATCGTCCTCTTTTACAACTGAACTACAAAATGGTTTCCTCGGTTGCCAAGACGTACATCCTTCGGAACATAAAAGTTACCCTTCCTTCTCTTTGGGAGAGTTATTTCATGTTTACCAGAGTTTCTCTTTTTGAGATTTGGCACTTACTGTTCATTCATTAGCCCTAGTGCCACAGCACGCCTGAATTCAGCAGTAGCAGTGTCCCATGTAGATCATTGAAAATGACGTAAGCATTGACAAAGCAATTTCTATTTCTCCCCAGAAGAGACGGTGCCACCGTTTCTTTGACGCTTGTCAAGACCATAAGTTGAACGTAATCTGTCTGCATGATCCACACCACCCATGCTTTTATTGTAATCACATACAATAACTGGACATGGTATAATCATACTAGTTCCATCTTTCTGTGTTCTTGTCACTACTCTCTGTTCAGTGCCATGAAAGTTTGACGCAAAATACACTACTTTATTTTCCTTCCATTGAAATACTGTTAGGTCTAAAGATGACTCTCTGTGATTTGATTTAGACATTTTCTTTAGATAAATTCCCTGGCAAACCTTTCCTGTTTGTTCTAATTGTTCCACAGGCAAATGTATTTACTGATTTCTGTGTGAGAAAAAGTGGATAGAACAAGTAGTGAGAGGTAACGCATTATTGCTACAATAAAGTGTTCGCACAACCTGACGGTACTAATAAGTCCGCCTTATATTTTCCACTTTATCTCATTCAATTGTAACGTAATGCTTCAAACTATTATAAAAAAAAAACAAAGAAGGTAAGTACGTACAATGGAAAACACAACGGAAGTTTCAATAAATTGCTCACAAATTCAGGCAACACCATGGAAACAAGCACATACAGTGTTCTGTTTTCACAGCGGCGCGCGAAAAACAATTTCAAGCTCTGACCGCCAGAGAGATCTATGTATTGCACAATAACATCTATGAAACAGTAGAGCAGAGTTACTGTTACGTACCGACAGGCTCTCAGATCACGAAACTGCACCACGAGAAAATAATGAGAGTCAAAACTTACTGGTACTTTTAAGTACCGTCAGGCAACAAAGGGTTAATAATAAAAGGCTGTGTATCAAATTTGAACAAAATTGGACAATAACTAATATGCACTATTTAAATTCGTAGAGGGTACGAATCTTCGTATCAACTGAATGTTACGCTATGCAGTTCTCACTGGCAGGCAGCGTCAGCTGTGCCGTGAGCAAAGTAAAAAAAAACACAGCCATCGTACCAGACGGCTGCGTGCCTTACTGCAACGAATGTTACCTCGTAATAACTTGCTGCGTACAAGTGTGTATCAAAGGGAATGTCTGCACTTTCAGTGTTGCCTCTACTACAGTACTTCATTTTCCTTTTTGGAAGACTTTCTTTTTACTTCACTTTCTTTTTTTTTTTTTTTTTTTTTGAAAGATCTGATGATGTGCTAAAGAGGTGAAACGTGTCACCAATATTCGCAACCAAGGCGGTTTTTCTCCAGATTAATTTACAGTGTGTGCCACTCAAACCTGCCTGATTACAAGGACCCAGGAGAGATAAACCATAATAGATACGACAGTGAAAAATGCACCACATTGTAGAGCATCTCAAAAAACTTATATTCCCGCATCGTAAGTGCAGCATAGTCCATGAAGTGAGAATGGTGACTCTACAGCAGCGCGCGCAAGCAGTAATGTGGTTTTCAAAACCAGAATCGCCGATTACTGTGCAAAGAAATTGTCGTCGTGTGTCTGAATGTGATCCACCTGATGTGAAAACAGTGAAGGAATGGTATAGGAAGTTTCTGGCTACAGGAAGTGTTCTGAAACATATTGGCGGTGCACGTTACTGAGTTTCAGAAGAGACAGCGGAAGACATCGGACAAATGTTTCTCAGAAGCCCACGTAAGTCAATTTGTCAAGCATCTAGGCAATTTGATGTACCTCGATCAACGTTGCATCGCGCTGTTCACCAGCGTATTCGTATGTGTGCTTACAAAGTGCAAATTCTGCAACATCTGACGCCGACCGCTGTGGCCGAGTGATTCTAAACTCTTCAGTCCGGAACCGCGCTGCTACTACGATCGAGGGTTCGGATCCTGCCTCGGGCATGGGTGTGTGCGATGTCCTTAAGTTAGTGAGATTTCAGTAGTTCTAAGTCTAGGGGACCTCAGATGTTTAGTCCCATAGTGCATAAACCATTTGAAAATTCGATGCCGAACGACAAACCACGCCGACAATAATTTTCTGAAGATATGGTGCAGCGTATTGATATGGACATCAGCTTCCTGGAATGATGTTTACTCTCAGATGAGGCAACCTTGCATCTATCAGGAAGGTTTAATAGGCATAATGTTTAGATTTGGGGTTCGAAAAATCCGCACGTTGTCATTGAACATGTTCGTGATAGCCCTAAACTTAACGTCTAGTGCGGGATAATGCACAACAGGATTGTTGGACCGTTCTTCTTTGCAGAGCAAACGGTGAATGGGTCATTGTATCTGGAAATGTTCGAGCAGTTTGTTTACCTCAGATGCAAGACTTGCAGCCCAACATCATTTTTCAACAAAATGGAGCTCCGCCCCGTTGGTAAACGGCTGGATAGGAAATTTACCAATCGTTGGATCGGACGCGGAGGACCTATTGCCTTGCCACCACGTTCACCCGACATTGCGCCGCTTGATTTCTTCATGTGGGGATTCGTGAGGGACCGCTTGTATGCGACCAAAGTGGACGATGTTCCTACGTTGCGACGTCGTGTTACTAATGTAATTGCAACAATAACAGAGGAAATATTATCAAGAACTTGGCAAGAAATTGAACATAGAGTCGATGTTCTTCGTGCTACAAATGGTTCACATGTAGAGGTGTATTGATGATAAATGAATAAATTCTTTGAGATGCTCTACAATGTGGTGCATTTTTCATTGTCGTATCTACTGTGTTTTTTTTCTTGGGTCTTTGAAATCAGGGAATTTGGAGTGGGACACCCTGTATACAGTGTGGTCCATTAATAGTGACCGGACCAAATATCTCACGAAATAAGCATCAAACGAATAAACTACAAAGAATGAAACTCGTCTAGCTTGAAGGGGGAAACCAGATTGCGCTATGGTTGGCCCGCTAGATGGCGCTGCCATAGGTCAAACGGATATCAACTGCATTTTTAAAAATAGGAACCCTCATTTTTTATTACATATTCGTGTAGTACGTAAAGAAATATGAATGTTTTAGTTGGACCACTTTTTTCGCTTTGTGATAGATGGTGCTGTAATAGTCACAAACGTATAAGTACGTGGTACCACGTAACATTCCGCCAGTGTGGAAGGTATTTGCTTCGTGATACATTACACGTATTAAAATGGACCATTTACCAATTGCGGAAAAGGTCGATATCGTGCTGATGTGTGGCTATTGTGATGAAAATGCCCAACGGGAGTGTGCAAAGTATGCTGCACGGTATCCTGGACGACATCATCCAAGTGTCCGGACCGTTCGCCGGATAGTTACGTTATTTAAGGAAACGGGAAGTGTTCAGCCACATGTGAAGCGTCAACCACGACCTGCAACAAGTGATGATACACAAATAGGTGTTTTAGCTGCTGTCGCGGCTAATCCGCACATCAGTAGCAGAATCGGAAATCTCAAAAACTTCGGTGTTGAGAATGCTACATCAACATCGATTCCATATTTCCATGCATCAGGAATTGCATAGCAACGACTTTGAACGTCGTATACAGTTCTGCCACTGGGCACAAGAGAAATTGCAGGACGATGACAGATTTTTTGCGCGCGTTTTATTTAGCGACGAATCGTCATTCACCAACAGCGGTAACGTAAACCGGCATAATATGCACTATTGGGCAACGGAAAATCCACGATGGCTGCGACAAGTGGAACATCAGCGATCTTGGCAGGTTAATGTATGATGCGGCATTATGAGAGGAAGGACAATTGGCCCCCATTTTATCGATGGCAATCTAAATGGAGCAATGTATGCTGATTTCCTACGTAATGTTCTACCGATGTTATTACAAGATGTTTCACTGCATGACAGAATGGCGATGTACCTTCAACATGATGGATGTCCGGCGCATAGCTCGAAGGCGGTTGAAGCGGTATTGAATATCATATTTCATGACAGGTGGATTGGTCGTCGAAGCACCATACCATGGCCCGCACGTTCACCGGATATTTTCTATCGTGATCCACCGATAACGCCTGACATCATGCGTCAGCGCATTGTCAATGCATGTGCGAACATTACGTAAGGCGAACTACTGGCTGTTGAGAGGAATGTCGTTACACTTATTACCAAATGCGTTGAGGTTGACGGACATCATTTTGAGCATTTATTGCATTAATTTGGCATTTACAGGTAACCACGCTGTAACAGCATGCGTTCTCAGAAATGATAAGTTCACAAATTCACATGCACCACATTGGAACAACCGAAATAAAATGTTCAAACGTACCTACGTTCTGTATTTTAATTTAAAAAACCTACCTGTTACCAACTGTTCGCCTAAAACTGTGAGCCATATGTTTGTGGCTATTACAGCACCATCTGGCACAAAGCGAAAAAAGCGGTCCCACTAAAACTTTCATATTTCTGTACGTACTACATGAATACGTAATAAAAAAAATGGGGGTTCCTATTTTAAAAAATCGCAGTTGATATCCGTTTTACCTATGTCACTGCCATCTAGCGGGTCAACCATTGCGCCATCTGGTTTCCCCCTTCAAGCTAGATAAGTTTCGTTCTTTGTAGTTTTTTCGTTTGACGCTTATTTCGTGAGATATTTGGTCCGGTCACGGTCAATGGACCACCCCGAATATACTTGCTGTACCAGCCAGCCTGATGGAGTGGGAAGTTCTATAAGAAGCTATATTTTCTTTTTAATTTCCCCTGTGTCAGTGTTGTGTATTTAACTGTTAATGTATGTGTAGTGAATGCATTTTTGGCACTGCATTAAAGACAGGTAGCGAGAGAACATGAGTGAGAGATAAATTAAAAATGCCGATACAGTTGTAAAATGATTAGGGGCCCCGCATCTTATCAGTGCCATAAGTCCCACATGACCTTAAACCGGCCCTGCTCTCGGCGCAGGTGGCTTGAATGTAGAGTAGTCAGCAGAGTACACTAGCCGTGACGACGCGCCGACTTGAGTCGCGGGCCCCGCCTTTGTGCCGGGGCTCAGGCGTCAGGCATGAGGATTTGCGGGCGAGTCTGCCTCGCAGGCGCCCGCGGCGGCGCTCCATTCCGCTCCACTCTGCTTTGCTTGCGCCACCGGCGGCGGAGCCAAGCCGGCACCGAGAGAGGGTTTCCCGAGAAGTGAAGCGCAGCGCTGATCCCTCGCGGCTCAGCCATTTTTTCTTTTCGTGGAAGGTTGAACGGAAGCGAGCCAGCTCCGTGGAGCGTTCGGGAATTCTGCCTGGTGCAACCTAGGACGTGTTTGCACACGCCACAGCGCAGAACAAATCTAGCCCACCCCAGACGCTACTTGCGAGAATTTCACGAGGTCTCTCCCCTCCAGTACTAGAAACATTTTACACAGGCGAGCTGTGATACAGTTACCATTAATTCTTGTGACCAGCACTTCGCCTGCATTGCTCAGGCTATATTTCGTCAACTGTATCTGGCTTAGTGCTCTTTGGTTCTCTAAGCTGTTTTCGCAAATTTAAAGTTGCTCCTCAAGTAATATAGATAAGGATGCACGATATTTGAAGTAAACATTAAAACAACACTTTTATTGTGTTGTTCCTACTAAAGAAATAGAATCTTTCCTACTGGACCTCATTAAACTTTACGTAGGGTAGGATTCACCAAGCTACTTTTCATCATTCGCCTCGTTTTTTTGATAAAAGCGAGAAAACCATACGGATTTTATTACAATACTTCTACCTGCACCTTATCGTTTTTTCATACTTCGAACAAGTTTCCACACATTATCTGGGATCACTTCTAGGATGAAATCAGTTCCTGTATTAATTATCTATGTTACTGATTCATCCCTTGATGTCTGTAAACATTTAAAGAAGTCTTGGATTATTTACACACTTATCAATGTTACACTACTCGCCATTAAAATTACTACACCAAGAAGAAATTCAGATGATAAACGGGTATCCATTGGACAATTATATTATATAAGAACTGACATATGATTACATTTTCACGTAATTTGGGTGCATAGATCCTGAGAAATTAGTACCCAGAACAACCACCTCTGGCCGTAACAACGGCCTTGATACGCCTGGGCATTTAGTCAAACAGAGATTGGATGGCGTGTACAGGTACAGCTGCCCACGCAGCTTCAGCACGATACCACAGTCCATCAAGAGTAGTGACCGGCGTATTGTGACAAACCAGTTGCTCCGTCACCATTGACCAGACGTTTTCAATTGGTGAGAGATCTGGAGAATGTTATGGACAGGGCAGCAGTCGAACATATTCTGTATTCAGTAAGGCCTGTACAGGACCTGCAACATGCGGTCGTGCATTATCCTACTGAAATGTAGGGTTTCGTAGGGATCGTATGAAGGGTAGAGCCACGGGTCGAAACACATCTGAAATGTAACGTCCACTGTTCAAAGTGCCGTCAATGCGAGCAAGAGGTGACCGAGACGTGTAACCAATGGCACCCCATACCATCACGCCGGGTGATACGCCAGTATGGCGATGACGAATACACACGTCCAATGTGCGTTCACCGCGATGTCGTCAAACACGGTTGCGACCATCATTGTGCTGTAAACAGAACCTGGATTCATACGAAAACATGACGTTTTGCAATTCGTGCACCCAGGTTCGTCGTTGAGTACACCATCGCAGGCGCTCCTGTCTGTGATGCAGCGTCAAGGGTAACCGCAGCCAAGGTCTCCGAGCTGATATTCCGTGCTGCTGCAAACGTCGTCTAACTGTTCGTGCAGATGGTTGTTGTCTTGCAAACGTCCCCATCTGTTGACTCAGGGATCGAGACGTGGCTGCACGATTCGTTACAGCCATGGGATAAGATGCCTGTCATCTCCACTGCTAATGATACGAGGCCGTTGGTATCCAGCGCGGCGTTCCGTATTACCCTCCTGAACCCACCTATTCCATATTCTGCTAACAGTTATTGGATCTCGACCAACGCGAGCAGCAATGTCGCAATACCATAAACCTCAATTGCGATAGGCTACAATCCGACCTTTATCAAAGTAGAAAACGTGACGATACGTATTTCTCCTCCTTACACGTGGCATCACAACAACGCTTCACCAGGCAACGCCGGTCAACTGCTATTTGTGTATGAGAAATCGGTTTGAATCTTTCCTCATATCAGCACGTTGTAGGTGTCGCCAAGGGCGCGAACCTTGTGTGAATGCTCTGAAAAGCTAATCATTTGCATATCGCAGCATATTTCTCCTGTGGTTTAAATTTCGCTTCTGTAGCACGTCATCTTCGTGGTTTAGCAATTTTAATGGCCATTAGTGTAGTTACTGTGCCGTCTATGAGCTTAACTAATTAAAAGTTATGTCTACTCAGTATAAGTATCCATCTTATTTTCTTCATACACTTAGGGTGAGGTGACAAAAGTCACGGGACACCTTCTAACAACGTGGTAGATCTCCGACTGGTGTAGTGTAACAGCTCGACGTGGTATGGCCTCAACAAGTCGTTGGCAGTCCCCTGCAGAAATACTGAGCTGCACTGCCTGCATAGCCGTCTATAATTGCGAAGGTGTTGCCGGTGCAGGATTTTGTTCACGAACTGATCTCTCCATTATGTCCCATAAATTTTTGATGGATTTAATGTCAGCGATCTGGGTGACCAAATCATTCGCTCGAGTTTTCCAGAATGTTTTTCGAGCCAACGGCGAACAACTGTGGCCCGGTGACACGGCATCTTCTCATCCACAAAAATTCCATCGTTATTTGGGAACATAAAGTTCACGAATGGATGCAAATGGTCTCCAGGTACGCGAACATAACCCAGTCAATCATCGGATTATGGAGACACCACCAGCTTGCACAGTGCCTTGTTGACAACTTGGGCTTATGGCTTCGTGTGGTCTGCGCCGCATTCGAGCCATACCATCAGCTCTTACTAACTGATATCGGGACTCATCTGACTACGCCACCGTTTCCCAGATGTCTAGGGTCCAACCGATGCGGACACGAGCCCAGAAGAAGCGTTGCAGGCGATGTCATGCTGTTAGCAGAGGCACTCGTAGCGGTCGTCTGCTGCCATAGCCCATTATCTCCCAATTTCGCCGCCTTGTTCTAAAGGATACACTGTTCGTACGTCTCACGTTGATTTATGTAGCTATTTCACGCATTGTTGCGTGTTTGTTGGCATATTCACAATACCTTCCCTTGTGATTTTGCTTTATTTTTCCTCCTTCATACTCACTATACTTTTAAATGATTGCGTGAGTATCCTACACAAATAATTGACCCTTTCATCTATGTATTTTTCATCTTAATTTTCCACTGTGTCGAACATTTTACCTTCTTTATACGCTATATCCCTCTCAGTTCTTACTCGAATTCTTATAATCTAGTCTTATGAATTCTTAAGCGATGAGTTCGTTTCCTTGGATTTTTTTATCAATTTTTACTCTGCATCTTACTATTTTATTAGCAACTGCTATTATAAAGTCACCGCCACATTCTGTACATAATCTTTTATTTTATCAAATATAATTAATTTAATTTTTAGTTCATTTCGTAAAATACATACGCATTTCGCGTCATTGGAATATCGCTTCACCAAATGTTTGAGCGGAGCGAAAACAAGACTCCCTGTAATTTACACAATGGGTTTTTGTTCGAGTTTTCATAGCCCAATGAAGAGTGGGAAATCAACAAATGGGGCATGAGACTGATGAGTGTGAGTTCTAATTCCGTAAAAAAATAACTGCTTTAAAGTAATCAGGGTAAGTAATAAAAATTTAAGTAGTGTTTTGAGGACAAATTGAAGTATTTCACGAACAGCCGCTACTTTTTATGCAAATGAAGTGTCGAAAAGTTCTTCTCTGCGAGGTCTAGCTACATTCCACATAACCAACTACGTTGAAGTGACGTTTAAATTTCGGAGATTTCGAGCACAAAAGATCCTAAGATGGCAAGTAAGGTGTCAAGAAGTTTACCTTTTGAAGGCCCAGTCATTCTGTGCTTAAGAAACTGGTCAAATGTCTTGCGAAATGGTTTGCCTAGATGTATGAAATTAAAGAGATAAAAAAATCACATGCCTTTGAATGACGGTAGAAACCATGTACAGCAAATTGGATGCGTCAAATATTCCTCAAACCAACTCTATTTCTTACTTTTAAATAAATCATTTCACGAAACATATGACCGATTTTTTTTCTGATCTGTTTTCGGCTACAGTAATCGTTTAATTTTTCAACGTAGCAACAGTTTACGAAATGGCCAAGGATTATGTGTCTGGGTGTAGTTTCATTTCATTCAGCATGTCACCAGAAACTAAAGACTCATCCATATCTGTTTCATGCCACCTGCGGTGTCAGAGCACACTGCCATTGCCCATGTTCGCGGTACTACCATCCAGTTGGTTTAGTGCCAGATGGCGGGATTTTGTTGTTTTTTGCTTTAAAAATTCGAGCTCTACACATTCGTATGTTATTCTGGTTATATCTTTCCTGGTAAACCAGAATATTTATATTGTTGTATAATTGTCATACACTTTAAAAAATTCACAGCTACGTATCAGTTGGAGTTTTTAATATACACACTTGAAACCCAAAACTGGTTGTAACGCATATACGTCCCTTGAAAACCACGTTTGATTCACGTGGACAGTACAGTTGGTTTCAGAGACGCCCCTTAAACAGGGTGACTTCTCTGAGACCATCTGTACTGTCTAAGTGGATGCGAATCAATTCCACTTAGTAGATAATCTCGGATTTACTTTTTAAGTGCGCTTTTCCCGACTTGCCATCGCTTCGTAGTTCGCAGTGGTACTTCCAAAAGTGGTACTTGCAACCCTCCTCTATAAATGAAACGCTGTGGGAAATAACGGTGAATATAAATCTGGATGACCGAACGTGGATTTAAAATGTTTTCCTCCTCAATGAAAGTCCAGTGTGCTCATCACTGTACCACCTCTCTCGGTTACAAAATCGCAAACTCCAGAATAATACGCAAATCAACTTCACAAACTATTATTTCTACATTATAAATTCATTCTGTGCCTAACGTAGACAGGTTGTTTACTTCGGTCTCTGTAACAGAACGCGTTCTCAGCTCACAGATCACTATCGTGACGGGTGATGCGCCAGTGGCCTCAAGCCATGTAGAGAAAAAGGGGGCAGAGCTTTGCGACAGTCCCTTCGTACTACCCAGAGCGGTTCATCCCATTTGTCTTTTTCTTTCGAGAGACGAGACCACTCGCACTGACTACAATGTCTTTTCATCTTCTCTTGTAGGAAATAATTAATTTGCTCAACTACTTACTCTGATGAAATAACTGGAAGGAAAGTGCCATCTGTCGAGCTAGCGTTAATGGTTTTCATTTACAATTTGCGAATGTATAAATTAACTGTGTGACAAAGTGACACACGAACTGTGCTGGAAGTGGTAATTTATTGTCAGACCTCATGAACTGACACAGAAGCCAAGAAACTGCATAACACAAGTAGAAGCTTTGTATCAACGATAGACGTTACTGCAAAAACATTTTGAATAATCACAGGAGGTTAATTATCAAAAAGAAATCTTTTTTGCAAAAAATTGAGGATATAGCGATTGTTAGTGTTAGAATATTATTACTATTCAAGAATGTAGCCATTTGTTGGTCAATTAATGTGTGACTGCTTTGAATATCATTACTGTTTGAGAAAGTTCCAGACAAGAGAAAAGCGAATATGAGATTCAACAAATTACGTTTTCTATACTGATAAAAAATTTGCACATAAATGTACTTGGAAAAGAATGAAAAAAATCAGTACTCACTTAACGCTGATGAGTTTATATTTAGTACAGCAGTTTAACTAACATGGAAAAGAGCTTGAAACTCTCCTTGAATTTTGTTTTCAGTCCAGTCTTAAGAATTAATTTTTTACACAACAGCTTCAAATAAGGACACTTTTAGAGGTGCTCGTGTTTTAATTGAAAGCTTTTCGGGAAAAGACTTTATGTATTTATCTAGCTGTCGTCATATATATGAAATCCTCCTCAGAAGCGGTTATGAAGACCAAATGAGCTGTAAAAAATTTCACGTCAAAGTCTGTTACTGATGTAGATAAATTTCGAAGTGGAATTCAACAAGGAACGGATAAGGATCAACTGGATCAACTTAATGTGACACTAATTCTCGATTGTGATCTAGAGGAGAGTGGCCTAGAAAGAATTCTATTGAATCCTTAGAATTCCGTGCGATGCCTCATAATGAAGATCCATCTCATGGAGTATCTTTCCGTACTCCTGGGGCTATTCATCACGCAAGCACGCAGACAAGATGGCAAAAGCTGTTTACTGCTTAAAATTGTTTATTTTCCGTGATCAATTCAAACTATCACATCAAGAACAGAATTCAATTTGTAATATTTGTATTTTTCTTACTATTGTGGATGTCAGAGCGTGATAATGCGCCCCATATTTAAAAAAATCACTGTAATTGTATTTCAATATTGTTTCAAAACATTAGAAATATTAGGTTGTCGATCGTAGTGTCCTTCACGTCTTTTTACAATAACTAAATAATTATTTATAGAGCCTATCTCCTGTTCTGTCACCTTCGACATCTTTAATACTGATTTGCCTTCAGAATCAAAAATGAAAATTCTCTGTGTACTGCAACCTGAGGGGGAACGATCAAACCAGATACTATAAGCATCCTAACAGTAATCGATAAAATCCCAGAAATTATCATTAATAGGATTAAACAGTTTGTTTCCAATAAATTAGTAGTATTTTTTCCAGATTTGTCGAGTTCCTTAGGATAGATCGTTTCGCAGTGCAGTGAAAATGAAGATTTCATCTCCCTTACGAAACTGAAAACTGTGAACGATTCAAGTGGGAGGTGTGGCGAGTTTACAGAAACTTACTGTATGTAACTCTCATAAAGTGAGAAACAGAAGCAGTAAATAGGACATAGTAGCTTTATAAATTGTATTTCCTAAATTAATATAGCTGTATTAGTAATCAAGTTGAAAGTTATTACTTAATCAGCTACTCTCTCTCTCTGTCTCTCTCTCTCTCTCTCTCTCTCTCTCTCTATATATATATATATATATATATATATATATATATATATATATATATATATATATATGTGTGTGTGTGTGTGTGTGTGTGTGTGTGTGTGTGTGTGTGTGTGTGTGTGTGTGTCCCACATCTCCACCTACACCACTCTGACTGGAAAGGAGTAGCTTGCAGTTAAATAGCACCTGCCCCCATAGTGATAGGAGTGGTGATGAGAAAGTATTGGTAGCACCTGACATCTAGGTTGCTCTGCACAACATGTGTGTTGTGCAGGTAGTACCATAATGCATTGCAAGGGATATATGTGCAGCTGTATGAGGGGGTGAGAGGAGGAAATGGATAGTGAGAAGGGGAGGTGAGATAGATAGAAAGGGGAGGAGGAGATGGACATATAGTAGGAGTATAATATGGGCAGAGAGAGAGGTGGAGGCAGAGATGTACAGAGAAAAGAAGAAGCAGGAGATGTGGAAAAAAGGAGAAAGCGAGGATGAGATGTACATAGATATAGGGAACGAGAAGATGTGTGCAGTATATGTATTATTGGGGTATGTAAGCAAAGCCATAGGCAAACGGCTAGCAAAAATAAGGGCTGTACAGGACATTTCATTTTTTTTTTCTTGTAGTAAGGTCTGCGGTGTACTGCTTCATCTTTTTTCCTTCAGTTCAAATTATATACAACAAGAGCCAACCCTGAGCGAATAGCAGAGTGCGAAGCCGTTTTCTAGCTCGAGATGTTTGATAAATGAGACGGACTTGGCAAGTTGTAGTGCACGACAATAAATTTCGATTGATACGTCGGGAATCTATATTATAGTCTTTTTCCTTGTGGTTTTTAAAGTGTGAATTATTTTCCATAAAAGGCGATCGAAAACGTAGTAACTATTTTCAAAATTCTTGGTAACCGGTTTCGGTCCATAACTCCATTCTCCGACCAAAGTCTGGATCTAAGGCTTCCATGGACTCAGTTGTTGATCAGTCTGGTACGGCAGTTGAAGATAGCAAAACGAAAGGCGAAGTTTTAAATTTATCGTTCAAGGGCTCGTTCAAGCAGGAGAATCATACAGACATACCATCCTTTGACCATCGATCGGACTCCCGTTTGGACGACTTAGTAGTAAGCATACCTGGCGTAGAGGAACGACTGAAGGAGTTGAAAACAAAAAAGTCACCAGCTCCAGATGAAATTCCAATTCGGTTGCTCAAAGAGTACTCTACAGCACTGCCCCATACTTATCGTTGCATTTATCGCGACTCTCTCGCCCACCACAAAGTCCCAAACGACTGGGAAAAAGTGCAAATGATTCATGTGTTTAAGAAGTGCAGAAGAACCGACCAGCGAAATAACGTGTCAATATCGGTAACATCAGTTTGCTGCAGAATCTTTGATCATAGTCACAGTTCTAACACGTAATAAATTTTCTTGAGACTGTGGAGCTTATGTCCACGAATAAGCATGGATGAAGGACATATGTCTAGATTTCCGGAAAGTGTTTAACAAGTGCACTATGTTGTCTATGTTGTTAAAGAAGGTACGAGTATCTGGAATAGGTTCACAGATACGTGGCTCGAAGACTTCTCAACTTTAAGACCCAGTATGTTGTCCTCGACGGTGAATATTCATCACAGACAAGAGTATTGTGAGGACCGTCCCAGGGAAGTGTGACAGGCCCCCTATTATTCTCTGTGTATATGAGCTGGCGGACAGGGTGCACAGCAATCTGAAGTTGTTTGTTGATGATGCTGTGGCGTACGGTAAGGCGTCGAAATTGAGTGACTGTAGGATGACAAAAGGCAAAATTGATAGCTTGTGTGGTGAATGGCAGCTAACTCTAAATGTAGAAAAGTGTAAGCTAATGCAGATGAATAGGGGAAACAAACCCGTAATCTTAGGATACAGAGTTAGCAGTGTCCCACTTGGCACAGTCAAGTAGTTTAAATATCCGTGCGAAATGTTGCACAGCTATATGAAATGGAACGAGTGTGTCAGGATCGTGGCAGCAAACGCGAATGGTCGACTTCGGTTTATTGGGAGAATTCTAGGAAACTGTGGTTGATCTCTAAAAGAGACCGCATATAGGGCGCTAGTGGGATCCGTATCAGGTCGGATTAAAAGAAGATATCGAAGCAATTCCGGGGGGTAGGGGGAGGGGGAGGCTGCTAGATTTGTTACTGGTAGGCTCGAACAACACAAGTGTTACGGAGATGCTTCGGAAACTCAAATGGGAATCCCTGGAGGGAAATCAGCATTTTTTTTAGGAAAGATGGTGAGAAAATTTAGAGAACCGGCTTTTGAAGCCATAACCGCGCATTATGAAAAAAAGGTCCAAACAATTTGAGAACCACTCTAGAGGTTTACAAAGCATATCCGAAGAATCACAACAACAGTCTAATGATTCAAAAACCAATCTAGTAACATAGAGAAACTGACTGGTAACTTCAACATATTATCGTATCAGTACGATACGCTAGCAAATGATGGTTCACAATTAAAGGAAGCTTATTGTCGTTTTCCAGAAGGAGAACAGATCTTTTCTAAAGAACAAAAACAATTAAAAGATACCGTTGTGCAGTTAGAAAACAAAATGTATAGTTTCGTATAGGAACAAGGTGTGAAAGAACAAAAACAGATCAATGCTCAGTACTAGCACATTGTTGATGATTTTTTGCAGTGGCTTACGCACAGAGATGTAGAGATGAAACAGAAGATAAATTCAGAACTAGAGCATGTTATAGATAAAACAGTCACAGCCACTGTGTCCGAGAGAGACAATTCCAGCGAATCTATAAACTCAGAATTAACTCATATCAAGGTGACAGTAATTGAAGATTTACCAGAAAGGCGTGACCAAATAAATTTGCAAGTTTGCACAACACACAACGTTCGGCGAAGGTACAAATTTCAAGGTCTTATCGCCAAACCGTGTGCCATGTAAAGTAACTACTGCACAATTACTTTCTTACGTCTTACTTGAAGAAAGTGTAATTCAGTGCAAGCAGTTGAAACATAAATACAAAAGAAAGTACTATAATCGGTATCAGCCTGGATGACTTACAGCTTGTCTGTAGACATTCCTGAGGTGAGTAACAAACCATTAGCGGATACTTATAAACAAGTTGAGATAAATTCCTTTAAATCTTATTATGCCCTCAAATGAAAGTCTTGTCATGAGGTGACAGTAATTTATGCAACCATGTCACTCTTTTAATGTATAATGATGGTATTGATTTCAGAGATAAGTTGACTATGGATCAGCTTTTGCACACTAAACATAGCCAGGTTTTAGTGCAAACCACAACACATACCACAGTAGGAAAAATTCCTGCCAAAATAGTTTTAGACATAGGTGCCTCTATTAATGTTTTAACCCAAAACCTGTTTAAAAAGATTTAAAGAGTAGACAAAGTCTCCTGCACCCAGTATAAAATTGTCTTATTGTTAGAGCCTTAAATGCTAAGTCGCAAGCTGTAAAATGGCAAGCATAAGTGAGGACTGTCGTCAGAAATGGAGTGATCTTAAGGCTGCTCCTGACAATAAAAATATTTTTCCGAGAAAGGACGTAAAATTTGACTTTTTTTTGGGTAAGTGCTACTTGTGCATTGAGGGCAAGGATATTGAGGGGAATATGGTGCCAGGGAATTAAAGTAATATATTTAAAGGCAAAGAGTGTACCTGAAGATTGTTTCTCAAGCCATTATGATGAAACTGACAATAACAGAACATATATAAAAGATAAAATAATGAAATTACTTATCTGGATACAAAGCAGCAGTTAGCTTTAATAGGCACAATTTTGGAGTACCAACATATTTTTGAGTGTATCACATGGGTGTTATGCCACATGACACATTTTCCCATAAATCTTACTCCATTCTGTGGATGAAATAAGAGGCAGTTGATCAACAAATAAGATAATTGCTTCAGTAGAAAGTAACAGAGCCATAATATTCACCATACTGTATCCATTATTAGTAGTAAATAAACCTAAGGCTCAAGTATGGCTCATCCTGGATGCATGTGCCATTAATAAAATGATAACATCAACTGCATGCAACTATAAAATCTAGAAGAGCAATCACAAAAGTTAAATGCTGTGCATTGTTTGAATGGCATAGATATACACTCTTCTTATTGGCAGGTCATGGTCAAATGACTCTAGGAAATACACAGCTTGTGTCCGTGCTTAAGAAGTTATTAGTTTTGTTTTACTGTTGGAACTTAACGTAAGTTGTGCTGCATCTATTATAGCACTTGGTACAGTTCTCAGACCAGATCTCCCAGACAAAATGACACTATATGTTGATGACATCTTTACTGCAACTGCTATGTGGGAAAAACATATTGTACTAGTGGACTCAACATTACATAAATTTTCACAGAATAGAGTCACAGTTAACTTACAGAAATTAACGTTTGTTCGAGAGGAAATAAAATTTTGTCATGTCATATCTCCTGTAGGAATAACATCTGATCCTGATAAGATAAGGGCAGTGAAAAATTTCCCAGCCCCGAAGACAAAGCGGCAGTTGAAAGCTTTTCTTGGCCTTTGTTCATTTTTCGTCATTTTGTTGCTGAACAGTTACTTAATAGTACAGCATTGTTGAGTTTATTAAGAAAGAGTGTCTCATGGCACTGGTCACAAAACAGTCAAGCAGATTTCGATACAATAAAGAATTCTTAAGTAACTTCTGAAATCCTATGTCATCCTGATATGAATTTAGATTTTTGCATTGCCACAGACGCTTCCTTCTCGGGAATCGGTGCATGTATATTTCAAATGCCTGAAAATACCGGAAAGAATTAAGTTAACACAATCAGTTTTGCTAGTAGAGCCCTTTTCAGAGTGTGAATGTGAATACTCGGCTACTGAATTAGAAGCTCTGGTCGTAATATGATCGTTTAAGAAGTTTAGTTATTACATTTATGGGAAAAAAGAAAAACGTTAAGGTATTTTGTGACCACCTCATTCTGAGCCGTTTATTAACCTGTAAGCCACTATATCCTAGGATTATGAGGTGGACAGCTTTTCTACAGGAATATAATTTCGAGATAATGCATGTAAAAGGTAATAATGTTGCTCTGCGGTGTCTACTGCTAGGACTGACAGATTTTTCGAATTTAAAAGGACAAATAACTGATACAGAATTTTGTAAAGAATAGACACACATTACAAACAATAACATTTAGGTGTGTGTAACAACATGGCTATTGTGATAAAAAAACTCTCCATACACAAAACCCATATGAGAAAATTTTACAGCTTTCCAAAACTCAAAGCAATGTTTTAAGCTATGGGAAGTAATATTTCTGGCGACAGCTGGTGTGTGCATTCCATATACTTTAGAGGAACCTTATTTTAGCATACTCATTGTGTTTTGAGTCGTTATGGTGCCACAAAATGTTTAAGGAAACTGAAATTATAACGATGCTTACCACATATAAGAAGATTCGTTTAACAGCTGTTAAAAACTAGTTTGCTGTGTCAAAAAGTAAAGCCTACTAATAATAACCACTACAGGGAATTACACTCTGTCTTACCAACACAGCCATCACATACTGTGCCTGAAGATGTCAGTGTGCTGATGCCCTCTGAACTGAGTGGTGTTAAGTATTTAGTAGCTCTATGTTATCTTTTTTTTTTCAAAATACGTCAAGCTATGTGCTACAAGATCGATGGCAACATCTACTATCATTAGGAGGATCCGCAAATATTACATAGCAACAGTTGTCAAGCCTATCCTATTCCGCATGAACAGTGCATCGTACTTTACGTGCAAGAACTGGAGAGATTTTCTACAAGACAGTAGTATCAAGCAGATTCTGACTTCCTGGTACCAGTCTCAAAGCAAACTAACTAAACGCATTTCCAGTGAATTCAATCGATTTACAATACGTTATCCTAATACACAACACACACGATAGATCTAATTTATTGAACAATTTGAAAATATTGTAAATGATTTATCTATTTGCATAACACCATACACCTGCTGACTTACTTTATAGCTATAACGAAACCAACAAATGGATAAACCAAATGCCACACCTGCCTAACAAAGAACGCACCCTGGAAGAATAGGTAAGGAACACACGTGTTGAACTCACTGACCACACCAGAATTAGAAAAAACACATATGACAAAATATTAGGTTATCTTGCCAAGTATTTAATTGGGAAAACAATAGCACTTAAATCTCATCTAAAATTGTCCATTTTCCGTAAAAGCAAATGGCAATTACTGTCTACAGGGCCCTATCGAATTGTCAATGTGTGAAAAATGAAATGACACAGAACAAAACGTACTCTTTTCTATAGTGAAATGTAAAAAAATCAAATATGCATAAGGAATGTACAAAACGAATAAATCACTGCTTAAAGTAATCCTGCCATAATACACTCCTGGAAATTGAAATAAGAACACCGTGAATTCATTGTCCCAGGAAGGGGAAACTTTATTGACACATTCCTGGGGTCAGATACATCACATGATCATACTGACAGAACCACAGGCACATAGACACAGGCAACAGAGCATGCACAATGTCGGCACTAGTACAGTGTATATCCACCTTTCGCAGCAATGCAGGCTGCTATTCTCCCATGGAGACGATCGTAGAGATGCTGAATGTAGTCCTGTGGAACGGCTTGCCATGCCATTTCCACCTGGCGCCTCAGTTGGACCAGCGTTCGTGCTGGACGTGCAGACGGCCTGAGACGACGCTTCATCCAGTCCCAAACATGCTCAGTGGGGGACAGATCCGGAGATCTTGCTGGCCAGGGTAGTTGACTTACACCTTCTAGAGCACGTTGGGTGGCACGGGATACATGCGGACGTGCATTGTCCTGTTGGAACAGCAAGTTCCTCTGCCGGTCTAGGAAAGGTAGAACGATGGGTTCGATGACGGTTTGGATGTACCGTGCACTATTCAGTGTCCCCTCGACGATCACCAGAGGTGTACGGCCAGTGTAGGAGATCGCTCCCCACACCATGATGCCGGGTGTTGGCCCTGTGTGCCTCGGTCGTATGCAGTCCGGATTGTGGCGCTCACCTGCACGGCGCCAAACACGCATACGACCATCATTGGCACCAAGGCAGAAGCGACTCTCATCGCTGAAGACGACACGTCTCCATTCGTCCCTCCATTCACGCCTGTCGCGACACCACTGGAGGCGGGCTGCACGATGTTGGGGCGTGAGCGGAAGACGGCCTAACGGTGTGCGGGACCGTAGCCCAGCTTCATGGAGACGGTTGCGAATGGTCCTCGCCGATACCCCAGGAGCAACAGTGTCCCTAATTTGCTGGGAAGTGGCGGTGCGGTCCCCTACGGCACTGCGTAGGATCCTACGGTCTTGGCGTGCATCCGTGCGTCGCTGCTGTCCGGTCCCAGGTCGACGGGCACGTGCACCTTCCGCCGACCACTGGCGACAACATCGATGTACTGTGGAGACCTCACGCCCCACGTGTTGAGCAATTCGGCGGTACGTCCACCCGGCCTCCCGCATGCCCACTATACGCCCTCGCTCAAAGTCCTTCAACTGCACATACGGTTCACGTCCATGCTGTCGCGGCATGCTACCAGTGTTAAAGACTGCGATGGAGCTCCGTATGCCACGGCAAACTGGCTGACACTGACGGCGGCGGTGCACAAATGCGGCGCAGCTAGCGCCATTCGACGGCCAACACCGCGGTTCCTGGTGTGTCCGCTGTGCCGTGCGTGTGATCATTGCTGGTACAGCCTTCTCGCAGTGTCCGGAGCAAGTATGGTGGGTCTGACACACTGGAGTCAATGTGTTCTTTTTTCCATTTCCAGGAGTGTATGTACATATTTTGTTGACTAGCGAATAGCACTTTTATGTACTCAACAAATTACTGTGGGACCAGGGGTCCTGTGAATAATTACGTGAAATACCATATCTGTAAGGAAATTACCTAACAATTCGTCTGAATGTATGTATGTATTAAATGTGGAATTCACAGGAAACTGAGATGAAAAGTGTTGAGGTGTCAAACTGGAAAATGTATGAATGAAAGGACTCATGTTCTCTTCAGGTATAAACTAATAACTAGTCTTACTTTTTAATTAATTACTGTTTATTCATGAATGGTCAGTTAGCATAAGTATGTATATATATCAGTCTTTAAGTTATATTATACAAAGAAATGGTCATTCAACCAAGACCTTCAATTGATTAAAAGTAGTATGAGCTCGAGAATAGTACAAACAGTGAAATATAAATATTTCTGACGGAATCAGTGTCTTAAGGTGTTGATGCACTATGTTTTACCAATCTACATTTGAAAAATGAAATCCTTTTGTCTAGATTAGGCACTGCTTTCTTAGAATCAGGTAGATAAATAGTCGTAATTAATGAGAGATGGCGTATATTTCAATATGAAATTGTATGTATGCTAAGATGCTATGCTCCTCAGCTTGAGCTATTCTACATTTTCGGAGTGCTTTACGTGTATTTTCGCATGTACTCATGTCTTTGCTGGGTCTATGTATTCTGATTCGTGGTATAGGGAATGCCTGTTGCCCAATCATAAATAGTGATGAAAATTTTAAAGCAAAACCGGCTTAACCTGATCTGAACATTTGCTCATTAATTTGTCGCGCAATACAGATTTGATTATCGAGACAGGCTATTGCCCACATCGCGAGGTTATGAACATTCAAATGATTGTAAATAAAATTCACAACGAGTGCAAACTTAATGTAGACATCAACTGTGCCTAACGTAAATTTTCGTAGCATGCTGAGTAATTAAAAAGAAATTCTCGTCCTTGAATAAAACCGAATGCAAACTTAATGTAGACAAGAACTGTGCTTAAAGTAAATTTTCGTAGCATGCTGAGGAATTAAAAAGAAATTCGCATTCTTGAATAAAACTGAGCAGATCTCCTAGAATATTATACAATTTCTGAAAATCGCTTATATATATATATATATATATATATATATATATATATATATATATATATATATATATATATATTCATGTTGTTTTAGAAACAGAATTTTTTTTCCTTTGTATTCTAAAACGTTCACTTCAGCACAACCATCTTGAGTTGTGCAAAAGTATCACTGATTCTGAAGCACAATTGTCATAATAATGGCCCATATTGAAGATTTGACGCCTATCTAAATCACTAACTGGTCAAGTCGTGACATCTAGGAACAATACGGACAAGAAACTCATCTATTGGATCCCATTCTCCTAGTGGAACAGTCTGACAACATCTGTCAGCTCCTGTCAACTGATCCTGGGGATGTGCTCTATCTGTTCACTGATCAGTGATAAAACAAACTGTGTCAATTCATTTAATATACTTAAAAATTGAAACGTAATGTGACATGAAAAATTATCCATTCAAATGGAAGAAAACATTTTCCCATCAATATGACCAATTTATGCGAGTACTTTTGTAAATGAAACCTATATATCTTTTGGTTTATGTATGTGATAAAATGCGTTTGTGATAAATGTACTTAGTGTTATATCAGTTCAAGAATAAAAGGAATGAACAGAAATTATATAATGACTTCTTGAATGGCGTTCTCAAACTCATTGTGAGTAACTGTATCATCGCCATTCAGTAGGGCTGTGTAATGCCACAGTTGGTATTACCACAGCTTCCCAATCTCAAAATTGTGTTTTCAAACGTTAATTTCGATAACCTGAATTACAATTACAAGAAGATTTACTTTATTCGCTAGTATTGTTTAATTTACTCCTTGTCCTCATCAATTAATTCTTAATGTTTTTCAGGAAATATTGATTGTTGGTCGTCTTAATGAAATGATGCAATGGATCGCCGATTTTCGTCATTCCTCTCATTACAGTCACCCTTCCTCTCTGCTGAGTTTTATATTCACTTCAAACAATATTAGTAATGTTATAAACGGAAAGGGCGATTGTATGGCCTCTCTTTCTCGTAGGCCTCGTCAACAGCTCAATACCGATAATGTGACGAGTTACATGACCTCTGTAAACTGGTTGGAAGCTTATTATGTTATTTCAGAGAAAATGCAGCGGATATAAGACTCAAATATTATTTGTAGTGTATGTAGTATGTAGACTGGCAATGACAATAAAACCGTTTCTGAAGAAGAGAAATTTGTTAACCTTGAGTATAGATTTAAGTGCCAGGAAGTCGTTTCTTAAAGTATTTGTATGGAGTATAGCCATGTACGGAAGTGAAACATGTACGATAAATAGTTTTGGCAAGAAGAGAATAGAAGCTTTAGAAATGTGGTGCTATAGAAGAATACTGAAGATTAGATGGGTAGATCACATAACTAATGAGGAGGTATTGAATAGAATTGGGGAGAAGAGGAGTTTGTGGCACTACTTGACAAGAAGAAGGGACCGGTTGGTAGGACATGTTCTGAGGCATCAAGGGATCAAAAATTTAGCATTGGAGGGCAGCGTGGAGGGTAAAAATCGTAGAGGGAGGCCAAGAGATGAATACACTAAGCAGATTCAGAAGGATGTAGGTTGCAGTAAGTACTGGAAGATGAAGAAGCCTGCACAGGATAGAGTAGCATGGACAGCTGCATCAACCCAGTCTCAGGACTGAAGACAACAACAACATGTAGTGTCCAATGTAATGGTACATCCTTTTGTATCCACGTTGTTGCGTTGTTGGGAACTCATTCTAGTTGCGTTCGCATTTGCGGTGTGTGACAGGCGTCTATAGCGGATGACATGGGGCTCGAGTACTGCATGTTTAGTATTTCAAGAAGTAGGTAAATTTTGTTTGTCTCGTTCCATATCGAAGAACTGTCTTCAAATAGACAAATGTCAAAACAAAGGTATAACACTGAACAGTTACTCTATAGCAGAGGTTCCCAGCCTGGGAGTAATTACCTCCTGAGGGGTAAAATGAAATTTTTTGACAGGTAAAACTTAAACGAATCGATTCTGTTTTAGGCGTGAAACTAAATTATTTTCAAAAGATTATTACTATTATCACAATTCTGTAAGGCTCTAATATTGATTATACAAGTTACTGAGTTTGACAGAGCACTGAAAGACCTGAGTCGAAACAAGGCCCCGGGAGAAGATAACATTCCATTAGAGCTACTGATAGACTTGAGAGGCAGCCCCGACAAAACTCTACTTTCTGGTGAGCAAGATGTATGAGACAAGCGAAATACCCTCAGTCTTCAAGAAGAATATAATAATTCCAATCCCAAAAAAATCAAGTGTTGACAGGTGTGAAAATTAGCAAACTAATAAGTCACGGCTGCAAAATACCAACGCGGATTCTTTACAGACGAATGGAAAAACCGGTAGAAGCCGACCTCGGGAAGATCAGTTTGAATTCCATAGAAATGTTGGGACACGCGAGACAATACTGAACTTACGATTTATCTTAGAAGATAGAGTAAGGAAAGACAAACCTACGTTCCTAGCATTTGTGAACTTGGAAAAAGCCTTTGACAGTGTTGACTGGAATACTCCAGTTCAAATTCTGAAGGTGGCAGGGTTAAAATGCACGGAGCAGAAGACTATTTACAATTTGTACAGAAACCAGATGGCAGTTATAAGAGTCGATGAGCATGAAAGGGAAGCAGCAGTGGTAGAGAAGGGAGGGAGACCGCATTGTACCCTACCATCGATGTTATTCAATGTGTATATTGAGCAATCTGTGAAGAAAACAAAAGAAAAAATGGAGTAGGAATTAAAATCCATGGAGAAGATATAAAAACATTGATGTTTGCCGACGACATTGTAATTCTGTCAGAGACAGCAAAGGACCTCGAATAGCAATTGAACGGAATGGACAGTGTCTTGAAAGGAGGATATAAGATGAACATCAACAAAAACAAAATAAGGATAATGGAATGTAGTCTAATTAAATCAGGTGATGCTGAGTGAATTAGATTAGGAAATGAGACACTTAAAATAGTAAATGAGTTTTGCTATTTGTGGAGCAAAATAACTGGTGATGGTCGAAGGAGAGAGGATATAATACGTAGACTGGCAGTTGTAAGGAAAGCGTTTCTGAAGAAGAGAAATTTATTAACATCGAATATAGATTTAAGTGTCGGGGAGTCTTTTTATAAAATTATTTGTATGGAGTGTAGCCATGTATGGAAGTGAAACATGGACGATAAATAGTTTAGATAAGAAGTGAATAGAAGTTTACGAAATGTGGTACTACAAAAGAATGCTGAAGATTAGATAGGTAGATCATGTAACTAATGAGGAGATACTGAACAGAATTAGGGATAAGAGGAATTTGTGGTAAAACGTGACTAGAAGAAGGGATCGGTTGGTAGGACACGTTCTGAGGCATCAAGGAATCACGAATTTACTACTGGAGGGAAGCGTGGAGGATAACTATTGTAAAGGGAGACCAAGAGATGAATACGCTAAGCAGATTTGGAAGTATGTAGGTAGCAGTAGTTATTCGGAGATGAAGAGGCTTGTAGAGCAGCATGAAGAGCTGCATCAACCCAGTCCCTGGACTGAAGACCTCAACAATAAATAGTTACTTTTTTCTCAATCAGTAGCATTAATTCGTTAAAGTTTACAGGTTCGTCAGATAGTCCACCCACTAAGCACATAGTTGTGCTTTGTCCCATACATTGCTCATGAAAAAAGTGTGACATTTGCCTAACAAATACTAAGTGTCTCCAAGTTGTAGATAGTATCTACAGTAGTCCATAAATCGTTTCATTACTCGCTTCGAAACAGATGCATGAATTAATTGACAGCACGACACAGCAGCGACTACATGCGGGTTACTATAGTTCTGTACACTTATTATTATTATTATTATTATCAGTAGCT
The DNA here is from genome assembly GCF_023897955.1 of Schistocerca gregaria. Lineage (NCBI taxonomy): Eukaryota > Metazoa > Arthropoda > Insecta > Orthoptera > Acrididae > Schistocerca > Schistocerca gregaria. The sequence goes on from NC_064926.1 coordinate 521,372,683, forward strand.
GTGGTCGAACGCAAAGCATTGACAGCCTGAAGTATTCCAATTTCTGCCAGGTTGGAAGTAGGGAGTACAGCAATCAAGTAATTTACAAACAGTAAGTATAGTGCACATGTTTTGGCTTGGTTGGTTTTAAATGGGGTCGCTGTGTGCAGGTCAAGCAAGTGCCGTAATGCAGAGTAGTAGTGCAGGGTAAGTACGCTTTGTAACAAGTGTCTACCCTCACTGTGGATAGTTAGCTTTCTTATCCGAGAAGCTGTTGTGGGTAGCACCATGAATTCCTTTGTCATTCATTCTAAGCCGCCCTCCCCCCTCCCAGCGAACACACAAAGTAAACATCATTCATCTTTCATCATTTTAAAAATAAAGTTGTTACAAGAAAAGTCTTTCATTCTACAGTTTAGTTAGATGCTAAAGTTGGTGAAAATGTGGGCGAGTGGGGCTTCAGACAGCAGGCGGGGAGCGGAGCATGGGGATACCAGCTAATATCTCTAACGGCATTCAGTGGTAATCGTCTAAGGAAGATTGGAAACCACAGCTCTATAGCAAAGATAGGTAAACGCGGCGATAAAAGAAACATAATTATCGTGAGTCTAAGAGTTAAAGCCTAATCCATGAAGTGAAGAAAGAGGTGTCGAAAAATTCATTAAAAATCGTAACGAACTAGCTATGACATAATTTTATGTAATCGGCACATTCTGAATCTGAAGAGGACATCAACGAGTAATGCTGTCCTTTGAAACACAAAAATTACGTCAATAAGGCTTATCGGACCTATGATTTCGATGAAAGGCATATCTTTAATAAATTACATTATGTTTGAAGGACTCCATAATTTTGTCAATCTTGCTCATAACTTAGATATGCCTTGTGGCATTTTTTTTTCACCGTACAAAGGAAAATTAAAAATTTTCTATGTGAAATATTGTGGGGCTCAAACGTGAAATGAATCACTAGATTAAAACATTCACAAACAAAGAACTACAGTAATAAGAGAGCTGTTGAAATTCCGCAGAGATAAAATAAAGAACATGTTGAAAATGCATGGACAGCTTTAATTAAAGCGGTCACTGAGGTCACACGTATTTTCCAGGTAATGTACTCTTAGCAGACAGAAAGAGAATTTAAACAAAAATTTTGCAGCTGTGGCACCGCGTTTGTGTAAGAAGTTGTTTGACGGTCAGAGCAAAAAGGAACAGCAAGAGCGTCCTGTTTGTAGACCAGACCTCAGAAAACTTTTCTGTGTGACAGTCTGTGCGACCTTCGCACCGTACAAATATCAAAATATGGCTGCAAAAGTTTTATAGTTAGTGCAAAAGTTAATCAGATCTTATTCAGTGAGGCATGCTTTCAGCAGGGTAGTCATGTATGTTTCCCCATATCCTTCTATATGGCACCCATAGAATTGTTGTCCATCAGTTTTGTCTTGCAATCTCTATTTTTATAAACTAGATCAGATTTTATCTGTACTATGTTATTTCTCACGCTTTAGCTTTCTTTCTGTCACCTATTATAACTTATCCGTATTTACTGAAGTTACACTCCCCTGTGATTGACTACACTTCTAAATCCTCATACTAAACTTGTTTCGTTTAGATCTCTTACAATTTTTCCCCACACTAGCCCTGAATGGTTTTATCTCTCACGACATTCACACAGGTCACGTTCTGCCTCTTCCTTCAGACAGGGAAAGTTGGTAGTAGACCAAAATTTGTGTGAAACATAATCGTGGAAGATAAAGAAATAAAAAAAGTCTAATAGGGTTTGAAAACTGACGAGCAGATTATTAAACAGGTAAAAGAGCGAAAATTACAAGAACAGAACGGAAACGTAGAGGAGAGCATAATGGGTGAGGCAGAATGAATGATACCAAATGTTGGAAACGTAATGCCTATCTTATTGAGTGAGGCATGCTTTCAGCAGGGTAGCCATGTAAGTTTCCCCATATCCTTCTAGATGGCACCCATAGAATTGCTCTCCATCAATGTTCCATTCCTGGCACCTACCTACCCCGCTGACTTTTTGGAGCTATAATGTGCTGCATTCCTAGTCCTCTTGCAACTGATCTTCTTGTGAGCAAATACCACTACGCCAAACACTCTGGCGTGCCATGACAGTCCAGCCTTGGGCCCAGCCTACTTTTTTTCTGTACAACACGTTAAATGAGGCCTAGAAACCGAAAGAACGGGCCTAGTTTGTTGTAGTTCTGTACTCCCACGACAGAAAAGTGCGCACGTGGTGGTAAACGCGGGAGTGAAGGGACTTAATACGACGAGACTCTTCACAACTGAATTGATTCGAATCACTGGATTACATACTGTATATAAGTCAGTCCCACAACGGTGGTTCATTGGAAATCAAAGCATACAGTACATCAAGAAAAGGTCTTCAGGTCTTCCTCGAATATACCCGTTGGATGTTGTTGTTTGCATTCCACCCCCACCCCACCCCTCCTCCTCCTAACAGCTGTGGGGGGGGGGGGGGCGGTCTGGCAGCGGCTATGTTGCCGCTCTTCAGCTACTGTTTCTTTTTATTTTTATTTTATACATTGCAATACAATAATTCATGCACTTCAAATATATACTGCCTGTCAAAAAATGTGAATGGGGAGGAGGAAACGAAATGAAACTTTAAGCGTTAATAAAGTATTTGATGTTGTTTCAGTGATTACAACATCGAGTCAAATTTACAAAGAACTTACCACCAGGAGCCCACTTACCAGCATGATGTTGCGTTACCCTCTAACCTGGATGCCAGTACGGATTCGGTTCAGAAGGATGTTGTAAAGCCCTTGGACCCTCTCCTGGGGCAAATGGTTGAAACAGTTGTAACTAGTCCCTGATAACCTGGATACCTGCACTATGAAAGAGCTGACTTCCTTGCCACCCATGTAAGTCATGACCGATGGCTGCACACTCCATGACGCCAGAAGAAACCCTGCTGTGCCTCTCCAAAGCATTGGATGAATTGAACTTCTCCCTAGGTGGGTGGCCGCATAGTCTCCGACGATGGCCATCTTGGGTGGTGCCGAACAGCGGTTCATGAGGAAACGTTAGCGACAGCCCCGGACATTTGCACACGCCCCGCCCATGTATCCCCCTCCACACCCAACCCCCGCCACACCCACCCCCTGCCACACCAACCAAGAGTGCATCAATATGATCTTTGGTAGTCCTCGTCGCTGTCGTGTTTTTGTTCGTCGTTTTTTGTTTTACCATGGTTGTTCATACTAGCAGTGTTGTGCTGTTAGTACTTCTTAGCAGTTTGTGTTATACTGTCAAAATGAAACATAGATATGCACTCTCAATAAAGTTATCATACACAAGGTACCTAAACTTGACTGTTATGGCCAACTGCTGTCACTACTGATACCTAATGGACATTAAAGTACGATAAGGTGTGTTGGAATGACACTGACGAAATTATGTACATATGTTTAACAACAGGCAGCTATAAAGCTGTCAAACACTGAAGAAGAACTCAGTCTTCTCGTGTCTGCTATAAGCAAGCAGTCATAAGAGTTCACAAGTAAAAATTCACTTTGCCTTGAACATATTTCTAATTCTTTTCACAACAGTGGCGGAAAAACTGTATTTAGTACTAACTACTGATTTTCTCCCTTGTTATGACTGGCATATCTCTGATACAAACAACTTTGATTTTGGGGCGGAGCTTAGGAAATGGATTGGTGTGAAGGGGGGTGATTGGGTGGGACATATGCACCGTCCGGGGCTGTCGCTAACGTTACGTCAGTGCATCGGTGAATACAACGCGACGCCATTCATAATCAAGTCACGCTTCCCGGTCACAGCAACGCTCCAAAGGCAGCCGTTTGTGTTGTGGTGCTAAAGACAGCCCACGCCAGGGACGGTAATTCTCCAGTCCGGCTGTGACTAGTCTCTTAACAATGGCGTAGGATAACACACAGTGTTGCAGGGATTCCATTACTTGTTCTCAGATGGCAGCACAGATGTGAAAGGTTGCACAATAGAGTGGTCCCTCATGATAGTCAGACGTGGTCGCCCAGAACCTTGACGATGGGTATGCCTGCCTTCAGGTTCGCATAAGATCTAAAATCTGACCGCCGTCACAGTCTGAATGCCCCACAAATCTGGATATTGCAAAACTCAACCAGCCGGCCACATGGAGATACACAACAAGTCAGGTTTCAAAATCTGCCAGGTGATGATAACGCTGATTTTCACAAGTACGTGGCATTTCCATGTCCTTTACACTAATCACCCAATGCCTGATGCGGTTCAAGCATAAAGTATCGTACCTATAGGATAGTGTACCTAGGGACAAATGATACTCTTTGCTAGGGGCTACAGTCTAGTGACTGACTTTCGAATCACTTTTAGTAATATTCACTAGAGACATATAACCACTTTCCGTCATCTTCTACAGTTTTTGTTGTCGTTAGGCATGGCGTTGTGTTTTGTGCAGCTTTTGTAAAAGTCTCGCATTCTACTCGTTTAAGTGCTGCATAATATTTTAAAACTATTTGGATTATATTGTTAATTCTTCAGTTACATAATTTTACGGTGAGTAAAATGTTATATACTATTAAAATGTGTACATAACATGTGGAGAGTTAAGTCATACTTTGGGGGTCGTGTACCACTGTGCATTCGAAACGGTAGACGATCTTTTACCATGGTACACGTGATACTTGGAGATTAAATAAGTTTCTTTAATGTCTTAACAATTTTACCTGTCTTGAAAATGCATATTTGTCTCAGTTTCCATTCAACATGTATCTAACTTTGCAACAGTTTTTTTTACAATACTTCCGATTAATTTTATTTCACTTACTGATTATTGGTGTATAGTAGGGCAATTATGTAACTAGCAGACGACTAAATACAGTACTGAAAAGACTTTTCAATTGTAACGGATTTAAATTTCAACATAACATTTGTTCCTAGGTACATGACTATGTTCTACCTCAGAACATATTTTCACACTTGGAAAAATCTTTATTTTCCGAAGTAACTTCTGTACTTTCGGGGAATCCATACATATTATAAAAGTAGGTCTGTGTGTGTGTGTGTGTGTGTGTGTGTGTGTGTATGTGTGCGTGCGCGTGTTTCACATATCCTCTTAAACAATTGGATCAGTATCAGTTTCAACCAACCTTGATACACATATCACCTATTTACTTTCTGGAAAGGATCGCTGTGAGGGTAAGAGCCATCATCCCTCAAAGGGCTGGAGGTGAAAAAGTAGCGTGGCTCACGACGATATTCATCCATTATTTGAGAATGGGAGCACTTTGTGATTTGCAACATATTTTCAAACCTTTACGAGTCTTTCTCTCTCTGACATTGCCCTTTCCCCGCCCGCTACAAACACAAAATGCTATCGTTTACTGTATTTTCTCTGTTCATCCAGTAAAACTGCCGCCTCAGGGATGACCTTTTATTTTATTACTTCTTTACTAGTAACTCTGTCCCAATCCATTTCACAGATAGTATCCACATATATCACTGGATGTATCTGCAAAATTATACACTGAAGAGCCAGAAAAACTGGTATCCTTGCCTAACATCGTGTAGGGCCCCGCAAGCACGCAGAAGTGCCGCAACAAGACATGTAATGAACTCGGCTAATGTCTGAAGTGGAGATGGGGCGAACTGACTTCATGAATCCTGCAGGGCTGTCCATAAATCCGTAAGAGTGTGAAGGAGTGGAGATCTCTTCTAAACAGTACACTGCAAGGCAGTCTAGATATGCTCAATAATATTTATGTCTGGGGAGTTTGGTGGCCAGCGGAAGAGTTTAGGCTCAGGAGAGTGTTAGTGCAGCCACTCTGTAGCAATTCTGAACGTGTGGGGTGTCGAATTGTCCTGCTGGAATTGCCAAGTCCGTCAGAATGCACAGTGGACATGAATGGATGCAGGTGATCACACATGATGGTTACGTACGTGTCACCTGTCAGAGTCGTAACTAGACGTATCAGGGGCCCCATATCACTCCAACTGCACTCGGCCCACACTATTACACAGCCTCCACTGGTTTGAACAGTCCCCTGCTGACATGCAGGGCCCATGGATTCATGAGGTTTTTTCCATTCCCGTACATGTCCATCTGTTCGATACAATTTGAAACGAGACTCGTCCGACCAGGCAGCATTTTTACAGTCATCAACAATCCAATGTCGGTGTTGACGGGTCCAGGCGAGGCGTAAAGCTTTGTGTCGTGCAGCCAACAAGAGTACACGAGTGGGCCGTCGGCTCCGAAGACTCATATTAATGATGTTTCGTTGAATGGTTCTCACGCTGACACTTGTTGATGGCCGAGAATTGAAATCTGCAGCAGTTTGCGGAAGGGCTACACTTCTGTAACGTCGAATGATTCTCTTCAGCCATTTGGTCCCGTCCTTGCACGATTTTTTTCCGGTCGCATCAGTGTCGGAGATTTGACGTTTTACCGGGTTCCTGTGTTCACGGTACACTTGCGAAACGGTCGTACGGGAAAATCCCCACATCATCGCTACCTCGGAGCCGCTGTGTCCCATCGCTACCTCGGAGCTGTTGTGTCCCATCGCTCGTGCGCCGACTATAACACCACTTTCATACTCACTTAAATCTTGATAACCTGCTATTGCAGCAGCAGTAATCGTCCTAATAACTGCTCCAAACAGTTGTTGTTTTATGTAGGCGTTGCCTACAGCTGCGCCCTATTCTACCTGTTTACATATCTCTGTGTTTGAATGCATATGCCTATACGAGTTTCTTTGGCGCTTTAGTGTATCAATGTATTGCGCACAGTTCAGAAGATATGATGTCATAAACATTGAGCTGCGTGGAAACGAGACTGCAGGGCGTTATTCGCTGAAGATAAGGTGAAATATGTGTACAGATATATTGAATTATGTTAAATATGTGAGATACATGCGACATGGGCATACGCCAACAAAGCAACGACTAACAAGTAACTTCTAGACCCCTGGATCGATTTCAGCCGAACTTGGTACACGTGTTTTGTACTATCTGGAAAGAAATACTGTGAGGGTAAAGACTAGCGAGTTCCTATTGGAGTGGCGGTGATAACGTGGAAAGGGAAGATGGGGAGATGGACAGATAGGGCGTGGGAAGTAGGCGATGGACAGAATAAGGAAAGAGAAGAAGATGGGCAAAGAGAGGGGAAGGAGGAGGTGTAGAGAGGAAGCGAAGAGGAGATGGAAGGAGATAGGGGAAAAGAGGAGGTGAACTAATTGAAGTTTCATGAATAGATATCCGGGGAAAGTCTAGTAATCAGATAGTAAAGAAAATATATTAAACTTCTGTTACAGTGCTGGCTAAAGACGAAAGACTGAAAAGTGTTACACCGTACAACACTCTGCTCAACGCTTCCAGGCCTGGTAACTACACTAAACACGAAATACACCAATCCACCATGGTGGCCGTTCTACCTGTTACACAGAACTGCAGTTCTAAATCAGTCATCCTGCTACCCAAAGAACCAAACTCATCTACTACTTCAAGTGTCTAATTTCTTAATCTAATTCCCTCAGCATTACCTGATTTAATTCAGCTACATTCTATTATCTTCGTTTCGCTTTTGTTGATGTTTATCTTATACCTTCCTTTCAAAACACAGTCCTTTCTGTTCAGCTGCTCTTCCAAGTCCTTCGTTGCCTCTGACAGAATTACAATGTCGTCGGCAAACCTCAAAGTTTATTTTTCTTCTCCCTGAACTTTAATTCTTATTCTAAATTTTTCTTCTGTTTCCTTTAATGCTTGCTCAATGTACTGATTGAATAACATAGGCTACAACGCTGTCTCACTTCCTTCTCAACCACTACTTCCCTTTCATGAGCCTTTAGCTTCCTCTGTTTTACGCCAAATAACTTGAGGATTTTAAAGAGAGTATTTCACTCAACATTGTCAAAAGCTTTTTCTAAGCCTACAAATGCTATAAAGATAGATTTGCCTTTCCTTAGCTTATCTTCCACGATAAGATGTACGTTCAGTACTACAGCGCGTGTTCCTACATTTCTCCGGGATATCCCTCCGTTTTCGTTTCACCTGCGGTATGGCTATTTGTATTATTGAGAGACTCAAGCCACCCAACCAACGGCAAGGTCCATGGTTCATGGAGAGTAGATAATGATGACATTAAAAATTGTAATAAAGATTATGTTATGTGGTCTCCCGATAGCTGTGAGTTTGGTTTGTGACAGGGGAGATATCTAGGAAGGATGATAGGTGGAAAAGGAGGAGAAATTTGTGGAAGAGAAGTGATAGTTGGGATGCAGGTACTGGAATAGGGATGCTACACCAGCTGGGTGAGGAAACGATGAGCTGGAACTTTCATTTGAGATGGAATGGGTATAGTGGATCGTGAATGGAAGAAGGAGGAGATTTAGGATACGAGTTTAAGGTATGCAAGTGGGAGGCGATTGAAGTTCGTTTGAGAAAGGATATAAAATGCATGAAAATGGAGGTAAAGTGGATGTAGATGGACGCATAGCAGACGACCAGGGTTCTCAAAGGTTGTAACTCGACTTTACAGGAGCCGAAGGAGAGTCGTAGGGTTCAAAGTGTTGGAGGACATGGGGATCTTTATTAATTGGTAAAAAAGAGAGGTGGGTAAAGGTAGATTGTTCTGGAAGCAAAGGTGGATTGCATGGCGCTCTAGAATTTGATAGATAGTGTAAAATTTCTTGACGTATCTCTGAAAGTTGCTGGTGACTCTTTGGTTGTGATCCATGAAACCATTAAACTTCTACATTCCTAATGTTTCATCCAGAGTTGCACTGAACACCTTCAGAGGTGCTTGTGGTTTCTCTGAGTCTTTACGATTGCCAGGTCGAACGTCGAAGATCGACACACATACTGTGAAAAAGGGGCATGGTAGAAGTTAACACGTGATTGGCAGAGATAATCTTTCGAGTCTGTGTAGCCACCGTCCATATATCACTGATATTCTTGGCTTCTTCTTTTCTATTATTATTCTCATGTTTATTTATTTCAGGGCTTCTTCATGTAGCCATGGATAATAGTTCGTCACTGTAGATACATTTTGGTTTCAGCAAATTTTATTTCATAATTTTCCGACCGAACAGCAAATTCTGCTACAATCATTTTTCTGTTTCCTCTAGATGGCAAACACAATAATGCTCCTTCAGCTATGTATTCATGTTTCTCTTGGTAGTTTCAACATAGCCCTTACAGTACGTACATGGGAATAATTTTAACAGAAAGGAAGAAGCCACAAAATTTAGTGATGTATGGATAGCAGCTCTACAGAATCGAATGATAAGTTTCATCTTAAACAGGCGAGAATCTATAGTGAAGTTTTATCACTGGTTAGGATTATCTCTGTCGATCACTGCCTCTGTCAGCGTAACCATCACCGCTCCTGAAGACGTGCAGCACAGCTGAGGACGAAACGTCAGCAACGGAAATCGTCGTGGACAGCCACAGAGGAACCGAGAAGACTCACCCTCAGCTAAGGTACCAGGTTGTGAAAGCCTTCACTGTATATACCCAAAACTGTTTACTCTGACACAGGAAACAATCATCCCTGGGGAATGAATACAGCTGTGCGGAACAACTGAAGCATTATTGTTAGTGCGTTTCGTTTCGGTGTTTTTGGCTAATGTCATGAGATGATTGCTGTTTTGATCGTTGGAGTTTTTTGTAGTACAAGGGAAAGCTACTTGACATAATTACAGCGTACCATGGCCATTTGGATCTGAGAACGCTTACAACTGTGTTTTACTTTTTTGTCAGACTTCCTACTTCCGCTCTTTACCCCTCCATGAGATTATGAGCGAATAAAGTATAAATGTTTGCGTAATGGAAGGATAGGACTAACCAGATATTGGTAAAAGGCACTGGATTTGCTGAAAGAAATCTGTGGACAAAGCTGAGTAAAGAGATTTGCAGAGTTATAAATGAGTAATGATTAGTATTCAAAGAACTGTGGCTGACGCCAGAATAACAGGGAACTAACACACATTGAGCGTCTGAAATAGTGCACTGATAATGCTAGGCACTAGCCGAAATCTGGATCTGCCAAATAAAACCTGCAAAAAAAAGGGGAAAAAAAGAAAAAAAGGACGACTGATTGCTGTGCTCTACACGTTATAAATCAGATCACAGTCGCTGAGTGTACCCACGTTCCTAATGGAAGTGTAACCTGTTGAAGATTTAAAGAGGTTTCACGAAGTATCGATGGTTTAAAGGACGTCAGGTGTTACAGCCAATAGGGGACTTCCTCCTCCCAGTAGCCTGAACAGAGAGACGTGGGCCCTGCCTGGGTGTGCCGTATTTATGTGCTATTCGGTAAGAGGACGTGGAGTGAGGACGACCATGTGACAGGTGCTCTGGTATTGTAAGAAAAACGGGTATAAAATGAAATATTATCGTCGATCCTGCTCAAAATGTATTGTTGAAAGGCAGTATAGATGCAGAAATATTATAAGAGTGGTAATTCTCTTAATTTTGACAAATGAAGTGACCGTAGTTGTAAGTAGGCTGTTTAGGTTTTTATGTTGGTAACGCCACATAGCACTCTGTATGAAAATCACTGACTGTGTTGTGTGCAGTCTGTGGCTGGTTTGCATTGTTGGAATATTCGCTAATGTAGTGTTGGGCAGTTGGATGTGAACAGTGCGTAGCGTTGGAGGTGAGCCGCCAGCAGAGGTGGATGTAGGGAGAGAGATGGCAGTGGACGAGCTGGACGTGTGTCGATCAGAAAGAGTAACTTATAATATTGTATATCATGAACTGATATATATGATGACTTTCGAAAACTATTAAGGCAAATACATGGTTTGTTCTGTACGAAAATCTTTCATTTGCTAACTATGCCTATCAGTAGTTAGTGCGTTTAGTAGTTAGAATATTTTATTCAGCAGGCAGTATTGGCACACGCTGTATTGCAGTGGTTTGAGTAACGAAGATTTTTGTGAGGTAAGTGATTCATGAAAGGTATAGGTTATTGTTAGTCAGAGCCATTCTTTTGTAGGGATTATTGAAAGTCAGATTGCGTTGCGCAAAAAAAAATATTGTGTGTCAGTTTAGTGTTGATCAGAATAACTAAAAAGAGTAATGTCTGAGTACGTTCAGTTTTGCTCAGCTGTTTGAAAATCAAATTATGTAGAGGTTTATCAGCACAGTAATTCGTTAAATTTTTTAAGAGGGCGTTTCATAGTAAATATTGTCACAACCGACAGAACTTGCTGTTGGCCATCAGATTAGCACCTCTATTTGTGAGTATTAATAGCTGAAATCTGTTCAGTTGAGAGAAAGGACGATGTAATTAATTTATATGTTGCGATTATCTTCAATTTAATTTTAATGATCATTTCTTTGTGTCTTGGTGCCAAGAACATGTTCGTGCCAAAGATGTAAGTGAGCCTCAAACACTGACATTAAAAGTTTCGCGATTATTATCTATGTTTAGTGATGGCTATAAATAATAGAAAGTTATTTAGGATGTTTTTATGGGTTCATTTTCGGAATTTTGTGGTATTCCTTTGTGATTCGGTGATAAACACATGTTCGCGCTGTTTGTGTAAGTGAGGTTTTACGTTCAGAAATTCATGATATTATGCGGGTTTACCATTCTTGAGTACTTCTTATAGGGAGAATAGATAGGGTAAAGGCAAATTTTCTGTGACATTTTGTGTATTTAATGTCGTTTTCCTTGTGCTTTATCTGTGACCACATGTCTCGCGCCAGTCTTCGTAAGTAACACGTGTCGATAAGTAATTAGGGTTTGTTGTATGTTTTCATAACGTTAAACATTTGCCAAGGGAAAAAGAAGGTCAGTGAGCACAGCTTCATTGATTTATAATGAATTTTTTAGTTGGTTTCTGTGTGACTGATGATGGAGCCACATGGTCTAGAAGCGTGAATGTGATTTCTTTGTATATCCTTGATGGGTTCAGAATGTGATAAATAGACTCAATGAATTTTAGAACTGCTATATTTGGCTTGAGTTCATTCTTGTGTGAATAACTCAGTAAAATCTTGGCAATGTGATGGCACTTTATCTAATCAGAATTGAAACACGATTTTGTTCTAATTAATTTTGCAGAGAGCCACACTAAATTAATTTATTAACTGCCATGTCCCATATTTGACGTAATAATTCTGGTAATTTCAGTCAATAGCACTAAGTAAATGAACGTACTCCTTGAGACTAATCTTACAGCCATTATCCATATTTAAATGACATGTTTCACTTGTTTGCTGGAGGCCAAATTCATTCAGACCCTTAATACCAATGTGTAAAGTTTTCTACTTAAGTGATGCCTCTCATGTTTTCTGTGTCTGAATGATAACTGATACCTTAACTTCGAGTATGATAAAGGTTTTCTTAGACACCATTCAGTGTATAGTTTACATACCCCCCTGCGTATTTCTATTAGGCTTTGCTCTGCTGCCACATGCGATAGTACATTCATACAATCAAGTAGTTACGGTGATCGGTGTGTGTTTTGACATGCCAGTGTGAATGCGATGTTGTTTGCTGATGCAAAATCACATGCCAGTAAAACCTTCCCGTTACTTTGTAGTGTGACACAGTTTTATGACATTCGTAGGAGACCACAACTAATCCCAACTGGAAATCAGAACCGGTAATTATGCTGATTAATATGAATCATCAGAAAACGCAAATCAACCTGATACAGAAACTGTTAATGGTCTAATAACATTTTTATGCTGCTAACGAATCAAGTGTCGCTATTAGAAAGGTAGGATAACCCTCCCCTCTTCCCAGTCAATGCATAAATTTTCGATGATAATAGTTGAGAGAGGTGAATAAATTAACAGGTTAAAGAAATCTAATTCGGAGTAATAATGGGACATGCGGATTTATTGGTTAGCTTGTGGGCATGAATAAACCATTGCGCTGGTTCATGATAACTTCATGGAGCCTTGTGTTAGTAATTAATTAGTTAAAATCTGGCCAATTTTAATAAAAAAAACGTTGGTATCAAGAGCCACAGCAAGCAATAAGAGGCTACCTTAAATAACAGAAGTTAACAGTAATCAGGAATGAGAAGCAAACTAGCTCAGAAAGAGTTGTAACTGTTTCTGCACCACAGTCCTACCCAAATAGTCAAACAAGAAGTAGGGTTGCACTACATTAGAGATATCAGTGGGAACCTTACGATGGATATTTGTGTCGCTCAGGAGTCTCAAGAAAAATAGCCAAATTTTCTAGAATCTCGCAAAGGAACTCGAGAAAGGTTCAATTGCACTGCCCTGTCTTCACTGAATACACAATTCGACGCACTATTTGTGTCTGGGAGTGCAGGTATCGGAACGAGTCGCATATCGACTAGTTGTGGCACACCGTAGTTATTATGAGTGTAAACCTTGCAGACTCGAGTGGTAGTAGGCGTATCGATACGGAGCGCTGAGTTAAAATAGAAAGAATAGTTCATTTCTGAAAAGGAATGGCATAAAACTAAACTCACAAGAGGACCGCACATACACGTCATTAGCAATTTCGTCCATATTTATGGTATATGCAGACTGTGAGCAAAATTAAATTGATAGGAGTGGAAGCTCCAAATGGTTAAGCATTTCGGAAAAATAGCATTTTCGGAGAGGGTCGGATGCAGGCTTTAGACATTTATGGTAGCGTGGATTCCAAGCAACGGTTGGCACCGCAGTAAAATTACAGAACGATACACCGATGGTCGTGGGCTCGCGCCTTTACGCAGACTTTTTTTTATTTCCAATATTTCGTTTCTTATACTGCAAATGAACAGAAATATTGAGCAGTATATTGTAGCTAGTAATATTTTCATAAAAAGCACAAACAGGAAAACCAAATGAAAATTTGGGACTCAAAATAGATTTCCAGGAAGGGATTGCAAAGCGTACATGACGATTTCGTATAAGAAATGAGTTACTTTTATTACTTTACAGTAAAAATCGCGAAGGCATTAATTTCCTCGGTATCTTGCAATAGTTATAAAAGCCACATTTTTACAATTACGCGGTTGTTTCAAAGTTTCTGTAGAAAAACAGACATGGTTTACATTGAAACTTCCTGGCAAATTAAAACTGTGTGCCCGACCGAGACTCGAACTCGGACCTTTGCCTTTCGTGGGGAAGTGCTCTACCAGCTGAGCTACCCAAGCATGACTCACGACCTGTCCTCACAGCTTCAATTCTGCCAGTACCTCGTCTCCTACCTTCCAAACTTCACAGAAGCTCTTCTATGAACCTTGCAGAACTAGCACCCCTGGAAGAAAGGATATTGCGGAGACATGGCTTAGCCACAGCCTGGGGAGTGTTTCCAGAATGAGATTTTCACTCTGCAGCGGAGTGTGCACTGATATGAAACTTCCTGGCAGATTAAAACTGTGTGCCCAACCAAGACTCGAACTCGGGACGTTTGCCTTTCGCGGGCAAGTGCTCTACCGACCCAAGCACGACTCACGCCCTGTCCTTACAACTTTACTTCCGCCAGTACCTCGTCTCCTACCTTCCAAACTTTACAGAAGCTCTCCGCAATATCCTTTCTTTCCGGAGTGCTAGTTCTACAAGGTTCGCAGGAGAGCTTCTGTAAAGTTTGGATGGTAGGAGACGAGGTACTGGCAGAAGTAAAGTTGTGAAGACGGGGCATGAGTCGTACTTGGGTAGCTCAGTTGGTATAACACTTGCCCGCGAAAGGCAAAGGTCTCGAGTTCGAGTCTCGGTTCGGCAGACAGTATTAATCTGCCAGGAAGTTTCATATCAGCGCACATTCCGCTGCAGAGTGAAAATCTCATTCTGGAAACATCCCCCAGGCTGTGGCTAAGCCATGTCTCCGCAGTATACTTTCTTTCAGGAGTGCTGGTTCTACAAGGTTCGCAGGAGAGCTTCTGTAAAGTTTGGATGGTAGGAGACGAGGTACTGGCAGAAGTAAAGTTGTGAAGACGGGGCGTGAGTCGTGCTTGGGTAGCTCAGTTGGTATAACACTTGCCCGCGAAAGGCAAAGGTCTCGAGTTCAAGTCTCGGTTCGGCAGACAGTATTAATCTGTCAGGAAGTTTCAGATCAGCGCACACTCCACTGCAGAGTAAAAATCTCTTATGGTTTACATTCATCGAAGGTTCTCTCTCATCACACACTGACACAGGAAACGAAGAATTACGCATCGTTTAGCCCGATATTGGGAAGGATAACCGGTGATGTACAATGGAAGGTACACTCCTGGAAATTGAAATAAGAACACCGTGAATTCATTGTCCCAGGAAGGGGAAACTTTATTGACACATTCCTGGGGTCAGACTCATCACATGATCACACTGACAGAACCACAGGCACATAGACACAGGCAACAGAGCTTGCACAATGTCGGCACTAGTACAGTGTATATCCACCTTTCGCAGCAATGCAGACTGCTATTCTCCCATGGAGACGATCGTAGAGATGCTGGATGTAGCCCTGTGGAACGGCTTGCCATGCCATTTCCACCTGGCGCCTCAGTTGGACCAGCGTTCGTGCCGGACGTGCAGACCGCGAGAGACGACGCTTCATCCAGTCCCAAACATGCTCAATGGGGGACAGATCCGGAGATCTTGCTGGCCAGGGTAGTTGACTTACACCTTCTAGAGCACGTTGGGTGGCACGGGATACATGCGGACGTGCATTGTCCTGTTGGAACAGCAATTTCCCTTGCTGGTCTTGGAATGGTAGAACGATGGGTTCGATGACGGTTTGGATGTACCGTGCACTATTCAGTGTCCCCTCGACCATCACCAGAGGTGTACGGCCAGTGTAGGAGATCGCTCCCCACACCATGATGCCGGGTGTTGGCCCTGTGTGCCTCAGTCGTATGCAGTCCTGATTGTGGCGCTCACCTGCACGGCGCCAAACACGCATACGACCATCATTGGCACCAAGGCACAAGCGACTCTCATCGCTGAAGACGACACGTCTCCATTCGTCCCTCCATTCACGCCTGTCGCGACACCACTGGAGGCGGGCTGCACGATGTTGGGGCGTGAGCGGAAGACGGCCTAACGGTGTGCGGGACCGTAGCCTAGCTTCATGGAGACGATTGCGAATGATCCTCGCCGATACCCCAGGTGCATCCGTGCGTCGCTGCGGTCCGGTCCCAGGTCGACGGGCACTTGCACCTTCCGCCGACCACTGGCGACAACATCGATGTACTGTGGAGACCTCACGCCCCACGTGTTGAGCAATTCGGCGGTGCGTCCACCCGGCCTCCCGCATGCCCACTATACGCCCTCGCTCAAAGTCCGTCAACTGCACATACGGTTCACGTGCACGCTGTCGCGGCATGCTACCAGTGTTAAAGACTGCGATGGAGCTCCGTATGCCACGGCAAACTGGCTGACACTGACGGCGGCGGTGAACAAATGCTGCGCAGCTAGCGCCATTCGACGGCCAACACCGCGGTTCCTGGTGTGTCCGCTGTGCCGTGCGTGTGATCATTGCTCGTACAGCCCTCTCGCAGTGTCCGGAGCAAGTATGGTGGGTCTGACACACCGGTGTCAATGTGTTCTTTTTTACATTTCCAGGAGTGTATTTTGATATCTGCAAGGTCAAAATGAAACTAACGGAATACCAAGTCTTGTACGCTTTAATTACAATCCCTTCTTGAAATATTACTTGCAGAGTGCTCGTTGACGATGTTATCACAATCCTTTCTTGGAAATTTATTTGCAATCCCAAATTTTCCTTTGCCTTTCCTTTTCATGCCTTTTGTGAAAACAGTAATAACTACAATACATTGAACATTATGCCCCTTTGTTTAAAGTATAATTGACGTAAAAATTGAAAATAAAAAAATAAAAAGTTTCCACTTGAAGATTTAACCGGATGACCATCCGATCGTCATTCCATAATCGTCCCACTGCGCCAACCGCTACCTAGAAACTACGTTAATATATATGGCTAATGCCTCATCTGACCCACGAGAAAAGTTCTACTTTTTCTAAACACTTGACCGTCTGGAGTCCCACTTCCATTACTTTCACTTCTGGCCAAGTCCTGTATCTACCATATATTTGAAAGAAATCAGCATTGACGAGTAGTCGCAGTCCAGTTTTCCGTTCCGATTGTCCCACAGACTAACGTATTCAATTGTTTTTCACTGAATAAAGATGCTCTTCCATTTAATCAGCCCATGATTTGTCTTTTCTCTATACTTCAAATTCAGTGCCGCATATGCTTGGTGATAAAGTATATTTGACACTTAGTGTACTCGAACATAGAGCGAAGATAGGTTAAAGAAATACACTCCTGGAAATGGAAAAAAGAACACATTGACACCGGTGTGTCAGACCCACCATACTTGCTCCGGACACTGCGAGAGGGCTGTACAAGCAATGATCACACGCACGGCACAGCGGACACACCAGGAACCGCGGTGTTGGCCGTCGAATGGCGCTAGCTGCGCAGCATTTGTGCACCGCCGCCGTCAGTGTCAGCCAGTTTGCCGTGGCATACGGAGCTCCATCGCAGTCTTTGACACTGGTAGCATGCCGCTACAGCGTGGACGTGAAACGTATGTGCAGTTGACGGACTTTGAGCGAGGGCGTATAGTGGGCATACGGGAGGCCGGGTGGACGCACCGCCGAATTGCTCAACACGTGGGGCGTGAGGTCTCCACAGTACATCGATGTTGTCGCCAGTGGTCGGCGGAAGGTGCAAGTGCCCGTCGACCTGGGACCGGACCGCAGCGACCCACGGATGCACGCCAAGACCGTAGGATCCTACACAGTGCCGTAGGGGACCGCACCGCCACTTCCCAGCAAATTAGGGACACTGTTGCTCCTGGGGTATCGCCGAGGACCATTCGCAACCGTCTCCATGAAGCTGGGCTACGGTCCCGCACACCATTAGGCCGTCTTCCGCTCACGCCCCAACATCGTGCAGCCCGCCTCCAGTGGTGTCGCGACAGGCGTGAATGGAGGAACGAATGGAGACGTGTCGTCTTCAGCGATGGGAGTCGCTTCTGCCTTGGTGCCAATGATGGTCGTATGCGTGTTTGGCGCCGTGCAGGTGAGCGCCACAATCAGGACTGCATACGACTGAGGCACACAGGGCCAACACCCGGCATCATGGTGTGGGGAGCGATCTCCTACACTGGCCGTACACCTCTGGTGATGGTCGAGGGGACACTGAATAGTGCACGGTACATCCAAACTGTCATCGAACCCATCGTTCTACCATTCCTAGACCGGCAAGGGAACTTGCTGTTCCAACAGGACAATGCACGTCCGCATGTATCCGTGCCACCCAACGTGCTCTAGAAGGTGTAAGTCAACTACCCTGGCCAGCAAGATCTCCGGATCTGTCCCCCATTGAGCATGTTTGGGACTGGATGAAGCGTCGTCTCACGCGGTCTGCACGTCCAGCACGATCGCTGCTCCAACTGAGGCGCCAGGTGGAAATGGCATGGCAAGCCGTTCCACAGGACTACATCCAGCATCTCTACGATCGTCTCCATGGGAGAATAGCAGTCTGCATTGCTGCAAAAGGTGGATATACACTGTACTAGTGCCGACATTGTGCATGCCTTGTTGCCTGTGTCTATGTGCCTGTGGTTCTGTCAGTGTGATCATGTGATGCATCTGACCCCAGGAATGTGTCAATAAAGTTTCCCGTTCCTGGGATAATGAATTCACGGTGTTCTTATTTCAATTTCCAGGAGTGTATTTGCATGAGGCTACTTCAGGGGAAACCATTAAAGCATACCATACTTATAATGACACAATCAAAATGTTCGATCCCTAACGGTTGTATTAAAAACCAACTTTCATCCTCAGCATATGAGAACATGTAGTTGCTATTAGTCATTCAAAGGGAGTAGATGGCGTTGGTAGTCAAACTCGGCGTTAGACCAACAATACTCTACGGTCTAGTTGGAGTCTAAGCAGCGAGTACACGTAACACCAAAAATCGGAGCACCTGAAGAAGATAGCTCGGTCGGTCGTCAAAATATTGTGCATAAAATGGAAACAACAATTCGGCAGAACACTCGGAAAAACACTAATAACCATTACTATTTTATGTCACTGAATCCTGGTCCACTCTATGTAGTTGACGCTGCCACGGGTCTTACCAGTCTCATGCTCCGAGATACACCGAACTTAGTCTAGGAGGCGATGCATGTGAGCTGCACTAAAACGATAAAATTGTCATTTTTTATGTAAGTGAGTTGTTAAGTTTCGAGACGTCTCATTCCACAAGAAATAAATTTTATGTGTGACAAAAAACCTATTGTATCCCAGAGATTTTATGGTTGTCCATTGTGTACGACAATTCTGTAATGAATAAAAACTCTTTAATACAGTTTCCCAGGGGGGGGGGTCGGTGTTTGCCCTTTCTTGGCTTCCCTTTAGGACCTCTATGAAAACCAGTAAGAATATTAAGAGCTCATATGGCAAGCCAGGAGCAAGCAAAGCAAACAAGGGAAGGCTGAAATGTGAGTGTAATATACATAATATCTATATAAAGGAAATAAATTTAAAAACAATACTATGCAAAAGGATGAGGAAACAGACGAAGATGAAGTGGGGGATGTGATACTAAGGCAAGATTTAACAGAGCACTGAAAGACCTTCGTCGAAACGATGCACCTGGAGTACACAACATTCCCTCGGAGTTATTGACATCCTTTGCAACACAAACATTAGCTTAATAAAGCATGTTTGCAAAACACCGACACGAATTCTTTACACAAGAATGGAAAAACTCGCAGAAACGACCTCAGAGAAGTTCAGTTTAAATTCTGGAGAAATTTAGTAAGCCGGGACGTCATACTGACACTGCGACTTGTCTTAGAAGATAAACTGGAAAATTGGAACTTACATGTAAGGCATTTGTAGTTTCAGAGAAAGCTTCTGACTATGCAAAGATGGTACTTTTTGCCGATGATACAAGTATAGCTATCACACCCAACAGACAAAAACTAACTGATGAAATTGTAAACGATGTTTTTCAGAAAATCATTAAGTGGTTCTCTGCAAATGGGCTCGCATTAAACTTTGACAAAACACGGTATACACAATTCCACACAGTAAATGGAATGACACCATCAGTATACATAGACTTCGATCAGAAATCGGTATCTAAGGTAGAATATTTGAAATTTCTAGGTGTATGCACTGATGAGGGGTTGAACTGGAAGGCCGACCGCACTGGCCGAGCGGTTCTAGGCGCAACAGTCTGGAACTGCACGACTGCTACGGTCGCAGGTTCGAATTCAGCCTCGGCCATGGATGTGTGTGATGTCCTTAGGTTAGTTAGGTTTAAGTAATCTAAGTTATAGGCGACTGATGACCTCAGAAGTTAAGTCCCATAGTGCTCAGAACCATTTGAACCATTTTTTGAACTGGAAAAAACATACTGAAGATCTGCTCAAACGTTTGAGTTCAGCTACTTATGCTATTAGGGTCATTGTAAATTTTGGCTATGCACATCTCAGTAAATTAGCGTTTCATTCTCTGCTTTCGTATGGCATCATATTCTGGGTAACTCATCACTGAGTAAAAGAGTGTTCATTGCACAAAAGCGTATAATCAGAATAATTGCTGGAGCTCATCTAAGATCATCTTGCAGACACTTATTTAAAGATCTAGGGATTTTCACTGTAGCCTCACAATATATATATTCACTTTTGAAATTTGTTATTAACAATTCGAACGAATTCAAAAGTAATAGCAGTGTACATGGCTACAACATTAGGAGAAAGGGTGATCTTCAGTACTCAAGGTTAAATCTAACTTTGGCACAGAAGGGGGTAAATTGTGCTACCACAAAAGTGTTTAGTCACTTACCTAATAGCATCAAAAGTCTGACAGATAGCCATATAGCATTTAAAAGGAAATTAAAAGAATTTCTGAATGGCAACTCCTTCTACTCATTAGATGCATTTTTGGATATAGTAAGTGGGTAATTTTCCCAATGCCCACCCAAAATAAAATTAAAAAATATTAAGTGTCATGTAATATTTTGTGTAATGTAATATCTTGTACAGACACCTTTTATTAACCTGCCACGTTCCACATCATTACGAAGTGTCGTAGTCATGATCTATGGAACAAGTACTAATCAAATCTAATATAATCTACTATGTTGCTGGGAATACACCAGCTGAAATTCTGATGGTATCAGGATAAAATGCAGGGAGCATAACGTTATCTACAACCTGTACAGAAAGCACACTGTAGTTATAAAACTCGAAGGACATGAGAGGAAAGCAGTACTTGAGAAAGTATCGATAGAGTATTGTGGCCTTTCCCTAATTTTATTCGATCTGTTCGCTGAGCAAGCTGTGCAGGAAACTAAGGATAAATTTGGAAAAGGAGTTGGAAGTTCAGAGAGGGAAATAAACAGTTTGAGGTTTGCTGATGTCGTTCTAATACCCTTATAAACGGAAAAGGGCTTGGAAGAGCAGTGAAAACGAACAGATGGTGTCTATAAAAGAAGTTCTAGGATAAACGTCAGGGAAATGAAAGGTAGTGGAATGTAGTGTAATTAAATCAGGCAATTGAGGGAATTAGGTTAGGAAATGAGACACTTGAAGTAGTGACGTATTTCACTATTTGAGCAGCAAAATAAAAGACTTTGAGGGAACTAGAAAGAATATAAAATGGAGACGCAATAACAGCATGTACGAAATTCATTGAGCTGCATTACAGAAGGAGAGGAGAACGTGACATAAAATATGTAGCACAGGACGAACTACAGATTAAACCACAATTTCACCAACTTGGGTCTTTCAATTGATGTTGGTAAAGCTCTTTATATAGAATTCTATTGCACTGGAGCTCATTTTTACCGTATGTTTGGAAGCTTTGCGTATGCTGGGTCACTGTGGACTTCGTGACCTGATAAAATTGTCCTCCATTGTCAATATCAACGAACTGTCTCCAGCACACAAAAGAAAATCAGCACAGAAAAACATGTGAGAGTCATAAGCAGGAGTTAATTGATTTAATACTCACTTCTGAAAGAAAAATTACGTGAGACAAACTGTGTGACAGCTGAAGTGTATTGCTTAGCACGTAACTCAGTATCATTGATAGATCTCATAGACAACTCAGTCATTTTGAACAAAATTATAAGACACATTCTTCTGAACAGGAGTAAAACTTCTGTTTGTATATTCACAAGCACCTACCCGCGATAGTAAGTATGATGAAAATGATAAATCTAGAAGACAACTCCATTCCTTTCCAGCATTAATGAGCCTGTCGTCTTAGTATTTCCACTAAACAGGACAATTTTAAGAGGAAGTTGTCCTGACACTGATGGGCTGCTTACAGGAAATGCCACCTGCAAAGAGAGAGAATGAAATAATTTTTCTGCTAGAAAAGTGCTGTTGCTGTGTGACCATTAGAAGGTAACCCTGCTGTGAAGAGGAAGGAAAAATTTCTCATTTTTCCATCCGATTGTAAGTTTCGGGACAGGAGCTTTTTCTCAGTATTGACAGGACTATTTCTCAGTGGTTTTGGTAAATAAAAAGATGAATTGCAAAAATTCTGTAGCAGTAGTAATACAGGGACACAAAAATGTTCAGCAGCAGATAAACATGAGCCTCTTTTGTGCTTCTTCCAGTTTATGTGCTAAATAAAACTGTAAGATATCATTCCCTTATGAAATAAAGTGTGTAGGCCACTCACGCATTAGGTCTTAGGCTTGTTTCAAATGTCGAACTGCCGACTACGAGGCAATACTAGGAGCTATCTACGAGCCTGGGAAACGTGGTCCGCATCTCGCAAATCCCCCCAGCCTGTTTTACTAGTCGATGAACCCTGATGATGCCGCTTCCTCATTATTCAATCACCTCCTCATTCTGCCTCACACGGGCTGTGACTTCCTTACCAGATCTCCTTACTTCAGAGAAAAATTGGAGGTACCGGGAATCGAAGCTGCGTTCCGCCACTCTAAAGGTAGCGACACTAATCGTTAGTCTATGGAGGGTGATCTTAATAACTATTGGTATGAAATTTTGCGACAATATTATTATGTTATGAAGCATATGTTGCTGCAGTTCTGTTGTTATGGGAGCTATACATTTTGAAAATTTTTCATACATAGTATTTCACAATATAATTATGGGACACCAAGATGGACGTGTTTGAGTTTTTTGCACAGAGCACGCAGAAACAGTGGGGCGAGCTTCGTTCAAAACCTATAAGAAACCTGACACTGATGGAGACTCGAGGAGGCAAATTCAAACTACAAGACTTCCTTATTATGTTAAACCTTAAAAATATTAGTAATTATAAATAGGTAAGATGCTAACGCTTTATTTAGTTTAAAAAATAGCTTCCACGTTTTTGTAATAACCTACATGAGAAATTAGTATATTTAAGAGCAACAACAGTGTGCCAGGCCAGCAGTCAGAACGTTTTTCGATGAGAGCAGAGTGTTCGAAGAGACGCTAGAGAAGATGAAGGCAGACAACGTATGTGGACATGCCAAGACAGCTGAGAGGCGCTGCACGCACGCAGACACCCAACTCACTAGCCCGCCTTCTCAGAGATTCCAATTCAAACTACAAGGTACTCAAGCTCCGTAACACCTGGGGCTGCAATAATCAGACGGATATTAGTCCACTAGATAACGTTAGCTGCCGTTTTTTACGTTACATACACGAACAGAACCACAAGCATTCCGGAAAACTGCTCCACTACATTCAAAGAATATCTGGAGGACTCTTTTAACTGTCCAATGTATTCTAGTAACAGTTCACAATTCCAGTTCGGTATCTCTCAGTGTGTGTCAAATAATTATTTTCGTTTAAAATGAATGCAACATTAATTGAGTGATATTTTCTCCACTACCAAATCTCACGTCATAAACTACAATCCCTTACGAATATTCTTGCCATAGATTTGCCGAGAAGTAAATACAACACATGTGAGTGTCCTGTTGGACTAGATTCGCCAAACTCTGCGCCAAGAAGACGTTTAAAATACTTCCAAAGGACTATGGCAAGCTAAATCACAGTTAACTATTACAGTGTTGTGATTCTTCAATTTCTCCAGGCGTATTTCATGGCGAAATAAATCTCAGGTGAGCAGTCTGGTGTGAGTGTACAAAGGAAACAATATTTCGGCAATCGACCTTCCTGCCATAATCAGCACATCTGATGATGGCAGCAAGGTCGATTCCCGAAATATTGTCATTTGTACACTCACACCAGGCTGTTCACCCAAGATTTATTTCATCGTTTATTACAATGTTAACTGCCTGATGTTATTTTTACTTAATTAACCTAGACATATTAAATACATGAAACACTTCTGAAACATTCACAATATCTTTATTTGAGTAGGTAATAACAACCCTCAGTAAAAACATTTACAGTCTTTTATTCTGATCTTAACAGGGCTCGACTTCTGTGATGCTGAAACTCGTTTTGACATTTCCCAGCACTGTTGTTGGAGGTCCTGCCTGCTCTCAGGGCTTAGGTTAACCTGGAGTAGTGGTACGAATGTAAGAGATATTACTTTGTGACGAATAAGTGTTTTGAAGCGCATCTAAACGTTAGGGTGAAGAGAGAAAAGTGAATGTTATGGTAGTTGCAGCCCAGTGTCTTGCCAGGGCAGAAACTTTTTGCGCAAGCGTCCTCGACCCCAAGCGTAATGGCGGAAGCGCCAGTCGATTTGTAGAAAACGCTTTCCTGCCAACAGTAACCGTGGAGAAGTTGTGATAGTGATATTGAGTCAGACTGCTTCAAGATACGAAAAGTAAATACTAAGTCAATTGGACTACTCATCTCATGTACTCCTCATATAATGTCACAAACCTCCAGCGAAACTACCCAACTTCGTGACTGGTTCGGCATAAACGGCGGGGTCCATAACTGCAAACGCAAAATGGAAGGACAGCTTTAGTAGATGGACAAGCAGTTCATTGCTCCTGATTGCGAGTGTAGTCACGACACAGAAGATATCATCAGCTCCAATCATCTCCTGGCATAGTGAAAGATTCAATGCACAGTTGGCATTGTTGTCTGCATTTATTCAACTAACACAGAGCTGTGCACAGTCTTAGCATTCGGTTCTTACCATTGTACTGTGTCCACTTCCTGCGTTGCAGGAAGAGAGAGCTCAAACACGTGGACTTCATCGCGAATTTCCTGAATCTCGTCGTTGATAGGGTGTTCAACTGCTCGTGAGCGTCTTTCATTGTCATGGCACGACATAGAGTGTCCACAGCTACACTTTTTTCTTCTTTGTCAGGTCATCAATTGTGTGCGTAAGACTTAAACCCTGTATAAAACAACGCATACAGAAATACATATTATTTCAAGCAACACAAATACACATCATTAAATCAACACAGGTAACTGGACCCTGAGAGTAACTTGAAACATACCCCTTACACGAGAGGTACATTAGTTGCTGGACCAATTAATCCCACAATCCACAACTAAATATTCAATTTACAAAAGTTTTGTCTCGTAATTAGGAAACTATTTTATTAAGTAAAAGCACTGTATCAGAAATTGCTTAAAGTTGTATTTAAATGAAAGCTTTAAGTGACTGCTTTTTTGTACCTCTAGGTAGACTACTAAATACCGGCCATTTAACTGTTCTGTGAAACACACTTTTGATACATTACTGTTCTAGACTGAGATATGTGGATATCGCAAGTGCTTCTTGTATTGCATGGACATGTTTATTTTGTCACAATTCCTCAGTTCTTTTTAAAAGTTATTCACTTGCAAACAGGGTAAAATCATATATCAAATATAAAGGCTTAACAAGCTCATTATAGTTCACTGAATGAAGTATCGTCTATGTGATTCAAGTTTCTTTAGTTTGCAAATAACCATGACAGCTTTCTTCTTCATCTCAACTACATTTTGCAGCAGGCTCAATTTCCCCCAGCAGATTGGACAATTCTGAAATAATAACCGAAAGTATGGATAATATTTCTGAATCTCTGTTCGCCTGTTTGCACTTCCACTTAGCACATGAGGAGCATCAAGAACTTTCACATGGCAGTCATATTAGTAGTAGTTGTAGTAGTAGTAGCAATAGTGTTATTCATCTGTAGATCTCTTTTTACAGGGATATAGGACATGTCAAGGTATTTACAAGTTTTGATCAATTTACAATAGGCTAATTCGTATACACATACATTTACAGACTTCTAATAAGAGACAATCATCAGATTTACTCCTGGCATACAATACTTTTTTTTACAAATAAATTATTAAATAATGTAATGCATCACTAGTCACTCATATCTCACTATCAGTCACTGCACACACTATACATACATTATTTTGTAACACTTCACTCAGTACACACACAAACAAACACACACACATACACACATACACACACACATACACACACACACACACACACACACACACACACACACACACACACACACACACACACACACACACACTTGTGATCTCTGAGCCATTTTCTGTATCACAACTTCCCATTTGCTATCCTGAAAAACTGAGTCAGCATCCCTCTGTAATTAATGAGATGTTGAGCTCAGAAAGTGGAAGATGTGTTGGTATTGTGCTATCATAGCATGGGGGTAAGTATTTCTAGAAAGGAAAAAAGAAAGAAAAAGACATAACATCAAGATGTTATGTGAAATGTTGCATGTTTTATAATCATTATTATTATCTATTTGTATAACATTTTTTATCAAACCCCTACCCTGTTTTATCTAAGTAATTTTTCAATGTATAAAATGTATTGCATGTGAGGTACTTTTTAGCTGCCTTTTTAAATAAGTTTATTTTTACAATTTCTTTAATCTCTTTTGGTAATTTATTTTATAGTTTTATTCCTTGGTTGAAAATACTGTTTTGAGTTTTACGTTTATTCTTTCTTGGCAGATGTAAGTTGAGTCTAGCTTTTGTTGCATGGTCATGGACAGAGCTGTTTGTGCAGTAATTACCAATGTTATTTTTGATGTGTACAACTGGCTGGTAAATGTATTTGCATGGAGCAGTTAAAATAACCAGTGTTTTGAACACATCTTTACAAAGAGCTCAACTAGTATTTTTAGTTATTATTCTTATGGCTCTTTTCTGAAATTTGAAAACTGTGTTCATATTTTGTGAATTTGTTCAACAAAAAGAATGGCATAGCTAAGAATTGAGTGCACATACGAATAATATGTAACTACAAGACAGTGCATTTTACACACTGATGATAGGATTCTTAGGGTATAACAAGAAGATGACATTCTGTTTGCAATTACCTTTGTGTGTCCACACCACTTCAGCTGAGAATCAATATTCATTCCTAGAAATTTTGCATTTGCTACACAATCTATAAAGATACCATCTACATTTAATTTAACATTGTCATTTTTCCTCTTCAGACTGAAATTGATGACATTACTTTTCTTTATGTTCAATGTCATTTTATTGCTTATTGACCAATCATAACCTTCCTTGAGAGTTTCATTTCCTTTTTCTGCAAGGAGTTCTCTTGTTTTCTCAGTGACTACAATATTGCTGTCATCAGCAAAGAGAATTTCTTCACCATGAGTAACACTACTGGGCCGGCCGGTGTGGCCGAGCAGTTCTAGGAGCTACAATCTGGAACCATGCGACCGCTATGGTCACAGGTTCGAATCTTGCCTCAGGCATGGATGTGTGTGATGTCCTTAGGTTAGTTAGGTTTAAGTAGTTCTAAGTTCTAGGGGACTTACGACCTCAGCAGTTGAATCCCATAGTGCTCAGAGCCATTTGAACCATCTGAACACTACTTGGAAAGTTATTGATGTATATCTGGACTATTATTGGTTCTAATATGCTACCTTGGGGAACCCCTATGATAATGTATTTTGGTTCTGATAATTGGTTACTAAATGTTTAGATCTATTTGAAGTTTGTGTTATATCTACTCTTTGTACACTGTCTGCTAGGTATGATCAAAAGCAGTCATTAGCTACCTCTCTTATTCCTAATGCTTCTAATTTATATAATAGAATCTTTATCAAGAGTATCATGTAGAACTTTTGTGAATTCTACCATGGCTGACTCCATATTTTTGCCACTTTGGAAACCAAACTGTGATTCGCTTAAAAGATTGTATTTATACAAGTAATTAATTAATCTCTTTCATAATTGCTTCTATTATTTTTTTAGAATAGTAACAGCGGGGAAATTGGCTGGTAATTTTCTATGTTTTCTGCATTACCTTTCTTAAGAAGAGGTATAGCTCTTGCCTGTTTTAACTGCTCTGGAAATGTCCCTGATGTGAAGGATTCATTTATTATATTTGTTAATGGGCCTTGTATAATCCTATGCATTGTTTCAGTACACACATTGGTACTTCATCTAAGCCTACTGACTTTTTATTTTTTAGTTTTTGAACAGTTTCATTGACTTCATTCTCTGTGGTTGAAAGTAGCATCATTGTATTTAGTGCAACATTATTTACAAGTGTTATATCTCTTTTGGGAAATTGTTGCTCTAACTTCTCTGCAGTACTTGAAAAATGCTCTTTTACATAGCTTGCTAAGTGTTGTGAATAATTTATTACCTTATCCCCCTCCCTAAGCAGTATGTTAGTCTGTATCTGTTTGCATCCTTTGCTTTTCAGAATGAGATTTTCACTCTGCACCGGAGTGTGCACTGAAATGAAACTTTTAATTTATTGAAAAAAGTGTCAACACTATCACTGGGAGATCTATACACACATAAAATGATTAATTTATTTTGATATCAAGCCCTGTTAATTCAATAGCTAATATTCCAAAGTGTACTGTATCCAGGTCATGTATTGATTTTAACTGTGTTCCTTTTCAGATATAAATACATGATACTCCACCTCTTGCAGCAGTTCTGCAGTAAAAGTTTGGCCTTTCATTCAATGATGATACTACATGTTTGATTTCTGTGTCTTTACACCAGTGCTCAGTAACACAAACTGCTGTGCAGTTCAAAGACTGGAGCTCAACTTCTAATAGTTGTATTTCATTTTTTATTGATTGCATGTTTTGATGGAGGATTGTTAAGCATGTGAAATGCCCTATGTTACTCTTTCCAATAGTTTGTTTTTCTTTGTGATATATGGTAAGTGTGATATTTGAAGTGTTAATCTGTCTTGTTAGTAATTGTATCAGTAGTTTTTAAATTGCTGGAGATACTCTTTAGGCAGGGTAACCTGTTGTCTGGATTGATCCTAAAAAGGATCTACTTTTCCTACCTATGACAATAGGTATTTGACCATGTGTGGCACTAGATCCACCCCCTATGCTTTCATAAATCAGTTGTACCATTCTTCCCTTCCCAGTTCTGTTTAGGTGTAGGCCATGCCTAGTGAATCCCCATCTGTTGATAGTCCCTACAGGCACCAGAGAAAAGTTTTCTGTTCTCAGAGCCATCCCTAACCCCACACTGATTCGCCTCTCAGCTCCATCAAGGTGTGGTCGATCATGACGCTGGAACAGCTCAACAAAGTGTACATTAGTGGAATGAGTCAGGGAATCTATCTTGTCCAGATCACCACCAATGTCCCTGACCAAACTGTTTCCTGCCACACCCACTATCACTACATGGTCCTCTTTTGTAAAGTCCTTATGTAAAGACCCTAAGTCCTGTATTACATGACTTGGCCCCGCATTTGCTTGAAGATACTGGTGGCCTGGTACGCTGCCCCTAAACTTTCCTGTAACTGTAGGCCTACACCTCGCCCATGCCTATTACATAGCAGCTATCACTTTCTTCTTCCTAAGGCTTTGTACATTTCTACGCTTCTTGACCTCATTTGAAGTGTGCTGCACATTTTCTGCTCCTCCTTCTACATGAGGCTCTTCTCCACTTAACTCTGGCAGTGGTAGATACCTGTTTTTGGTGTTGATGATGATCGCTTTCTCGTTCTTCCTATCCTCCTAACAGCTGCCAGTTCCCAACCACTTCCTCCCCCCTATCTCCCTTGATCCTTATCAGTAATTTCCTTATTTCCTTCTACTGTGCCTGAAGGGCACAGATTTTCCTTTCCTGTTCCCCAATCAATGTGTTCCTACTGCATACCCTGCAGTTCCAGTAGAGAGACTCATCTGTTCTCCCAACATTCTCCACACTGCATCCCCCCAGTGAAAATATTTCTTACAGGATTGACAACAAATCTCTCTATTCACTACCCTATAGCAGGTCCCACATTTTTACTCATAGTCAGTTTCGAAAGATTAATTATGTTAAAAGAGTTGGCCAAGGACGCGAGATTGGCTGTGCATAAACAAAAAACGACACAAAGGTCTTATGTGCGGTGGTTGTTGTTTTTGAACTGATTTATGGATACAATGACAGAAGAATGAATTTGTAATTACTTTGCTTTTAGAGAATTTACTTTATCAAGCATGTTTGGTCAGGTTTTTAAACATTTATAACTCGGAAAATTTATACCTAGATCCTATCTATCTAACTACTAAACAATAAGAAATGCGTTAGTTAAATTCGATTTAGAAACGTTTAATTCCACTTTAATTGCGACAATAGACACTGATGAAACAAGTAGGTGTCTTTTTTAAACGGATTTTGCACTATCAAGAAAACTTGTTCTCCATATTTTGCTCTCAAGGAATTAGGCTCTAAACACAGTGTTGAATACTGCAATGATACTGCAACTTTCATTGAGATCATTTGCAAGTGGTGGGATGCAGTTAATGTAAAAACATTGTTAAAAGATCAAAGGTTATTAAATAGGTTTCAAGAGCCAATAACCAGGAATCCTAAGAACATACTACAGTTCCTACATCAGTTTGCAAATTGGTTAATAAAGGAAAATTCTCAGGGTTCCATTGGTCTTAGCAGACACACACATTTAGCTCTTGGCATACCACCCTTGCATTGGTGGATCTGGCTACGTATTGGCTCAACGAGAAAAAGAGACAATACTTTCTAACAGGCAAGTTTCGTCAGATGGGTGGTGGTAATTACCATGTGTCAATTCGACAGATTTTTGAGACAGAAAGTAAACTGAGGGTATGAAGCTATGTATCATTAATATTAAAGTCCCAAAAATTGGTTGCTGTAATTGCCAAGAAAGATATTTTTTCTAATGACACTGACATAATTGACCTTCCAAAAGTGACATATAGTGAAGAGTTAAATGTAGTTGTGGAAGATATTGATGTACAGGAATTAGATGAGGATGTGTGACCTGTACTTCACCATGTAAGTGGTTGCGGCTCATATGCAGTCATTAAGAAACTTAAATGTGATTATTGTAAAATTTATCTAACAGGAGATGATGAGAATGTGATAGATGACAGAAATCATTTAACAACTGTGATCAGCAGAGGTGGTCTCTGCTATCCTAGCCAGGATGTTATAACATGTATAGCATGTGTGTATGTTACTGCACAGAAACTGCTTACAGAAAAAGAAGAGTTATTTCTTTGGGAAAAGTGTCACAGAAATGTATTGTTTTGTGTATGTCATAGCAACTTGCCTAATGACATATTTGTTGGGTTTGCTTGCATTGCAAATCACTCTGTACATGAAATCATTGATAATATAGTTGGTGCTGCTGTCAATATTCTTTTGTATAACTATACAAAGAGGGTCAATGACTTTGTAAATACAAATAACGTTACAACCCTCAAGAGAAAGAGAAAAATAAGAAAATTTGTCTCTGTTTATTTTCTTGTGCTTTTAGATAATAAACAAATATGGTATCTGTGTAAATACAAATAATAATTAATTGTTTATTGAATTCCCAAACCTTTCCTTGATTTCCATACACAGATATTTATACAGGTAATGCATGATTTCACTTCAAATTACTTAATTTTAAAGGGGATTTTACGAAAAGTTAATTGTAAAAAAATACAGAAAAAGTATTTAAAGTATTAGAATTTATTTTTATTTTAGATAAATGAATTATTTGATAAACGTTAAGTCCAACATACACTTGCAGTCTCTCTAGACTCGTAGTTCCTAGGTGGCAATGCTAAAAGTCGCAAGTTGCAACTAGAAAGCGCAGTTAACATTCTTCGCCTAGTACCATCTGTTGATGGACGTTCATACTTCGTTCTAAGAAACTTATGCCTCATGAGATCGAGTACTGTGTGTGCATATTATATGACGACATGCACATTCAGCACCAGTTATGGTTGGTCAAACACAGCTGTGACTCTTAATGTATTACATCAACAAGACGCAACACTGCCTTTTTCTCCAGAAAATATCATTTAGCGAAAATTAACCTAAAGGACGTGTTTGATTCTGCTTCCAATATGACAGTTGTGGTTAATACTCCACATGCCTACAGGATTTTGCAATGTTAACACAGCAGAATTTAGATATGTGTATAAGTGTAATGAAAATATAAACAATGTTATTGAGTCTTATGACTGCCTCACTTTTGTTCCAACACAGTTCAAGACCGTGGAGAAAAATTTTACACCTTGTGTTCTACATGGCAACTGCACACACAAGAATGTTTTGCCAACACTACCCAACCACCTCCACAAGTAAATTTTTCCTGTGTTGCCTCCAAGAACTGCACTTAAACTATTCCTGATTTAACTGTAAGATTCGTATTTCCCACTTTCATATCAAAAGTCTCAAAACGCATACTCTAGGCCTTGGGCTATGTAACAGGTCAGCATCATAGGACCAAGATTGCAGAGAAGTGGGGGGGGAGAGGACATGTCACTCTCCAACAAGTCTTTACCAATAATCAAATGGCACAAAATTTATGGGTATAGGACAGCTTAACGTGAGGAAAATGAGATTTTCATAATTCACTCACTGTATTTAACATTTATCATTCCTTTAAAGTCACATAATAACTTCGATTACATACAGGTCAATCAGTCATTCTGCACACTTATTTCATAGTTATGACACTATTAAACTGCAAATCCTCTGAGACTTGTCTTGAATCTTCACGATTCTCTCATAAGAGCCATGAT
This sequence comes from Schistocerca gregaria, assembly GCF_023897955.1. Taxonomy (NCBI): domain Eukaryota; kingdom Metazoa; phylum Arthropoda; class Insecta; order Orthoptera; family Acrididae; genus Schistocerca; species Schistocerca gregaria. Next base: position 521,405,542 of record NC_064926.1, read on the forward strand.
TTGGAAAGATACGTACAGCAACCAGTATCAGAGTCAGAACTGCCTCTGCAAAATCACAAGGATTATTTACCATTTTATGTCACCAATTACAAGCAATGTAATTGACAGCGTAGTAATGCTAAAATGTCCTGTAATGAAAGCCACTGAATGGGGGATGTTTCACATTTGGAAGAAAGATCTCACTTAATTAATTAAGTTCATCGAAACATGTAGAAACTAACCTCTTGTCTGGCGAAGACAATCCAAATACACAGTGGCAATTTCTCCAGATCTGTTGACAACGATATTTTTAACTATCGCTATACAGAGTGACTGAAATATAATTCGGGTATCTGTGAATATAGCAATATGTTAGAATTCGTTTTCTAAACACAAACTATTATGGTACTGTGTGGCTACTTATATATTTATTACACTATTAATATTTTCACAATTGTTTCTTTAATACAAAATTAAAGCCAATGGAAGAACAAATGTAAAACATACTTACTAATGACAGTTTTGTTGAGATGCAGTTTTCTGTGTGGACAAGTGTAACTTGTTCATACGGCGATAATCCGCAGAAATCGTAGGAGTCACAGAAATCGCAGAGGTAGCAGGAGTCACAGAGATAGCAGTGGTACAAGACCTGGATTCGTTACCTGCGATTCTTAACTGCGACAAATCACAGTTAATAATAAGAGATACTGAAAAGTAGCATTCACAGAAATCCTCGATATCGGAAAATCGTAGTTTAGGCCACCACTAATGGCTACATACACTAACTATACACTCTCAGCCAAAGCATAAAAAATCAAGAATGCACACTTTCAGAGCAGAGAGGTAACACAGAACGCAAAACTACAGTAGGTGCTATAGTAGGAAGGAATAGAAAACACTCCAGTTTCATTTGTTTATGTCAGTATTTCCCCCTAAATCGAACTGTGCTGCACAAAATACTTTTCAGTAAGAAACACGAAATAATAAGGAAACAAAGCAGATTTGTTACAAAGTCCCACAGTATTACATGTCACTCTAGATGTTAGTTTAAAGACTTTGTAAATATGTTGTCAAATTGATATTCAGAACTCACCCATTCCACATTGATATCCACATTTTGTTAGAGTTCTGTAGCATCCCTAAAAGATATACTGGGCGAATGTAAAAATTGTTTAGTTTTCCTCAGCCATTCTCAAGCTATGACAAGGCAGGTGTGAGTGTAGCGTTGCAACTGGAAAAACAGACAGGCACGAGAGCCGATCCTGCAATATTTTGGAATACAGCAGAGGTCACTGGCAGGCATCACTTGTGTGAGAGATATGAATTACAAATTCAGCAAGATGACCTCAGTGTGGAAGGAACTTAACGTCATTTGGTGAGTATTTTTCTGTGGCCTTTCTGGTTGCATTTATTTTTGTGTGGCCATTTCCAGTCATAGGGACTTCAATAATACTCTCAGTGTCACTTTTTAAACCACAGGAGCCTGCAGACTTGTCTCTATTTAAGGGCAATTGCAAGGAAGAGTACTGAACGCTGGTGAGGTGTAAATTTTGTAATTCATTGGGACACGAGTTACCATGCACTAAATCAGTACCAGCTACGTGTAACATTTGCTGATCTGGTCATTTAGCACAGGAGTGTTGGGCCACGACCCGGCGTAAAAATTAATGTAGTTTATTTTTCGTGCGTTTGGTAAGTGCAGCTTTTCCCATTGTTTCTGTTATTGTAACGACAGTGGTAGAATACACAAAACGCCAGACACACTTGCAGCTCCCACGGTGAGACTGTCATCGCTTTATAAAAGTAAGTTACAGTTATTGGCAGCAAATTTTCGACAGAAAAATATAATGAGGAATTATATAGGCAAGTAGATGTACTGCAAGACTTAAAACAATTGGGATCAGGAGAAGTAAACTCAGTATTGAACGTATCCCATGCTTCTAAGGATCTGTGAGCAGCCAACGTGATAACGCCTTTTTACAGAAATCAACAAAGGATGAATCTGTATTTGTTAACGATGTCATAGCTACCACCAAACTGAGTAATTGTACAGGTGAAAAATGTTTATGGGTAGTTAACTTACAGTTATTTGTCAAGGGTAAAACACACGAAATGTGTCATGAAGCACTTAGCAAGGCAGAAACGTTTCAGTAACTAAATGAAGACAGGCATCTGCGCTACTGGAAAGAGAATAGCACGAGATTTTCCAGGGAAGAACTGAATGATCTGGCACATAAGCACAACGAATCGATGGAACCCTCCTCGTATAAAATGCGAAATATCAATGCACAAACGTATGTGTTGATGTGGAATGCAGAGGCTGATGCAGTCACATTACATGAAGCTGAGAACAGGGCTCATCATGTCTTCTTGCACGGTATTCCCATGGATATATCACGCGGGCTCAGGGTGGAGAACCAATCAGATCTGGCCATTGTCATCAGAATCGCAAGACAGTTGGAGGAAATCGATATTGCTACAAAAGGATATAATGACTGTTGGGTCTTCGCATCTGAAGTAATGTGTTATAGATTTGGACATAAGGACCACCTGCAGCTTCAGCATCACCAACCAGATTTCTACGAGTGTGGTCGAGTCTATCATAAGGCACTGGAAAGCAGGAGTAGGCTGTAAGAGAAGCAGGAACCGAAAATTCTGTTAAACGTACACGGTAATGCGTCGCCTGACGGAAAGCATTCCGAGTAGAACATAATACTGCACAGACACATGCAGAGAACGCTGCTTGTTAGGCATAACATGGCGCAATGAAAATAAATTTTTAGTAGATAAGATGTGCAGGTGTCATTCAGTAATCTGGACCTCCTAGATAGGAAGAGACTCAGATCTTGACATTACAGGTTATCATGTGGGACATCAATGTTCAACTTTAGCTTTGGAGCTGAGTTTTCGTGAGCTAATGGAAGAGTTGCCAGATGTTGGTGAAGGACATTCTACAATTCACGGACTCGGCGTCCTCGCTAAACATCATGCTAAAATCGATCTTTTGCTGTATATAACCGAACTCGGCGGGAGTTTTTTTATGCAGGGAACATCAACTCCAAGCAAGGCAATGTCGTAAGCTACATTGGTTCATACGATAACGTACTGTCAGGTACAGGGAAGATAGTCTGAATTCCTGTCGGTACCGATCTACAGCAATAGGTAATGTATGTGGTAGAGATGCTAGAGCGTAATGAAGAATTGGATGAATGCATTGTTTTGTGTGCTGAAGTATGATGTGTGTTAGTAATGTTGTTGTGGTCTTCAGTCCTGAGACTGGGTTGATGCAGCTCTCCATGCTACTCTATCCTGTGCAAGCTTCTTCATCTCCCAGTACTTACTGCAACTTACATCCTTCTAAATCTGCTTAGTGTATTCATCTCTTGGTCTCCCTCTACAAGTTTTACCCTCCACACTGCCCTCCAATGCCAAATTTGTGATCCTTGATGCCTCAGAATATATCCTACTAACCGGTCCCTTCTTTTTGTCAAGTTGTGCCACAAACTCCTCTTCTCCCCAATTCTATTCAGTACTTCATCATTAGTTATGTGATCTACCCATCTAATCTTCAGCATTCTTCTGTAGCACCACATTTCAAAAGCTTGTATTCTCTTCTTGTCTAAACTATTTATCGTCCATGTTTCTCTTCCATACATGGCTACACTCCACACAAACAATTTCAGAAACGACTTCATGACACGTAAATCTACACTCGATGTTAACAAATTTCTCTTCTTCAGAAACGCTTTCCTTGGCATTGCCAGTCTACATTTTATATATTTTCTACTTCCACCATCATCAGTTATTTTGTTCCGAAAATAGCAAAACTCCTTTACTACTTTAAGTGTCTCATTTCCCAATCTAATTCCCTCAGCATCACCTGACTTAATTCGATGACATTCCATTATCCTCGTTTTGCTTTTGTTGATGTTCATCTTATATCCTCCTTTCAAGACACTGTCCATTTCGTTCAACTGCTCTTCCAAGTGCTTTGCTGTCTCTGATAGAATTACAATGTCATCGGCGAACCTCAAAGTTTTTATTTCTTCTCCATAGATTTTAATACCTACTCCGAATTTCTTTTGTTTCCTTTACTGTTTGCTCAATATACAGATTGAATAACATCAGAGAGAGGCTACAACCCTGTCTTACTCCCTTCCCAACCACTGCTTCCCTTTCATGTCACTCGACTCTTATAACTGCCATCTGGTTTCTGTACAAATTGTAAATAGCCTTTCGCTTCCTGTATTTTACCCCTGCCACCTTTAGAATTTGAAAGAGAGTCTTCCAGTCAACATAGTCCAAAGCTTTCTCTAAGTCTACAAATGCTAGAAACGTAGGTTTGCCTTTCCTTAATCTTTCTTCTAAGATAAGTCATAAGGTCAGTATTGCCTCACGTGTTCCAGTATTTTTACGGAATCCAAACTGATCTTCCCCGAGGTCGGCTTCTCCTAGTTTTTCCATTCGTCTGTAAAGAATTCATGTTAGTATTTTGCAGCTATGGCTTATTAAACTGATTGTTCGGTAATCTTCACATCTGTCAACACCTGCTTTCTTTGGGATTGGACTTATTATATTCTTCTTGAAGTCTGAGGGTATTTCGCCTGTCTCATACATCTTGCTCAGCAGATGGTAACGTTTTGTCAGGGCTGGCTCTCCCAAGGCCGTCAGTAACTCTAATGGAATGTCGTCTACTCCCGGGGCCTTGTTTCGACTCAGGTCTTTCAGTGCTCTATCAAACTCTTCACGCAACATCTTATCTCCCATTTCATCTTCATCTACATCCTCTTCCATATCCATAATATTGTCCTCAAGTACATGGCCCTTGTATAGACAATCTATAAACTCCTTCCACCTTTCTGCTTTCCCTTCTTTGCTTAGAATTGGTTTTCCATCTGAGCTCTTGATATTCATACAAGTGGTTCTCTTTTCTCCAAAGGTCTCTTTAATTTTCCTATAGGCAGTATCTATCTTACCCCTAGTGAGATATGCCTCTTCATCCTTACATTTGCCTTCTAGCCATTCCTGCTTAGCCATTTTGCACTTCCTGTCGATCTCATTTTTGAGACGTTTTTATTCCTTTTTGCCTGCTTCATTTAGTGCATTTTTTATATTTTCTCCTTTCATCAATTAAATTCAATATTTCTTCTGTTACCTAAGGATTTCTAGTATCCCTTGTCTTTTTACGTACTTGATCCTCTGCTGCCTTCACTACTTCATCCCTCAGAGCTACCCATTCTTCTTCTACTGTACTTCTTTCCCCCATTCTTGTCAATTGTTCCCTTATGCTCTCCCTGAAACTCTGTACAACCTCTGGTTCTTTCAGTTTATCCAGGTCCCATCTCCTTAAATTCCCACCTTTTTACAGTTTCTTCAGTTTTAATCTACAGGTCATAACCAATAGATTGTGGTCAGAGTCCACATCTGCCCCTGGAAATGTCTTACAATTTAAAATCGGGTTCCTAAATCTCTGTCTTACCATTATATAATCTTACTGATACCTTCTAGTATCTCCAGGATTCTTCCATGTATACAAACTTCTTTCATGATTCTTGTACCAAGTGTTAGTTATGATTATGTTATGCTCTGTGCAAAACTCTACCAGGCGCCTTCCTCTTTAATTTCTTAGTCCCAATCCATATTCACCTGCTATGTTTCCTTCTGTTTCCTTCTCTCCCTTTTCCTACTCTCGAATTCCAGTCACCCATGACTATTAAATTTCTGTCTCCCTTCACTATCTGAATAATTTCTTTTATCTCATCTTACATTTCATCAATTTCTTCATCATCTGCAGAGCTAGTTGGCATATAAACTTGTACTACTGTAGTAGGCGTGGGCTTCGTGTTTATCTTGGCCACAATAATGCGTGTTAGTAATATAAACATTGTATTTGTGGTTCCAGTTATCCTAGATAATTTTGAGATTGAAGGAGTTAGTCTGCCTAAGGCTTAATGATTGCCACTTTCGATGTTCTGTATAATGAAGGTACTGATAGATGATGATCAAAGTCACAAGGAAACCGTTAGTATCTCTGCATTACACAAAAATTTGAATCACTCACAAAAGAGTGATCGTCAATTGATGGAAGCTTTACGACTACAGTTCATGGATTTGTTTAACACAGAGTGTTCGGAAATCCCCGATAGAGTCTTCTAGGAGTTGTAGAGGAGAGTGAGTGGATAATACTTAGAACTGGAGCCCAAGTCTGAAAAAATACCGTTTCTGCGCTACAACTATTTGAAAACATGTTAGTAACACAACCACTTTTACAGGTAATTTATTAGGTGTGATCCTGTACATCATTTGTTTTACAGTTCCACTCAGCAATAGCCAGAGACACCGCATGGGAACTCATTGGCAGGTTCTTTTCAACATCATCCAGTACGATCTCTTTCAATTCGGGAATGTGGCGCCTCCTTGAGGGCCAATGTGACGCCCGCTGGTGGCGAAGGTACCCTTTCTCGAAGCCATCGAGTAGTTTTGGCGAAAAGGGACGATCATCGTGGAGAACAGTCTTGATAATGACAGTGAGCAGCTCTTCTATCACTGTGTGCTTCCACATTCAGAAGTATCATGCCGGTGTATACTGCAAACATGTACTCAACCTTGTTGCTCCAACACACAGATATGTGAATAAGGCTCGAAGCAGGTCAGAGCGGTACGACAGCTATAAAATGACACAAACCAATCTGGTGTAACCACCCCCCCCCCTCTTCTATTACGAGTGCCCTGTTCGTACCTATCTAGAAAACATGTTTTCAAGTAGCCATAGTGCAGAAACAGTACATTTATGGATCTCGGTGCCAATAAAAAAAATATCGTGTACTCACTCCCCTCTAAAACTCCTGGAATTTGCAGTTGGATTTTCTGAACATCCTGTATAAATAGTCAGCTACCTGCAACGCTTGTTAGGAAATATATACTCATAGGTATCAACATTCCATTCTATAGAAAGGTGTACCATGTCCCAAGGCATCTGCACCATTAATTGAGGAATTCATTCATGAGCAGCTGGCAGAAGATGAAACAAAACATAGTGATAGTCCATGGGCCACAAGTGTTGTCATCTTTCTGAGCAAATCATCAGATGGTACTAAGAAATACAGATTCTGCTGGAATTACCAACATTGCACAAACTGTCACTTACACATATTCTGTCCCTAATATTACTGGCACATTGGACAATTTCGGCCAGTGTGGGTATTTTTCAATGATGGACCTAACAAATGGATAATATTTACTTGAAGTAGTCCCATAAAATAGGCCAGAAGCTGCCTTCATTATTAGTATTATATAAACCCATATTGATGTATGAATGGACTTGTTACATTTCAGAGATTTTTGGACATAGAATTTCATGTGTTAAACCATAAGAAATGTGTGGTCTACTTTATGACATAATAGTGTTTTCGAAAGGTATATGAGAACAAGTGAGACATTTGGAAGAAGTATTTAGAAAACTATGAACAACATCTCTGATGGTTAGTTTAGATTAATGACGTTTCGCAGAGGTTGAAGTTAACCACCACTGACGTGATTTGTGGAGATGGTGAAAGCCTATCCCCAGTTAGTTTCAGCAGTCCATAACATCTTGACACAACAAGCTACAAAGCAATTATAATCATTCATTGGCATATATTATTATCAGAAATTCTTCAGTAACTTCGCTGAAATTGTGTAACCATTCAGTCACTTATTAAAGAATTATCTAAAACTTGAGGTGGTTGATAGAGTGTCAAATGGCTGTTGAAACATAAAAAAATGTTATTATCAGATTCAGTACTTATATTTCATTATTTCCGGAAGGACTTCATCTTTTCATGTGCTGCCAGCAACAGTGGGTTGGTTGTGTTTTAAGTCAAAACACAGACGGTAAGAAACATCCAGTGGATTATTCATCTAGATAGCTAAACAGGGCAGAATGGAATTACTCCTCTGCTGTAAAGGAGATGATAGCAGTTATTTACAGGACCAATAACTTTTATTGCTATTTGTATGGTCAAAAATTTTAGGTGGTAACTGACCACACATCACAGAAGCGATTGTTGGGATTTAAAGATCTTTCTAGTAGACTGAAGAGGTGAGCATTCAAAGTGAATAAATTTCATTACGGAGTTAATCATAAACTGGGTATTAAGCCTACAAATACAGGTACTTCAAGTTAAAAAATTGCAGTGCTCCAGGTACTGGGCAAAAGCACAACTGAACAGCAAAAGGCACGAGCATCTGACATAGACTATCAGGCATTCAGGTCACAGACACAGTTTGTATAGCATGACGTCTTACTCTACAGATTGACAAAGTGTGTGGTGATTCCGGCAGTGTTCAGGGATGTACATGACTGCATGTTGGCATACCATAGTGTTCACAGGACGATGGATAGACTAGGAGCAGAGAAGTTCTGATGGAGAGTTGAGAAACAAGATTTGAACAATATATGTAAGACTATATTCGTTGTGCACTTGGGGTTGACCTTAGTCATAAGAACATTCTGTTACAGAGATTATCAGATGCATCTAAACCTTTCGAAATGGCTGAATTACAGATATGCGGACCAATCAGTAGGGCACTGGCAGGAAACAAGTACATACTAGTGATAACAGAACATTTTTTGCGATGCAAGCAAATGGACGAGCAGACAGGGCGCATAGAACTCATTCTGTTAGAATGTTAAGCCACTACGTTAATAACCAATACAAGGAACTGGACACATATCTTGAATTCATTGTCTTGACATACAACTCCAAAGTCCACACAATTAACAATATTTCACCATAAGAGGTAGTTTATGGCAGGAAGATGCCATCTCCCTTTGGTATGATAGTGCTTAAACTTGAAGCCAATAGTGAATCAGAAAAGGATGTTGCGAAACGTTTACATTAAGTTTGGCAAAGAATGAAACAAGGCAACAGGAAAGCCTTAGACTATGTCACTGAAGTGAAGTTGTCACTAATGCCAGATTACAAGTGCCAATGAAATCATCTGTTGTGCATTGAACAAACGTACAGTACCGCAAAAACGAAGAATTACTCCAAAACAAATATTCCAGTATATTCAGCAATAGAAAGAACAGTATACCATCATGACTGTAGGTAGTGCAACGACTTGTGCTGCCACGTTTCTGCTAGCAGTTTGTGAACTCTACTTTTGTTTAAATGTAGAGCTGCCCATCTGCCTGAGTTGCCAGAACATGAGATACCTATCGTGTGGATAACTGGGATAAATAAAAGACATATAGTGTAATGTAATGAAATAGTAAACTATATTAGTGTATATGGAGTCAACAGAGATAACGTAGAATTAAGAAGCAAATAAGGATTTTGTGAGTCAGTTTCCAAGAACAATTAAATGAGAAAATTTTTAGAGTGCATAATTGTCCATGTAACAGATATGTAATAAGATTATTTCAGAGGCAAACAGAAAAAACTGGAGGCGAATTTTCTAAAGGGAAGGGGAGCGTTACTCCTCAGTAAGATATACTGGGCGAATGCAAAAAAATTAAAGTTTTCTTCAACCGGCAGTGAGCCATGGCAAGGCAGTTTCGAGTGCAGTGTCACAACTGGAATGCCAAACAGGCGGGAATGCCGATACTGCAATACTGTGGCACACAACAGAGGTCACTGCCAAACATAACTTGAGCTAGTGGTGTGACTCATCAATTCAGCAACATGACCTCACTGTGAATGTAACATGACGTCATTTTGACAGCACTGCAAGTTTCTGTAACTACTTGTACAAGAACGCCTTTCATCCTGGTGATGCTCCAAAAAAGCATCAAGCTCTAGAGCTGAAAATCACATTTGTGACACTGTGGTGAAGACTGCTGACAAACCTAGAAAATGAGGCCACATTGAGGCATCCTTGCCAAGACATAATATCATTGCCTACAACAGACAATTATAAATACTCGGTCTCCCAAGCCATTCTGTCTTCCATTTGCAGTGAGCCAGCAACGAGGCAGAACCTGTGATGTGCTGTCTACCCTTCACCACTTTGTTGCTACTTTCGAGACCACCGCCAGTTTGGTCTGCTGGAGACTTATACCACTGGCTCACTGGGACTGAACTGATGGTGCTTGACACACTACAACGCTGTTGCTGTACCTGAGAGGAGTGCAAGTTATCACTGTCCCTTAGTCGCATCTGCGAGATGACACAGGCGTCCACAGCTTTCCTCTGGTAGCGAGGCCGTGCTGTAAATCTGCACTGCCATCATGACCTTCCAGAGCTGTTGGAACCTGATTAGGCACCCCCTGCGAAAGCCTTGCATGTGCCATAGTCAAGAGATTCAGCGACCAGTTCGGCATCAATGTCGCACGAGCAATGCCTGCAGCCATCTGAGTGGACCACCCTGCACTGTGCTATTCTTCTGCATGAGCTACTTTAACCCCATCGACGGTCTTCAGAAACCACTGAGTCGTGCGCATCAGCACATTCCACTCTGTGTACTGTGTCACACCCATCCTCTCTGCTGTTCTGAAGAAGACAGTTCAGTTGTACACTAAAGCTAATAAATGTATAATCCACTAACGCTGCCTCATTAGCGCCCCATGGCACATGACAGGCTCTCACCACAGTGCTCCACACTTCGTCATCCTGGATCCACAAGGGTCACAGCCCACAGGCCCTTATAATTCACACACAAAATAACAAAGTAGTTTTACATCCTTAGAAAGGTTGTGTAATCCTGGATTTAATGCCACTTGCTTTATCAATGAATTATATGGGCATGTCCCTTTTCTCACTAATCTCCAACAACTATCTTTCAAACGTTTTAAAGTTTAGGACATGGCTGGAGCAGAAACTGTAGAATGAAATCATCTTGTAAAAATAGTAAACAGCCTATCAATTGCAAATAGGAAATTTTATTGAACCCTATTTACCATGGTTTCAACGTTTATAAAAACGTCTTCTTAAAAAAGATATTTAGACAGCTGGATCAAATGTTATAGTATTTTAATATACCTCTACTACAACATTTAATCCAGCTCTATACATTCTCTTCTGAAGAAGACGTTTTTATAAACGTTGAAACCATGGTAAAGGGGTCTTAATAAACATTCCAACTTGTAACTGACTACTGGTTTACTGTTTCTACAAAAAGAGTCCTTCAAACCATACCAGTTCCTTGGTTCATTTACTTGCAGCAATTAACTTCACATCACTGAGAGATAGTGTGACTCGATTCTTCAACCAAGTCGTCCACGTTACAACCTTTTCGCCGACGAGACAGTTAGTTGATCATCTTGTTGTAATGTTCCTGCAAAGTGAGCCTCGGCATGGACACAAAGTTTACCGCAAAATTTATCACAATGATATTTGAAAATGTGTTTTACAGGTTTCCACTCATAATGAGTGATACTATGGACATTGCAGAAAACATCGTGTTGTATAATAATGATGCACTGCAGTATAACACATTATTTCATGCCAAGACAAGGCCATGACAATAATCATAGCTGTCTCCCTATGTAGACATCACAGCAGTAGTGCGAGTACAAGACACAGACACACAGTGACATTTTGATATTTGGGTCAGTTCTTCATGAGTGTTTCTGCTTGCCGAAGCAGTTAAGGCAACCAGTCGCGTATAGTGCGGGAAATCTGGATACGCTTCCTCGTCTGGAACAAATTTTCGTTGTCACCAATACGTAGTGCAGCTGGAGTCTGGTCGTATTCGCCACTGCGAACTCGTTTCATACAGAGGAAGTAGGTTTAGCCACTGACCAAGCAGCTTTTAAAATAGCATAAGCGACATCTGGATTAACAGAACATGTCAGACACCAATGGTCCCACAGTTGAACAATAAGGAATGAATGGTACTGTCGAGAGCGTTGCTAGATTAATTGTCACTGGTTGCTGTCACACAGAGACTTTAACGGCTTCAAATGGAAATGGAAATCAGCGTTCGGCGACATTGGCCGGGAGGCCCCTTACGGGGCAGGTCCGGCCGCCTTGGCACATGTCTTACTACATTCGACGCCACCATTGGGCGACCTGCGCTCCAGTTGGGGATGAAATGATAATGAAGACAACATAACACCCAGTCCTTGAGCGGAGGAAATCCTCACCCCAGCCGGGAATCCAACCCAGGCCCCTTAGAACGACAGTCCGTCATGCTGACCATTCAGCTATTGGGGCGGACGTAGTTTCGAATCAATGCTGCTAGAAAGATGTAGAAACTTCTCTGTGTGTACTCATTGTGAAATAAACAGATCAGACTCTCTTTGTTCTATTTCCTACATAAAAATAAGCCTGGCGAACTCACTGTTACTTGAATTCTGACATTAACAAAGCTAATAATGAATTCACTGAACTTTGAGTGATCTTGTGATGAGGCTATCATCAAAGTAAAAATCAATCAGCAATTTTTAGTTTTGTTCGGTCAAATGTAAATACAATGAATAAGTCCATTTTTCTTCGTGAATGAGACAAACATAATATTCCAGCACTGAGGTGATTGCTTAAATGTATATAATGATTTATTGAGGCGATATACAAGATCAAACTATAACTTTCCCTTTCTGACCAAGAGCAAGAATTACATTGTTAAAAATTATATTTTTGAGAATGAGAGTATCGAGACTAGTATTCCACTGCCAGAATAACAGGCCTCATGTGTGATCACGTGAATATTAATTATTACAGATGCACCAACTTTATTCATGCTTGGACATTGAACTTTGTAATGAAATAATGTCTGCAGGCTATGAAGAAGTTTTCTACCATTAGTAGCGATATGCATAAGATGTAGAAAATGGCTGCTAGTTGTTCATTGGCAAGACATTACTCCAGAAATCATTACAAGTCCTTACTGGAATCTGAACATCTATTCTGTCAGCTGTAAAAATGCTAATAATTAGCCTTACGAAAAATACAAGTACTCCATTCCCAACTACTGCAATTATTGTTATCTAATGATCAAAAATATTTACACAAGCAATGGCCAAGGCAGGAGATAAAAGCTAGCAGAAAAAGATGGCCAGAGAGAGAGTTTATTAAAGACAAGTGATAAACAACTTACAAAAATTCAGATAAGATGTTGCCGATTTTCATTGCAGTTGCTGATATATATACATTAAGTTTGCCTTCTCTGGCCATGAGAGTAAAAGGTCATTCAATAACAGATATTAAATAGCATTTATAACACTAAATATACACAACTTTAAGAATCATTTACCATACATAGCAAAAGAAATTGATGTAGCATTACATCGACCCCTTTGATTGAGGCAAGAAATTTTCTTTATAAAATACGCAGTGAAATTGAATGTTTCTTTCACTGTCAGGAGTGTCTATATAGGACATTTATTTTATGTTTAACATCAGTTTTATAAGTTTCATGTAATGATTTATGTACAATATAAAAATTTTAATCCCTTTGTCCAGATCGTTTTAGTTTAAGCTCATAGTTAATTTTTTCTCTTCATTTCTTTGTTTTCATCTCAGTAGAACTTAAGTCAATTTATACTTGTCAAATATAAGTTTCATGCATTTCATTGGAATTTAATATGTTTTTTTTTATTTTGCTTATTTATTTACAACTTGCTCCAGTGTTTGTATGTGTGTGTGTTTGTGTGTGTGTGTGTAGAGTAGTGTAATGTTTGTGTTGCATAATGACGATGCTGAGAGAAGGGTGAGGTTGAAACTTGGTGCCCATAAGTAGCCAGCTCCTTGCAAATAGCACGAAGGGGGATTGCCAAGCTTAACGTCCCCATCCAACAGATGGATCACCATCAGCAGTGTCACATGCTCTCACTTCATGAGACACTGTGGCTAAGTTTGGAATTGAAACTAGGAGATTTTTTGCGAAGTCTGGTGACCAGAAACTGTATGCTACCATCTTACCTCCTCTTGACAGCCAAATACTGAGATTTTAAATTTTTTCCACTACTAGGATTCGAACTAGTCACCCCTCTGTCGAGCGCCACTGCACAGTTTTGAGTTGGCAATCTCGCTCGTGGAGATAGCTTGATTTTAATCTATTCACTTAACATATAAAAGAAAGTTACAAAAATGTTACTTCGCATATTTATTCTGAAAAAATGAGAAATAGTCACTCTATTATTTTGTTTCAGATAAAATGTACTTCATTCATCTTGGATTGCGTGATACTTACAGTAGATAGGAGATCAGGAATGGCGAATCGCAGGTACAATGATGGAACATCCTCAGACCTGTCATCTGCACAATCGTTTTAGGTACCTCCAGGCAGCTTTTGCTAGGACTCCAGGAAGTTGCATATACGTCCATAATTGGTGATTTACATAGAAAAGACATATAAATAGTTATTATAGTGATTGCACAAGCTAATAAATTGCTTATGCACATAAAAACATATACCTATTGAACTGAAACTTCCTGTCAGATTAAAACTGTGCGCCGGACCAAGACTCGAAGTCAGGACCTTTGCCTTTCATGGGCAAGTGCTCTACCATCTGAGCTACCCAAGCACGACTCACTACCTGTCCCCACAGCTTCAGTTCCGCCAATACTTCGTCTCTTACCTTTCAATCTTCACAGAAGCTCTCCTGCAAACCTTGCCAAACTAGCGCTACTGGAAGAAAGGATATTGTGGAGGCATGGCTTTGCTACAGATTGGGGGTGTTTCCAGAATTCACCTAGTGAATTGTTTGTTTGGTCTTTAAGGATATTACGCATTAGACTTCGTTTTTATTGTATGGATTGATTTGCATGTAATTCCCACTAGGCAATTGCTGTGGTCTTACACTGTACATACATCGCTTACAAAGTGATGTAAATAGCTTTTGAACTAGTTCATTCATGTGATACAAATTAAAAGCAAAATAACAAAACAGATGCAATAGATGGAACTGTCTTTATAAATTATCTTGTAAATTGAAAAGTTGTCTCTACTCATCTGTTTAAACTTCAAAATTGTGGATTCCACATCTAAATCACCGCCAATAATTAGAATTAAACTGCCTCAGCAGCCAGTTAGTTGCTCACACCACTGTGTTGCTAGTCAATAGTAGCACCCAGACGGCATGAAATAGGTGCGGAATTTTGTGTATGCACTTTCCAGGTGCAGCTTTTACTACAACGCCAATTATCTCTTGGATGAAATAACATTCCGAGTGGCCAATGAGAACTCATCTCCAGATTGCCACACCATATTACAGGTAAACAAGTGTACATTACTGCCATTTACTGTTATCTACACCTGTATCAGTCACACTGTCAGCTTTTCAAGTCCATTTTAGTGCTGGCTGCTTGAAATTGTTTACTATCGTGATTCCTGTCTGCCTTGCCTTACTTATGTTGTAGTTTACATACATGTTTCTAGAAGTCACTCATGAGAAATCCTATTACAAAGTAGAATACAGTTACTGACATGTATAGTTCCTTAACATTTCATGGGCTCACACAATGCTGTGTCAGTAACAAATTTTACCGAATTTCCGACACAGTAGACACTTACTTAAATCATTTAATTGATACAATACTCTCATATTGTTTGACCACATTGTCACTGTAAAAGTCTCTACTACATGGTTTATCTGATCACTATCTACTAAGAAATATTTCTTTGACATTTACTTTGATGACAGTCATTCCATCATTAGAAACCTTCACTATCTAGACGCTTTTTATTGTAATTATCGGTCATTTCATATACTTATGTTCTAGAAATCATATAATGCTTACTGCAATTTGCTTATCAGATTCAAAATGATATGACACAAAACTTATTCTACAACACAGACAAAACACTCATTGACTCAAATTCAGCCACATGATGGTTAAGTAAAATCCTTAGAATATAGACTAACACATTTACATTAGATCTTAGCTACAGATGACAGATAAGTTTACAGTATGATCTTTTTGTCTAAATTTTCTGATTACTGACATTTTATCCTTTAGTAAATTATATTGCAGGAATATAACATCTGGCTGGTTATATGTGTTACATATGAAATTCTTACATGCACTCATTCATATATTATACAAAATACTTTCATACCTTGTAGAGGGCCGTTACTTTCTCATCCTCTCTTAACTAATAGTTGTATCACCAAACTGCTTTTACTTACATACTAGATGTGTTATGTCTATCGACTCCATTGCCCTGAATCAATACTTAACCTAAAGTCACAGTGGTTATACTATGCAAACGTTTTGCTCTGACACATCAAGTGCATGTTTTCTCTTAAATGAGAGACTAGTTGTATATGTCCTAGCTCCTGTTGGTATACCAATAACATGGGCACATGGATTAGATATATATTCTGACTTACTTGAAACCAAGGCATTTTATCTACAAAAACTGAAACTTAATGGGTTTTTACATTACATTACATTAATATTTGTTCCATAGATTGACATTTCGTAATTATGTAGAGTGTGCCAGTTTAATGAAAGATTTCTTTACTCATTTTTTATAGTAACTAACTCATATCCAAAAATTCATCCATTGAGTAGGAGTTGTCACTCAGAAATTCTTTTAATTTGGTTTTTAATGCTGGTTCACTATTTATCAGACTTTTATGCTATTTGGCAAATGACCAACTATTTTTGTGGCAGCATAATTCTCTCCTTTCTGTGCCAAAGTCAGATTTTACTCAGAATAGTGATAGTATTGTAGCTATGCACTTTGCTGTTATTTTTGAATTGGGATAGGTTATTAATAACAAATTTTATAAGCTAATATGTATTGAAAGGGTACTATGGGTATCTCACGTTCCTTAAATAAATTGGGATTGAGATTTTCACTCTGCAGCATAGTGTGCACTGATGTGAAACTTCCTGGCAGATTGAAACTGTGTGCCGCACCGAAACCGAACTCAGAACCTTTGCCTTTTGTGGGCAAGTGCTCTGTCGACTAACCTACCTAGACCCAATCATGACCCATCCCATAAGCTTCAATTCCGCCAGTCTCCGCAATATGCTTTCTTCCACGAGTGCTAGTTCTGCAAGGTACACAAGGGAGCTAATGTGAAGTTTGGAAGTTAGGAGACGAGGTACTGGTGGAACTGAAGCAATGGGGACAGGTAGTGAGTCGTGCTTGGGTAGCTCAGTTGGTAGAGCACTTGCCCACAAAAGGTTAAGTTCCCAAATTCGAGTCTCGGTCCGGCACCCAGTTTTAATCTGCCAGGAAGTTTATTTAAATAAATGTTTGCAAGGTGGTCTTGGGTGGGCTCCAGCTATTATTCTGATAACATGCTTTTGTGCTATGAATTCTTTTTCTCTTAATGATGAATTACCCGAAAACATGAAGCCATATGAAAGTAGTGAAAGAAAACAGACATAGAAGACTAATTTACTGATCTGTTTATCAGCAAAATATGCAGTAACCATAATAGCATAAGTAGCTGAGGCTAATCATTTCAGCAGATCATCAATGTGTTTCTTCCAATTCAATTTCTCATCAACACACACCCAGAAAATTGGGACATTCTGCCTTAGTACTAGGCTTCTGTTCAAAGTCTATATTTATCAATGGTATTATGCCATTTACTGTACAGAATTAGTATAACTAATTTTCTCAAAATTTAATGAGAGGCTATTTGCTAGAACTATTTAATAATTTTCTGGAATGTATTACTTACAATTTCCTCAGGTAATTCTTGTTTGTTGGTTGTGATTTCTATACTTGTATTGTCAGCAAAAAGCACTAGCTTTGCACCTTCATGAATATAGAGTGGCAAGTCATTAATATATATTTCAAACAATAAGGGGCCCAAGACTGATCCAATGTGGGAAAACGTTCTTGATACCTCCCCAGTTAGAGGACTCTGCTGATTTTTGCATACCATCTGTACTGTCAATTCCAACCTATTGCATTCTTATAGTTAAATATGAATTTAACCATTTGAGCAAAGTTGCACTCATATGACAACATTTAAGTTTATCTGGAAAAATTTCATGATTCACGTATTCATAATATTTTATCAGTGATTGTGTATATAGCATTTTCTATTGAAAAATATTTGTGAAAACCAAACTGACGCTTTGGTAGTAGTTCATTTTTCTAAATATATGAAGCTTTACTTGAATACATTACTTTTTCAGGAATTTTGGATAAAGCTGTCCGAAGTGAGATTGGGTGGTAGTTGTTAACATCAGATCTATCCCCTTTTTAAACTAATGGTGTAACAAAAGCATATTTCAGTCTATCCAGAAAAATGCCCTGTATCAATGAGCTACTAAATATGTGTCTGAGAATCCTGCTTATCTGTTAGGAACAAGCTTTTAGTGCTCTGTTGGAAATGCGATCGATTGCATGCGAGCTTTTACTTTGAGTGAATTGATTACTCTCCTAATTTCAGTCAGAGTGTTGGGCTGAACTTAAATTTTATCAAGTTGCATAGGAATTCCTTCTACCATATACAGCCTTGCATTTTCTAATGAATAGCTGGAGTCAATTTCGCTACAGCACTTAAAAATGATTATGAAAGATGTTTTCTACTTCTGGCTTTTTCATGACGAACTTTTCATTGAGATTGATGGAAATATAGTCTTACTGTGCTCTTGGTTCCCTTGTTTCCCTTTTAACAATATTTCAAATTGTTTTAATTTTATTATCTGAGGCGCTAATCTCAGACATAATGCTCATATTTCTGGACCTTTTTAAAACTTTTCTTAATTCAGTCCTGTAGTTTTTATCATGTTTGACAGTTTCTGGATTTTAGCTTAAAGATACATTTCCCTTTTCTGCTTACAAGATATTTTTATCCTTTGGTAAACCATGGCTTTTTACATGCTTTGTTTCAATTACATTTCACTCTTTTGTTAGCGAAACTGTTTTCAAATATACTCACAGATTTATCGTGAAATAGGTCAGTCTTTAAACTAGCATTGGATACCCTTTACACATCATCCCAGTCTAATCGTTAAAAGATTTTCCTGTACTTTTCAGTCGTTAAATAGTTAACTGAATCCACTATTTTGCAGGACTGTTTTGCATTACTGTATGCAGCTATGTCATATACTGTAACTAGCTGTGCATAATGATCCCACAGATCATTCTTAACAGGAAAGTTCTTTATCTGATAAGGTACTACCTGCATACGAAAATCAATAACTGTTGTCAGATTGAGAGAACCAAATAATATTTAAAGGTCAAGCTTTCTGTTGGACTCTTTCAGAAAATCTACATTGAAATCCTCACAAACAATAATTTGCTTCTCTCTGTCTGACAGCATAACAAAAAATCCCAGTTTTTCAAAAATTGTCGAAAATTTCGCTTGTGGAACTATACACAGTTATAGTTAGAGAAGTATCATTATTCAGTTTAAGCTCACATATGCATGGTTCTAGATGTTCCTCTGCACAAAAGTTTTTAGTTACTAAATTTTTCATACTGTGATTAATTTCAACATATATGACAGTTCCTCCTCTCTTCATAGCATCTCTACTTACATGTGCTGAAAGCTTATATCGACCTAAATTTACCTTTTCCATATCTGTGAGTGTGTGATGTTCAGACAAGTGTAGTACATCTATCCACCCTCCATTACTAAATCTTCTAAACAAACAAGAAGCTCATCTACTTTGTTTTTAATACCATTATTCTGATGTAATATACTAACATCACTTTTCACTGTACTTTTATGAGAATATTGTGATATTTTAACATCTCTAGTACTCACATGTCTGAGCTTCTCACTAAGCTTAATTTTATTCAGTGTTGAACTATTAGATTCTGGTATTACCCTAAAAAAGAGGTACTCATAAGGGTTTCAGTGCCCCCACCCCATTAAAGATTTTGTCATCCTCCTGCCCATTTTATCCTTCCATTTCCTATTGAGATACCGTCCATGTCTTGTGAAGTCCCACCTACCAATAGCATTAACAGAAACCAAAACTGTGCCTGACAAAGCAGCTGATATAGCCCCATATCGATCCTCTTGACAGACCTGTTCAGTTGGGGCTGATCATTTCGCATGAAAGCAGAAACCAAGCCAACATTTGCTTGGTTCGTTGCAAATACTGTTTTTGCCAGGTTGCATTTAATATTGTAGCCCTGATCTCTGTCAATGCTGTTTCCTTCTCCAGCCACTATCACAACATGATCCTGCTTTGAAAATGTCTTTTACAATTATCCTACATCCTCTGTCACTTGGCTAAGATGTGCACTGGTCTTGAAAAAACTTGTGACCTGGTACCTCTCAGCTATTTTTTTCCTGCAAGATCTGGCCCAAACCTCTGCCACGGCTCCTACTACCTAACAACATAACTTTCCTCCTACTTTCATTTTTTTTTAAAACAGTTGGTTTCCTGGTGAAAAATTGTTGAGTATTAACTACACTTAAATCTGCCTGAGTCTCTTCCTTAGTCAAGTGAGGTAGCAAGGCCAATCTATTGTTTGTCCCAAAGATAGAACTGTCAGACACTGTTCTCCTTCTGTGGCCCCTGTTCCTTGCTACCACTTCCCACCTGTCTTCACCCTTCTGTCCCCTTAACGTCACTAGTTACTCTCTAGAACAATACAGTTCAACCTTAAGGTCTCTAATCCTCCCTTCCCATTCAGCTATTTTCCCATCCCTTGAACATACTTTGCAACAGCATGGAAGGGATCCCTTTAATTCCCAAATTCCCATTCTATTACATCCCCCCCCCCCAATGTAACCATATGTCACAACAGCTGCATAGAGCCCCACAACCAACTTTCCTACAGCAGCTCAAACACTTCTCACTCACAATTATTTACAATCTTCTTACAAAATTTATCTAGACAATAACAGTAATATTCTGTTAGCAGTAGATCACAGCAGTCAATAAAGTTATGTGCAACGCTAACATATGTGTATACTATTAACATAGTAATGTAACGCAATTAACAGAAAAATTAGGTTTAAAATCGCATTTGCGCGATATGGACTTTACGCGTTTTGAAAAAAGCTTAAGAGTAGAGCTTAAAACCTTTGATTCTTCTGGTAGATATGGCACTGTTAAACAGAGGGTGTTTGAAAAATAACTCCCTAGATTTAATGTGTCCTAGAATCTGTACAAAGTGACATACACTATTCTAGTATGTGGTGTTTGATTCATTAACTCAACAAGTTTGGCTCCCTTGCAGTTGGCAGGTCTGCTTGACCTTGAGATGGCACCAGTGCTGTTTTTTTTTTCCTCTATTCCCTCAGTTCAATCCAGGTGTGCATTCAGCGTAGTGCAACACAGCCATAATGTGTACTCCACAACAGAGAGTGCAATGTCTTATTTGGCTCTTGAAAACTAAGTTAGGTATATCAGTGTAACATAATTTTAGACATCAGTATGGTTGTGAACCACCTACAGCAACAACTATACGTCATTGCCTAAAGATTTTCAAGGAAACCAGTAGAGTTTTACCGAGCGAGGTGGCGTAGTGGTTAGACACTGGACCCGCATTCGGAAGGACGACGGTTCAATCCCGCGTCCGGCCATCCTTATTTAGGTTTTCCGTGATTTCCCTAAATCGCTCCAGGCAAATGCCGGGATGATTCCTTTCAAAGGGCACGGCCGACTTCCATCCCCGTCCTTCCCTAATCCGATGAGACTGATGACCTCACTGTCTGGTCTCCTTCCCAAAAACAACCCAACCCAACCAGTAGAGTTTTAAAAGCAAAATCACCAAGTAGAGTGAGAACTTCTGAAGATGTTGTTGAACAGGTCCATGTTTTTTGTGTTCAGGGCCCAAAGAAGTCATTGGCCTGACGTAGTCTACAATTAGGAGTGTCTAAAGGTACTATGTATGATGTTGTGGGTAAAAGACTTAAATTGCGCGGTATATCGTCTTGATGTGTGCAGGGCAACAAATGGATCCCACTAACATTAAACACAACTTGAACGAATTCTCTTTAATGATATGTACTCACTGATGTAATTTTTCATTCATTTCACCATTAAATTAATACTTACAACTAGGATCTTCTTTCTCAAACACCCTGCATAAGTGTAACAAAAGCAACCTTAATTCATCACTTAATACTTACACGAACGCCTTATATTTGTGTGAAAACCCAGATCTTAAGTACGAGGAAATTGGTCCTTACTATTTTTTTTTAGAAATACTTTGAAACGGAATGGATAGTGTATTGAAATGAGGATATAAGATGAACACCAACAAAAGCAAAACGAGGATAATGGAATGTAGTCGAATTAAGTCAGGTGATGCTGAGGGAATTAGATTAGGAAATGAGACACTTAAAGTAGTAAAGGAGTTTTCCTATTCGAGGAGCAAAATAACTGATGATGGTCGAAGTAGAGAGGACATAAAATGTAGACTGGCAATGGCAAGGAAAGTGTTTCTGAAGAAGAGAAATTTGTTAACATCGAGTATACATTTAAGAGTCAAGAAGTCGTTTTTGAAAGTATTTGTATGGAGTGTAGCCATGTATGGAGGTGAAACATGGACGATAAATAGTTTGGACAAAAAGAGAATAGAAGCTTTCGAAATGTGGTGCTACAGAAGAATGCTGAAGGTTAGATGGGTGGATCACATAACTAATGAGGAAGTATTGAATAGGATTGGGGAGAAGAGGAGTTTGTGGCACAACTTGACTAGAAGAAGAGATCGGTTGGTAGGACATGTTCTGAGGCTTCAAGGGATCACCAATTTAGTTTTAGAGGGCAGCGTGGAGGGTAAAAATCGTAGAGGGAGACCAAGAGATGAATACACTAAGCAGATTCAGAAGGATGTAGGTTGCGGTAGGTACTGGGAGATGAAGAAGTTTGCACGGGATAGAGTAGCATGGAGAGCTGCATCAAACCAGTCTCAGGACTGAAGACCACAACAACAACAACAACTTTGAAACGAGTGAAACCAACTTCTTAACATTATCAGTTCAGCAGAAAATTATATTCACTGTAATTAGCCCATTTGCTTTACTGAAGCCTATGCTCATTGTATTTTATTGGTTCTGTCAACACATGCATCCAGCTGTTGGAAATAATTCTTCAGCTCGTGATAAGTGTGCAGACCTTTAATTTTCCTCGTAATCAGGTAGGCCAATAGCGAAATATGTATTATCTGAAATGGTACAATTATAGTAGTTGCCATTTCTCATTGCTAATTAATAACAATGTGGATTTTCGACATCAATTTCTTACCTATAGGGTATACTTGCATTCTGCCTAGCCTACTGTCATACTGTCCTCTCGCAAATCAGCATTTTTCATGATAGTGATCAACACTTGTTTTATGTTTGCTTCCATGGTTTCCTCTGCTCGTGGCACATGGGAAATGTGGTTTTGCCACATATTCTTTTCTTTCCCCATTTCACTAAACCAGCTGGAGTGTTTGAGGTGGAATATACAGGAAGATTATTCACTATTTCATCGAACACACCTAAACATTCTACCCATTTGGTGTGTTTATGAGATAAAACGATTAAACTCAAGAAGTATCTTCTCCATTGGACTGTCTTGTGGGATAAGCCACGAGACCATTATTTCCTTAATCTGCTGATCTTTCAAAAAATCCCTCCATTTACGATAATCGAAATTGGATGCATTGTCAGATAAAATCGATTCAGGCTTGCCTAACATAGAAAGATAGTCATTTACCTTTCTTCTCATGTCTGCCGTGGCAGCACCTGATTTCACTCTATAGAACTTAACATATTTAGAAAACATATCATACAAGCCAACAGTATATTTAACGCCTCCTCAGGCAGAAGGTAGTGTTCCTGAAATGTTAATAAAATCCATAATCAAAGGTTTTAAAGGTAGTATGAGATGTATTTCTGCCTTGCTACCCAAGTTTCGAGGATTTGTCTTTTGTCAGACTAGTCAACCTTTCAGAATTTGTTGTGTGTACTGAAACATATCTGCGAAGTAGCAATATAGGTTCAATTTCCTGCTGCGTTTTCTTGCGCCTGAATGTCATACAAGAGCGTTTGGATAGCGAGCAGGAACACACATGCACCACTTGTCACATTGGATGTCTCCCCTGTAAAAGAAAGCACCTTCATATAATTGATTATGTTGTTGCATTTGGCATTATTCCTTTGCTGTAGAAGATACTTGACTTTACTTCACCTGGAGTCGTTGTTTTGTAACTTCTTCGTACCCTTACAAAAGTCTTGAAAATATTGCTTATATTTTGAATCTTTCATCAGCATTATTTTAATTCTGAGATTTGTTCTACCAGATGGTCAAATTCGGGTAATCCCTGAGGTATTCATGATAAGGCATCAGCAATTATTTTCTCACTTCCTATTTTGTAAACAATCTCAAAATTATAACTGAAAAAATGTTGCCCACCGGGCAAGACGATTCTTTAGCCATTTACATGACAGTAAGAAACTCAAGGCTTGGTGGTCACAGTAAACCTTGACAAGTCTCCCAAACAAATAATAGTTCTTTTTTCTAATCCCAGACAGTAACCAAAGTCTCTAGTTCAGTTGCAGAATATCCACTTTCCCAATGGGATAAGATCGTACCAATGAAGATGATTATAGTTTTTTCATCTTTTCTTTATTTTGTATGAACTGGAAGAGGCATGTCCCCATCCCAGAAAATGAGGCATCAGAGGCAAAGCAAAAGTCTTTCAGCATCTCAGGATAAAACAATACATCAGAATGAAGTAACATGTGCTTTGTAGCCTCAAAGTCCTTCTCGCAATGCACTTTAGAGCACCACTGACGTTCTTTAAAATATTTTATGAAGCATTGCTATTCAACAACTGATGTGGCACAAATCACCTAAAAATGGACATAACTTTCAGTAGTCATTGTTCCTTGGAAGTGGAAAGTTCTTAGCAGCTATCAGTTTCTCAGGATCAGGTATTACACATCCAGATGAAATTACATGACCTAGGAATTTGCCCTCGTATCGCACTATCTTGTATTTTCATAAATTTCTAGTAACTCCAGCAGATAAAATTTCTGCAACATTTTCTCTAAAAATTCATTATGTTCTTGCCAGACAGCGTTGGCAGTTAGAATTTCATACAGACACACATTTATTTTATCCAGTAATTCTGATCCAGGCACCATGTCAAGTGAAGCTATAAAGCCTTCTGGACTAATGTTTAATTGGCTGGTTGGTTGTGTCAGGGAAGGAGACCAGACATCAAGGTCATCGGTCTCATCAGATTAGGGAAGGAAGTCGGCCATGCCCTTTAAATGGAACCATCCCGGCATTTGCCCGGAGCGATTTAGGGAAATCACAGAAAACCTAAATCAGGATGGCCAGACGCGGTATTCAACCGTCGTCCTCCCGATTGCGAGTCCAGTGTCTAAAATGTTTAATTCAAAGGGAAACATGTGGTACTGGTTAGATCTTACAGCACAGATAAATGCAGTAGATTCCCTCGAGTATTTTGACAGCAGAATCTATCAATATGAAGGTTGCACGTTGAAGCTAGATAAGTGCTAACGCTGAAAAAATTCTGTAGATGCTCCTCTGAGTTTTCAGAATCTGTTCATACTGGCACAATTATGTGATTTATTTCCCTTGTGTGGAGTACAAGCTGTACTTTCACACTGGGCTTACCTGCTGCAAGAAGCAGACTGCAGTAAAGGGAGAATGAAGGCTTCATGACAGCCACCTCCCCCCTTCCACTCTAACATTTATCATATTTCTTGAATCACAACCTCTCTCTTAGATCAAGGAGTTAATTGGGTGTTTTTACCAAGATTTCGTGTGGTTTCACTTCCACGTGCTATTTGTAGTTTTAATTATTCCAGACTTCTTGTCAAACTCGCCAATATATTCTGATAGTAAATCTTTCAGTTCCTCCTGCCATTGAAGAGTAATATTGGTAGACTCTGATACTTTACCCTGAACTAATTTTTCATTTTTCACAACTCAAAGTGCTATGATCCAACGAATGATCAGTCAATACCATCTCATTTTGACAAGATGTAATCGAATGTTTCGACAATACATATCGTGGTACTTAGGAATTTTGATTAAACCCTCACTGACTTCTTTCTGATCAACATGAAGAGAACATATTCCTATCTCTAACTCAATTTTGAAACATTTCTCCTTTAATAACTTGGTACCAAGATACACTTTCCTATCAAATCTCCCACTACTAAAAAGATGTAGTTTGTGGCTGTGCCTGCTACTATCATGTTAGTATGGGTTTGAATTTTTACTTGTTTCAACTTAATATCCACTGCCCCAAGACAATGCAGTTTTGAACTGGGAAGTTGACAGCTTTCGAATTTTACTTATTTTATCAACTAATGCTATAGACATAACACTGATCATTGCCCCAGTATTGAGAATGGTAACAGTTGGGCTAGTCTCAATAGTAGCTTTGATTCATGCTCACACTATTTCCTTTGAACCTTCAGGATACATGTAAAAATTATCCATTATTTCATCTCTCAAATCTACATATCCATTATACATCAACAGTGATGGCACTTTCACCCCCACTCCATCCTATTGCCAATTTCGGGATAGGGGTACTAACATGGCCAGTTAAGTTTGTTCAACTATCCACTACAGGACAAGTCTCATTTGTGACTCTGACAACATACGTAGTGACATATTGATCAGGCCAGTTAATGTAGACATCATGATTTACTTCAGGATTCTGTTGTGGGTGTTACTATTTTCTTTGAAGGATAGCTGATTCTGCTGATAGGAATGCCACTGGTTGTTTGGATTATTTTGTGTTGTACTGAACTGTGATGTGTTTTGAGCATTGGAATACCACTGATTACAGTTATTGTGATTATTTGAGGGGAGTACTTCATTATTTTCATAACTCATGTTATACCTATAATCGGTCCTGCTCCTCCTTGTATAATCTGGATAGTCAATATTTACATATCCACCAGCACCTGACAACTGAGGAGCTTGCACCAGGGCAACAAATCTGGCGCGAGTCTAAGCTGATTGGTCGCCATTGTTGACATACTGTAGTGAGTTGGCGTTTGTTGACCCATTTCATTCCCATTCTTATGATTATTTACATTTTTACTAGTCCTTGTATCTTCATTTATTAAATCAGCACAGTCTAGTACAGATAAAAATTATTCCAAATTCTATTCAGGTACCTACACAAGCTTTTCTCTAATGTAAATTGCCAACTTGACTTTCAAAATACATAACAAGTTTTTATGTGATATAGGCTCATCCTAGAACCCGGTCTTGTTCAAATATTTCTCAAATCACTTTCTTGGAATTTCTTGTCTAGGATTATATAACTCTGGAATAAAGAGTTCCTTTCTCAATTTTTCTTGAATAGATTTTGACAAAAACCTTACCAAACAAGCATTTTCGAACTGTTCATATGAGTGACAATGTTTTGCAGTCGCTGTGGCCCATAGTGCAGCCTCAACAGGATGTACAGTTTCTTGTCTGGTATGATCATGTGAAACTTTCTATGTCTGACAAGGCTTTCCTCCAACAAGATAGAAGTAACGTTGGGTCTTTCCACTAAATTCCTACTGGTATAGTTTTGTGGCAGTTGTCCACCTGAAAATGTATCATTAATACCGGTCACTGGCTCCATCTATTTGAGTTATATTTGGTATGTTATCACCAGTATGCCCTTTTATAGTATGTAATTCCTTTTCCACATTATCAGTTTGAGCAGCTAATTTAACTTGAATCTCTTGTTGCGATTTTGGCAGATCACAAAAATAAGTTCGCCTTTGACATGTTGCCCTGCAGTACCCTGTTCAGCATGTACCTCAGTGAGAGTCTCATCTGTCACTTTCCTTAGTTTTACTTCGAATTTTTCAGCAATTTTTGATTACTCTTTCCCTTTAGAAATTCCTATATTTTGCTCTCAGGCTCAGCAGATTGATTTTCTATGGGCGACTCTGCTTGTTTCACTATGAGTTTTAGATATCTTCCTCTAGTTGTAAAGTGTAAAACTTTCAGACAAATCTGTTAAATTTTTAGCAAGACTTTTACTGGTTTCCTGCAAACCTGATATTTCGGTATTTATATGATTCATATCTTCAATACTTCTGTTACATTGTTAGGCACCTGTACTTTCAATTGCTTAATTTGCTTCCTTCTTGTTTAGTGACTTGCTCCATTTGTTGTTTCAAAGTAGAAAAATCATTAGACATAGTGTCTTGCTTATGATCTATGTCGTTTATTCTTTGATTCATAGAGAATAGATCACTATTCACAGCTTTCTGTTTTTGATTTAGTGCTGATAAGTCAAGAGAAAAGTTTTCTAATTTTTGCAAAATCAGTGCAAGAGACTATAGTTAGTTATAGGTTCAGTATTGGGGGCTGATGTTACATTATTTTGTCCCATAATAGGGCTAGAAATCATTGCATCTGGATCAATTGCAGGTACATGATTAAAATCCATACTTTTAACTTCAGCAAAAGGACTGTACATCATAATACTGTATTCTGTATGCATGTCAGTTTTAGCTGGCGATGTTAACGCTGCTCACCACAGCTGGACTGAATATTCTCATTTACAGTATTAGTTTGTGGCATTTTGAGCAATTGTTGGCGAGTTAACACCACAACAAGAAATTGTAGCTTCCTAAAACGTTATCACTTTTACATAGTAGAATTAAAGATGTTACAGAAATATCACTTGTCACTTGCTAATAAATGTGGCGAAACGTATCTTTGGTAACAGATGCTGATCACACTAATCAGTGGCATGCACTTAACTACGATTGTCCGCCATCTTGAGGAATTTCTACAGATTCCAATTTTAGTTACGAAAAATTCTAAATAATATAACCAAGTGCAAAAAAGGTCCCAATGCCCATGAAATTTATCTCTACTGAAGCCAACCTAAATTTAAAAGCATTGAGTGTTCTGTTCTCATTGCCTGGTGCTGCATACACCAGAACCTATATGATAATATATTTGAAACTCTTTGATTTCAGATTATTTCCCTTACAGATTTTCTTACCTATTTTATCCTCTGTTTCTTGTCAGGTCAGAATTTCTCAGTGTATTTAATTACTGGCCCATTGATTTCATTCATTATTTATTCTCATGGAAAGAACTAAATTATTACAACACATACATCAGGGGTGTCCAACCTGTAGCCCACTGGTCGTATGTGGCAAAAAACAAGTATCAAAGTGGCCTTTAAAAAATCTATTTATGTAACACTATGATAAACTGCGTATTTTCAATCTGAAACTCCCACCATGTGATGCTACTCTCTCATTAGTTAATTTTTTTCAGTTATGTTTAGTAATGTTAAGTGTATTACGTGTGGCACAAAAATATTAGTCTTCTTCCAATGGGGCCCACAGAAGCTGAAAGTTTTGGCACCTCTGCTATTCAGCATAATATACAGCATACAAATCAAGCCCTGCTTATGATGTTTCCAGTTTAGTTCTCCCTCTCTGACTGAGAAGTACAGTTACATTGACAAAGAAAACTATCTATATTTTCAGAATGAGTTCATGCAGCATAGTACTTCCTTGCTGAAACACCATACAATTTGCGACCTTTAGTAATAATCTGCATGGGATGTAGAAAATGGCTGCTAATAGTTCATCGGCAGAATGTTACTCTGGAAAATGTTACAGTTACTTACTGTAACCTGAACATCTGGTCTGTCAGCTGTGAAAATGGTGATTATTAGTCTTACAATAAATGCATGCATACCATTCCCAGGTAATGCAGTTATTCTTACATAATAATCACAAATGCTTACTCAAGCAATGACCAAGGCCAGAGAGAGTAGGATAACAGAAAAAGAAGACAACAACTCACAAAAATTCGGAAATAAAATTTTGTTGGTTTTCACCGCAGTTACTGACATATACACTTTTTTATCATCAGTCTTCTGAGTGGTTCGATGCAGCCCACCAAAAATTACTCTCCTACGCCAACCTGTTTATCTCAGAGTAGTATGTGCAACCTATGTACTCAATTATTTGTTGGATGTATTCAAATACAGACTTCCTCCACAGTTTTTCCTCTCTCCAGCTCCCTCTAATACCATGACAGTTATTCCCCAATATCTTAAAAGATTTCTTACCATCCTGTCCCTTTTTCTAGTTAGTGTTTTCCATATATTACTTTTCTCATCAATTCTGTGGAGCACCTCCTCATTGTTTACATATATACATCAAGTTTGGCTTCTCTGGGAATGTGCACGATGAGTAATTCAATTACAGATATTAAATAGCATTTATAATAATAAATATGTACAACTTTAAGAATTGTTTGGTTTGTTTGGTGCAACCTCTTCATGGACTGCTTTTGTCTGACTGACTAATGTATTTATTTCTTGAGACTGATGAGTCTGCTAACCTAATTCATAAGCGTGAAAACTTTCTGGTTGATGTATTTTTTTAAACTGGATGACGATTTAGTAATTCATCTGAACATATTTGGTTCCTAATTTCAGTCTGATCAATAGTAGATTTAACTCTTTAATTTGATGGAGAATTGCTAATCAGTTCTTCACTTTCCTCTCATATTTCTCCAGGTATAGAAATAAGTTCCAGCTTAAGCTGGTTTCCAGTTTTATATAATTTCTCTGGTCAAAAATCAACATTGCATAATTTCAGTACTCAATGTTTTGATAATATATGCGGTTTGTGACAATCTTTTTCATTCACACAATCAATAAAATGGAGTGGCAAGATATATGTTTGTCACTGAATGTGGAACATCTCTTTGGCAAATAAATATAGCTATTTGAACCAAAATTGCATAAATAACTAAAATTTCCAAACACTTTGCCAGTCCACAACTCGAAAGGTTTTTTCCCTTTAACACTTTACTTACCAGTATGACTGAGTAGATAAATAGCTGTTGCCCATACATGACCCCAAAATGGTTTTGGCAACTAGCTAAAAGATAATATGGAACGAGCTAATTCTGTTATTTGTCGATTTGTTTGTTGGATGACACCAGTTCGTTCAGACTTATTCAGATATATAAAGTGAAACTCAATACCATGGTCGCATAACACAGCAGTGACCATTTTACAACTGAACTATCTATCACCATCAGACTGAAACACTTCTACCTAGCAGCATCACACTCCTTCAAAAATGTTTACAAATTGTCAGCTACTTCAGATTATTTCACATAAGGTATACACCAGCAAAACAAGAATAATCACCTTTGAAAATCACATACTACTGAAAACCACTTATAGAAGCAACAGACACTGGACCATTAACATTAGCATTAATCAATTCATTAACAGATTGTGGATGATCTCTGTTAGGACTGAATGGTTTGTGCTGAAGTTTACCAAGAACACATCCAACACAACACAAGTTTGTAAACTTTAACAACATACCAAAGCGAGGGAGCACATCTCATATATAACGTACATGTTGATGGCAAAGTCTCTCATTCCAGCAATGTGATTTTTCTTTTGCACCTGGTAAGTTAACCTGTGTTTGTGAGTCTGCATAATGAATATGCATGTTCATAATGTTCACTGAATCAACAAGTTTTCCACTGCAGTTGTTTTAATACATCAGAGACTGATAACGCCATTTTTATCATAATTCATATTACAACTATTTTGTTCATCTTGACCAAAAGAGAAAAGCTGGTGTATGATATTAGGTATATACCAAACATTATCTAGGGAAACAGGTATCCACTTTTTGTTCATGCATATTTCAGTAATAATATTGCCACTCCCACATTCAAAAATAACTTTATTGCTATCTGTCTGTACACATAGCAGAATCACAAACTTTTCAAATATAGCGAAGTACAGTCCATTTGCTGAAATGTACAGAAATCTAGGAGTCACCACTATCAGCACTATTAGCTACTGTCCACTTCTGAATTGGATCTAGAACTACACATATAAAAAAAAGTTTTGCATCACTCCGGTTGCCAGAACTCCTGAACATAGACGTTGACTGTGGATATTGTAGCACAGTCACTGTCCCTTTGATTGTTCAGAGCTGTCACTAAAACCACCCAAAGATGTAAACAACCATGGATGAGCAGCACCTGTTAGATAGAGGGAGTCCGACAGCTGATCAGTTCCAGTCATTCCACCAGGAAGGAGATACAGGGCTCATGTTGTCTATAGTTCAACTATACCTAGACGGTCAATACAGTGGTTTGAGTGCGTCCACATTGTTACTTTGTGCCAGGAAGGACTCTCAACAAGGGAAGTATCCAGGCTTCTCAGATAGCACCAAAGCAATGTTGTTCAGACGTGTAAGAGAGAGTGAGAAACAGAAACTGTCGATGACATGCCTGGCTCACGTCGCCGAAGGGCTACTACTAGTCCGGATGACTGCTGCCTACGGATTATGGCTCGGAGGAACACTGACAAGAACGCCACCACGTTGAATAATGCTTTTCGTGCAGCCACAAGACGTCGTGTTACAACTCAGACTGTGTGCAATAGGCTGCAAGATGTGGAACTTCACTCCTGACATACATGGCGAGGTCCATCTTTGCAACCACGACACCATGTAGCGAGGTACAGATGGGTCCAAAATCATGCCAAATGGACCGCTCAGGATTGGCATCACGTTACCTTCACTGATGTGTGTCACATATGCCTGCAACCAAACAGTCGTTGGAGATGTGTTTGGAGGCAACCTGGTCAGGCTGAACGCCTTAGACATACTGTCCAGCGAGTGCAGCAAGGTGGGGGTTCCCTGCTGTTTTGGGGTGGCATTATGTGGGGCCGACGGATGCCGCTGGTGGTCAGGGAAGGCACTAAAATGGTTGTACGATACATAAATGCCATCCTCCGACAGATAGTGCAACCATATCGGTAGCATATTGGCGAGGCATTCGTCTTCATGGACGACAATTTGTGCTCCCATCGTGCACATCTTGTGAATGACTTCCTTCAGGATAACGACATCGCTAGAATAGAGTGGGCAGCATGTTCTCTAAACATGAACCCTATCGAACATGCCTGGAATAGATTGAAACGGGCTGTTCATGGATGTCGTGACCTACCAACCACTCTGAGGGATCTACACCGAATGGCCATTGAGGAATGGCACAACAGTCCCTTGATGATCTTGTGTATAGTATGCTATGACGAATACAGGCATGCATCAATGCAAGAGGAAGTTCTACTGGGTATTAGAGGTGCTGGTGTGTACAGCAATCTGAACCAAAACCTCTGAAGGTCTCGCTGTATCATGGTACAGCAAGCAATGTGTGGTTTTCATGAGCAGTGAAAAGGGCGGGAATGATGTATAGGTTGATCTGTATTTTAGTTTTCTGTACAGGTTCCAGAACTCTTAGAACCAAGGTGATGCAAAACTTTTTTTGATCTGTGTATTATAGTTATCTGTCTTAAATATCTTCTGCAGCAATGGGTTTTCAGCAGTTTGCAGTAATGTGTCCAGCTTTATTGTACTATAGTTATGAGTGAGGTTTCTTTGTCTTGTTGTACTCTGTTGTCAATTTCTTCTGTTTATGCTGTTGCTTGTCCAATTTTGATTTTCCATAGAAAATGCCAGCTGCCTGAGTCTTCTCATATGTAACCAGTGAATTCTCAATAAGAAACTTTATCGTCTCATCTGCTCAGATTTTTTAAAAAAACGATAAAATGTCCACCTATAAAATTAATATTCAGGACCTAATGTTTTGAAAATATGATGCTAAAGCATTTGCATCATAATTTTCTCTGTTCGTTGCATAAGTCATCGGAAATGTTTGTGAGCAGTGACAGATATTTTGTTACTCATGTGTCATTTCAAACAAACGGTCGTTGCAATGAAGATTGTTCAAACATTGATGAAAGGGTTTTCAGAATTATTTTGCTTCAGTCTTACATCATACATGAAGAGGAGATAGTTCCTCCAGTACATTCTGATGACAAAAGCTACCACTGCATTCTTATGTTGCTAGCAGCAAAATGTGTTAAACGATTCTTCTCCTTCCGTTAATCTACAATAAAGCAAAGGCAATGTTCGTTGAAATAAAATTGGTCTTGCCATTTTCCATGGTTCCCACAGATCTTCACTTGAGAACTTACAAATTTCTGTATGACTACTGTCATCATTCTGCTGAAGGACAGTGTCAGTCTTATGCCACAAACTTTGCTGCCTCGTGTAGTTTAGTAACCGAAAAATAGTCTGTTGTACCAGTACTATAATTATCACAACTACTGCGTTCAACTCAGGACCTGTAATTTGTTGTGGTCAACTACGAATATATATGTGGTAATGTAAAGAATGTTGACAGGTCGAAACCTCTCTGACACCCAGGGAGAGGACCTTTGGTGGCAAAAAAGACAGGTATCTGGAGCCAACATCGCATTGACCATAAATAACCTAGACTGCGTGTTATGTCATTAGACTGAAACCAGCATCTGACTCAGGGCAGGACGCCGAATTTCTAAAAAAAAAAAAAAAGTTCAAATGTGTGTGAAATCTTATGGGACTTAACTGCTAAGGTCATCAGTCCCTAAGCTTACACACTACTTAACCTAAATTATGCCAAGGACAAACACACACACCCATGCCCAAGGGAGGACTCAAACCTCCGCCGGGACGAGCCGCACAGTCCATGACTGCAGTGCCTTAGACCGCTTAGCTTATCCCGCACTAGTTTCTCTTATTAAGCACTGATGGTGTAGAGCTGACACAGCTTTTCTCATTTGTAGTTGGAATGAAACATTGATTTTAACAAGAAAACAATTAACCTTATTGTTATTACACATGTAGTAGTGCAGTTAATCTGGTTTCTCCGAAATTCCAGATATTAATGCGTTGATTATAGTTTTTGTATGTAGCGATATGAAACTTACTGACAGTTCTGTTTACAAGCAACAAAATTACAGATCTTCAGTGAACACTTGTTTTTGTTGTGCTGTGAATCTTTTAGTGCACCGTTTCCACAAGAGTGGAGCAAAAACATCAGATTGGCAGGCAACGTTACTTATCTGACGATCCCTCAACAGTCTGCAGCTCGTGGTCGCGTGGTAGCGTTCTCGCTTCCCGTGCCCGGGTTCCTGGGTTCGATTTCCGGCGGGGACAGGGATTTTCTCTGCCTCGTGATGACTGGGTGATGTGTGATGTCCTTAGGTTAGTTAGGTTTAAATAGTTCTAAGTTCTAGGGGACTGATGACCATATATGTTAAGTCTCATAGTGCTCAGAGCCATTTGAACATTTTTTTTTGATCCATCAACAAATGTGGAAGATGTTTTGTTGTGCTTTTACAAGATATTAAATCCTTTTATAACAATAAGGTTCGGTTTTTATGCAACATAAGCATTCACTTTTATGAGTGTTGCCACTTAGTGATGTAGATATGTAAAGCAAGTAAAGGACTGCCAGTTTATGTTAAAAGAATCTCCTGAGGGAACTTAGCTGGTTCACTCAACAAGAACAGATTTTCTAGGTACAATCAACAGTTTACATACACCTTTAGTTGTGTATGACGCTGTCAGAAGCAAATCTGCACCACAAAGGACTTTCCTACTGGTGGAAGTGTTATTTAATGCTGTGATAAGTCGTGGAGGAGCAGAATATCAGTCCAGCAGTCTGAAGCTGCTTCCAAGTGATTTTTGGTGCACATTCAGACTGGTACATCTACTAGCGCAAACTGTTCTGCTATTACAATAAATAACGACTATGATTACATACTTCATCCAGTTTGTAACACTTTGTATTTGGCTAGTAAACTGAACAAAGAACTGTAGTGCCACAATTGGCAAATTTCACTGTATCCTAAAATTTCTAGTTCCATTACACTGAACGGAAAAAAATGTGTGGTTCTTTAAATGTCCAGTTTTAATGTGAAAAATCCTTTCAAGCAATTAGTTGGCTTTGAGGGACATAAGGAATGATGTTTTCCTTCAGCTGAATAAACATAGTCCAAATAGTCCTCCTCTTGATAATCACATTCATAAACTGAAAAACCCCCCCCATGAACCATGGACCTTGCCGTTGGTGGGGAGGCTTCCGTGCCTCAGCGATACAGATGGCCGTACCGTAGGTGCAACCACAACGGAGGGGTATCTGTTGAGAGACCAGACAAACATGTGGTTCCTGAAGAGGGGCAGCAGCCTTTTCAGTAGTTGCAGGGGCAACAGTCTGGATGATTGACTGATCTGGCCTTGCAACATTAACCAAAACGGCCTTGCTGTTCTGGTACTGCGAACGGCTGAAAGCAAGGGGAAACTACAGCCGTAATTTTTCCTGAGGACATGCAGCTTTACTGTATGATTAAATGATGATGGCATCCTCTTGGGTAAAATATTCCGGAGGTAAAATAGTCCCCCATTCGGATCTCCGGGCGGGGACTACTCAGGAGGATGTCGTTATCAGGAGAAAGAAAACTGGCGTTCTACGGATCGGAGCGTGGAATGTCAGATCCCTTAATCGGGCAGGTAGGTTAGAAAATTTAAAAAGGGAAATGGATAGGTTAAAGTTAGGTATAGTGGGAATTAGTGAAGTTCGGTGGCAGGAGGAACAAGAGTTCTGGTCAGGTGACTACAGGGTTATAAACACAAAATCAAATAGGGGTAATGCAGGAGTAGGTTTAATAATGAATAGGAAAATAGGAATGCGGGTAAGCTACTACAAACAGCATAGTGAACGCATTATTGTGGCCAAGATAGATACGAAGCCCACACCTACTACAGTAGTACAAGTTTATATGCCAACTAGCTCTGCAGATGATGAAGAAATTGAAGAAAAGTACGATGAAATAAAAGAAATTGTTCAGATAGTGAAGGGAGACGAAAATTTAATAGTAATGGGTGACTGGAATTCGAGTGTAGGAAAAGGGAGAGAAGGAAACATAGTAGGTGAATATGGACTGGGGCTAAGAAATGAAAGAGGAAGCCGCCTAGTAGAATTTTGCACAGAGCACAACTTAATCATAGCTAACACTTGGTTTCAGAATCATGAAAGAAGGTTGTATACGTGGAAGAACCCTGGAGATACTAAAAGGTATCAAATAGATTATATAGTGGTAAGACAGAGATTTAGGAACCAGGTTTTAAGTTGTAAGACATTTCCAGGGGCAGATGTGGACTCGGACCACAATCTATTGGTTATGACCTGTAGATTAAAACTGAAGAAACTGCAAAAATGTGGGAAATTAAGGAGATGGGACCTGGATAAACTGAAAGAACCAGAGGTTGTACAGAGTTTCAGGGAGAGCATAAGGGGACAATTGACAGGAATAGGGGAAAGAAATACAGTAGAAGAAGAATGGGTAGCTCTGAGGGATGAAGTAGTGAAGGCAGCAGAGGATAAAGTAGGTAAAAAGACGAGGACTGCTAGAAATCCTTGGGTAACAGAAGAAATATTGAATTTAATTGATGAAAGGAGAAAATATAAAAATGCAGTAAATGAAACAGTCAAAAAGGAATACAAACTTCTCAAAAATATGATCGACAGGAAGTGTAAAATTGCTAAGCAGGGATGGCTAGAAGCCAAATGTAAGGATGTAGAAGCTTATCTCACTAGGGGTAAGATAGATACTGCCTACAGGAGAATTAAAGAGACCTTTGGAGAGAAGAGAACCACGTGTATGAATATCAAGAGCTCAGATGGCAACCCAGTTCTAAGCAAAGAAGGGAAGGCAGAAAGGTGGAAGGAGTATATAGAAGGTTTATACAAGGGTGATGTACTTGAGGACAATATTATGGAAATGGAAGAGGATGTAGATGAAGACGAAATGGGAGATACAATACTGCGTGAAGAGTTTGACAGAGCACTGAAAGACCCGAGTCGAAACAAGGCCCCCGGAGTAGACAACATTCCATTAGAACTACTGACGGCCTTGGGAGAGCCAGTCATGACAAAACTCTTCCAGCTGGTGAGCAAGATGTATGAGACAGGCGAAATACCCTCAGACTTCAAGAAGAATATAATAATTCCAATCCCAAAGAAAGCAGGTGCTGACAGATGTGAAAATTACCGAACTATCAGTTTAATAAGTCACAGCTGCAAAATACTAACGCGAATTCTTTACAGACGAATGGAAAAACTGGTAGAAGCCGACCTCGGTGACGATCAGTTTGGATTCCGTCAAAATGTTGGAACACGTGAGGCAATACTGACCTTACGACTTATCTTAGAAGAAAGATTAAGAAAAGGCAAACCTACGTTTCTAGCATTTGTAGACTTAGAGAAAGCTTTTGACAAAGTTGACTGGAATACTCTTTTTCAAATTCTAAAGGTGGCAGGGGTAAAATACAGGGAGCGAAAGGCTATTTACAATTTGTACAGAAACCAGATGGCAGTCATAAGAGTCGAGGGGCATGAAAGGGAAGCAGTGGTTGGGAAAGGAGTGAGACAGGGTTGTAGCCTCTCCCCGATGTTATTCAATCTGTATATTGAGCAAGCAGTAAAGGAAACAAAAGAAAACTTTGGAGTAGGTATTAAAATTCATGGAGACGAAGTAAAAACTTTGAGGTTCGCCGATGACATTGTAATTCTGTCAGAGACGGCAAAGGACTTGGAAGAGCAGTTGAACGGAATGGACAGTGTCTTGAAAGGAGGATATAAGATGAACATCAACAAAAGCAAAACGAGGATAATGGAATGTAGTCAAATTAAATCGGGTGATGCTGAGGGAATTAGATTAGGAAATGAGACACTTAAAGTAGTAAAGGAGTTTTGCTATTTAGGAAGTA
Source organism: Schistocerca gregaria (assembly GCF_023897955.1). Taxonomy (NCBI): domain Eukaryota; kingdom Metazoa; phylum Arthropoda; class Insecta; order Orthoptera; family Acrididae; genus Schistocerca; species Schistocerca gregaria. The sequence continues at coordinate 521,443,988 of NC_064926.1, forward strand.
AAATAACTGATGACGGTCGAAGTAGAGAGGATATAAAATGTAGACTGGCAATGGCAAGGAGAGCGTTTCTGAAGAAGAGAAATTTGTTAACATCGAATATAGATTTATGTATCAGGAAGTCGTTTCTGAAAGTATTTGTTTGGAGTGTAGCCATGTATGGAAGTGAAACATGGACGACTACTAGTTTGGACAAGAAGAGAATAGAAGCTTTCGAAATGTGGTGCTACAGAAGAATACTGAAGATAAGATGGATAGATCACGTAACTAATGAGGAGGTATTGAATAGGATTGGGGAGAAGAGAAGTTTGTGGCACAACTTGACTAGAAGAAGGGATCGGTTGGTAGGACATGTTTTGAGGCATCAAGGGATCACAAATTTAGCGTTGGAGGGCAGCGTGGAGGGTAAAAATCGTAGAGGGAGACCGAGAGATGAGTACACTAAGCAGATTCAAAAGGATGTAGGTTGCAGTAGGTACTGGGAGATGAAGCAGCTTGCACAGGATAGAGTAGCATGGAGAGCTGCATCAAACCAGTCCCAGGACTGAAGACAACAACAACAACAACAAACTGAAAAAATGCTGTACTCATTGAGTGTTGTAAAATAAGACCACACGTTGTAGTGGGACTCCACAGCAAGAAACTACACCATGCTCTGATTAGAAGCAGCCACACAAAAATAGTTTTCTATGATATTCAGTGATTTTGAAAATAGAACTGCATACATATCTGGTAGCACCTACAGTTGCAGAGGTCAAGTCACTTACAGCTGAACTGCAGTTCTTTTGTTTGTTTGTGTGAAATAAATTAATGAATTTGAGTCTCATTCAGTAGACCTGCTCTGTATTTTTCTTAAACTCTGCTGCTGACAAGTGAGAAACCAATGCCTTATATTTGTTTCATAGTGTAATTCAGAATATCAGTTTCAAAATGTATATTGCTTAAAACTGTGTTATCATCTTAATTTTAAGATGACTGAACAATTTTTTCTTCTTCCCTCACATACAGCTTCCACTGCAGTAAAAATTGGGTTAAATAAAGTTGATTCTAAATGATCTGTGTTAAGTGCTAGAGTAATAAACTTCCACATTAAAGGGATGTCAGTCTTACAAATGCCGTTTTTCTGTGACAAATTAAGTAATTCTATTATTATCATCAGTACTTTTATTTTTATTTTGTTTAAGTGCTCGATTTAGAATTCTGTTCAACATGTTGATGCTGGGTGAGAAAGTGAAAATGTTGTCATCAGAAATGTACTCCCCTCCAGACACTTTACCAGAAAAAGCTGCATCCTTAGTACAGATAATATAGCCTATTGCTGATCATAAATAAGTTATGACACTGATAATGGTCCTGTTAAAAAAAGCTGTTTAACTTGTCTAAGAGAGCAGTTCATCTATAAGAAATATGGATCAATATTTATACAAAAACAATGGTGTCAAGCTTGATTAATGTCTGTACAAAGTGTTTTGGGTGTGCATTGCTGTGCATGTAAATGATGATTTTGGGGCGGGGGGGGGGGGGGGGTGGCATTGGTGTTCGCAAATTTTCACTCTGTTGTAAATGAATCCCCTGGAGCAGAGGACTTTAAGTAACTAGGCATGTGTTTAGTAAATAGTGTCCAATCACCAGAAATGAGCAGCAAGATTATTGTGTAAAGCACATAACCACACATTGTGTAGAGTACTTTTTAAGGCTCTAGGAATGCTTACACCCCACTACCTGTACTCCTTAATGGTATTTTTCCTGACATCAAAAACAAACTTCAGCTGAACTGTGGTGTACTTAACACAATAGAAGGCAATCAAAATCATTTTCATGTGCACTTTGCATTCATGCCCTGTGTTCTGAGATGAGTAACAGATTGTGCTACAAAGGTATGGTATCCAACAAGCTCTGATCTTGCTTCATGAAGCAAGAAATTGGGAATTTCTACTAATTCAAAAGAAAACTGTACTTAAATTAGACACTATTTTTATTACTTGACGATCTAGATGCAATAATTAAAAAGTTCTGTTGGTTACTTGGCAGGTACAAAAACGTGCTGCAATGCTATATGTTACATAGTAGTGCACTGCAAGCAAAACTCTGTTTTTGCAGATATAGGTAACTATCTTATATTTTGTCTGGAAAATTCAACTGTGGTGAAGTTAGTATTAAGCTATCAGTGGGAGGCAAGCAGCAAGTATTTAGTGTAACTGTGAATGCAGCAGCTTTTTTCAGAGTAGCCTCTTTCTTTTTCTTTAACTAATTAGGTGCTGTGAGTTATTACACAACTATGCAGTATAGAGGTGGGTACATTAATGTTAATACAGATTATCTATAATTTGTGTTTTATTATAGTAAATCAGTAAATCTTGACTGAGCGTTCTCCATCTAAAATATAATTTTCTTACAGATCAAATTTTGTGCTTTGTATTAGTAGCATAATTACTGACCTTCATATATTCCCAGAGAAATCTTCTTTTTACCCCACACACTTCACAAACAGACTAAAATCTCAATTGTGAAAGGGAACCATTATCAAAACATTGCAGAGGTATTCCCATAAGTTGAAAGTTAGGATGGATGCTGGTCCCTTCATGTTAAATTTGATATGTAACTAAGATTTTGAAATGATGTATCTTCAATATCTAGCTCACTACACATGTATAATAATGTTTTGTAATATATTACACTTCCTATCTTGATATCGTTTCGGTTAACTACAAGAATTCACAGCGCAAAAAAGGATTCACTAATGAACAGGATTCCATTACTTGTTAAAAAGAACTGTCAATACGTTTGGTCTTGATCACATGTAAAAACAATAACCATTGCTTTATTACCAGTAATTTCGAAGAAACTATGTTAACTGCACTAGTATATATGTGTCTATATATAACAGTAGTGTTACAGTTCGATGAATTGACAAATTCAGCTGTATATGAGAAAAACTGTAACTGTCAGCTCCACCTCACACAGCAAGTAATGACACGAACTCAGCTTTCTGCCTCAAGTCATGTGACTTAGATGTTGGTTTCAAGTCTGAACGCAGCACAGAGAGGGACATGCGTGGTCTGTGTTATACAGGGTGTTACAAAAAGGTATGGCCGAACTTTCAGTAAACATTCCTCACACCCAAATAACGAAAAGATGTTATGTGGACATGTGTCCGGTAACGCTTAATTTCCATGTTAGAGCTCATTTTAGTTTAGTCCACCTACGCTCAATGGAGCACATTATCATGATTTCATACGGGATACTGTACCTGTGCTGCTATAACATGTGCCTTTACAAGTACGACACAACATGTGGTTTATGCATGATGGAGCTCCTGCACATTTCAGTCAAAGTGTTTGTACGCTTCTCAACAACAGATACGGTGACCGATGGATTGGTAGAGACGGACCAATTCCATGGCCTCCACGCTCTCCTGACCTCAACCCTCCTGACTTCCGTTTATGGGGGCATTTGATAGCTCTTGTCTATGCAACCCCGGTACCAAATGTAGACTCTTCGTGCTCGTATTGTGGATGGCTGTGATACAAGACGCCATTCTCGACAGCTGCATTAACGCATTAGGGATTCCATGTGATGGAGGGTGGATGCATGTATCCTCGCTAACGGAGGACATTTTGAACATTTCCTGTAACAAAGTGTTTGAATTTACGCTGGAACGTTCTGTTGCTGTGTGTTTACATTCCATGATTAATGTGATTCGAAGGGAAGTAATAAAATGAGCTCTAACATAGAATGTAAGCGTTTCCGGACACATGTCCACGTAACATATTTTCGTTCTTTGTGTGTGAGAAATGTTTCCTGAAAGTCTGGCCGTACCTTTTTGTAACACCCTGTATATGGTCTATGCAACATCGTAACTCAGTCACTAAATAGACCAGTAGATATCACTATGGCCATGCTACCATGATCCTTTGTGAGTTCAGGGGACTTGATCAAATGTTCACACTCATTCTTCAGTGATCTTTCGTAGCAGTAGTATTTTTTGGTTATAGGTTTTGGCAGATAGGTATGTGGAATAGTCTAAGTCTAGACTAGGCTAAATGTGACAGTTTGATGGTAAGTTCGAGAAGCAAATGAATGTGCTTTCATGAGAATAGCTATAATTATTGTTATTATATGGTTACACATGTATTTTGACGACAGTGGTATCGAATGTTTCAAATAAACCATGAGCATTTAACCTATGAAAATTACATTGACTTAACTACTCAAGCTGCATGAGCAAGGCATCAATACAGGATACAACACTGCAGTCGGAACAAATTTCTCAGGAGGAAGAATACTCAAAATGGCTGTTTATCACTATGATTTTAAAGTAAACATAGGCACAGAAAATATAACAGAAATGCTTGTATTATTATTAAAGTATCTGAAACATACCCATGATCTAATAAACTTTCCCTGAATTCACCTTGCAATTTTATTTTTTATGGTTCATCAGTTACATAAGCATGCATTGTATACAGTGCAAATGTAAACTTTAGGTAACGTAACATGTCAATCTGTTACCACTACCTTTATTTAGCATTCACATTTGCCAACTCACAGGCAAAAGTATCACCTCCTAAACTACACTACAGTTTGGGCTAGGCTACACAGCAGTGTGTCACCACAATCAAACCTCAGTTCTGGGTCCAACCACACACTATCCCCTTTTAATTATCATAGTTTTGTTTAAATCGGGAAACCTTATTTTGGATAAACCGCATTCCTGCACCTTCCTTTCTGCAACAGAATTCATTTGGAGCTGCGAGCTATTCGAGTAAATTTCCAAACTGTACACATACCGGTACATATTCTAAAGAAAAATACATATTGCGGAAATTTGAACGGCCTAAAATATTTTTTAAGTTAATTTTTTAATTAATCGGTAAGGTATGACAGTAGTGTGACCATAGCGACATCTATCGCCTTGCTTGGTAGCTCCAGACGACTGTGAGAAAACGAGTGGAGCAGCACATTCTCGGCATTTTAAAGGTTGAGGAAGCTCTGTAAATTCACTCTGTTCAATAAAACAGTTCATGTATAATCGTGTCTTATATCATTCGGCAGTGATTCTAGTTCGCCTTAGAGCCCTATTTTGACACATTTTGTAGCAATAAATGAGCTAAACACTTAGTAAGTACGGCTCACTTCCTGTAGCTACACAGATACACAAAACAACAGCGCATTAGAGGTGGCAAAAAATTTTGTAACTGATAGAAATAACTGGTTATTGAGAAGTAGCACTTACTTTGATGACCACTCATCTGATTATTTGTGGGCAGGAAATCACGTATCTGCTAGAAATCACAGTGATTGAGAAGTCACAGATATCACAATAACAACTTTACAAAATCTAATTGCGATTTCAGTCACAGTTAGCTGTCGCAAGTAGCATTTCACATTCGACGACGTGAGCCATCTGTTGGCTGAATTCCGTACTGCTTCAGTGACAAGTCGCAACTAAGAGTCGCAAGTAGCAACTAAAAAGCGTAGTTAACAGTGCCATCTGTTGGCCCAAGTTTGAACTACGCTCATCTCTGCGACACCCGTTCGAGTCCAACTGCGATTTACGTGACAAGTCGCAACTAAGAGTCGCAAGTAGCAACTAAAAAGCGCAGTTAGCAGTGCATCTGTTGAGCAAAGTTCATACTACGCTATTCGCTACCGAGTCAAACTGCGATTTCTGTGACAAATCGCAACTAAGAGTCAAAAGTAGCAACTGAAAAGCGCAGTTAACATTCTTTTCCTAGTGCCATCTGTTGACTGGCGTACGGACTTCGTTAGACGTGCCTTGTGCCTCACGAGATCGATGTGCTGTGTGTGCATATGAAGGGCTTATTTCAATACTGGTAGAAATCCATTTTTGTTCATTTTGAGATACAGAGTTGTAAAGTTAAATGAGTACTGAAAAATCTGCAGTTGAGAAATATTCAAGCACTGGCTCCTTGCTGGAGATGTACCTTTATTTATGTTTGTTTGGAGCATTAATTTCAGAAGCATTATAGAGAGAAAAGTGGAGGTAATGGACCTGTACCACTATTGAAATAAGCCCTTCATATTATATGACGACATGCACATTCAGCATCAGTTATGGTTGGTCAAACACAGCTGTGACTCTGAATGTATTATATTAATAACAAGCAACATTGCCTTTTTCTCCTGAAACTATCAAGTAAAGTATCAAATGTGTTTTATTCTGCTCCCAATATGACAGTTTTGGTTAATACTCCACATGCCTACAGGACTTTACAATGTTAACACAGCAGAACTCAGACATCTGTATAAGTGCAGTGAAATGAAAAAAGTATTCTTGAGACATATGATGCCTCACTTTTGTTATGACACAGTTCAAGACTCGGGAGAAAGGTTTTACACCTGGTATTCTACATGCAACTTCACACACAAGAACTTTTTGCCAACACTACTGCCACCTACATAACTAAACTTTTCCTGTGTTACTTTCAAGTAATGCACTTAAGCCATCCCTGATTTTATTGGAAGATCTGTACTTCCCACTTTCATATTAACAGCCTCAAAATGCATATTGTAGGCTTTGGGATATATTACAGGTCAGTGTCACATCAAGATTGTGGAGGAAGGGGGGGGCGGCATATCACTCTCCAACAAGTGTTTACCAATAAATAAGTGGCGGAAAATTACGGGTATAGGACGGCTTAAACATGTGGAAAATGAGATTTCATTATTCACTCACTGTATTTAACATTTATTATTCCTTTAAAATCGCACAACTACTTCAACAAAACACAGTTTAATCACTCATCTGCACACTTATTTCACTATTATGTCAGTTTTAAACTGCAAATCCTCTAAGAGCTGTCTTGAATCTTCATGAGTCTCTCTCGACAGCCTTGATGTGGATAGATATGTACAGCAACCACGAATCAGAGTCAGAACTGTGTCTGCAAAATCACAAGGATTATTAAAAAATTTTTGCTGTCACTAATTACAAGCAATATAATTGACAGAGTAGATTGCTAATATTTGCTGTAATGAAAGCCACTCAATGGGGTGTATTTCACATTTGCAAGAACGATCTCACTGACGTAATTAACTCCATCGAAACACTTAGAAACTAACCTCTCGTCTGACGAAAAAGGTCTAAAGAGAAGTGGCAATTTCTGCAGATCTGTTGACAATGATATTTTGAGTTATCACTTTACTGAGTGACTGAAATGTAGTTCGGGCACCTGTGAACATAACAATATGTTAGAATTCATTTTCTAAACACGAACTATTATGGTACTGTATGGCTACTTACATATTAATTACACTATTAATATTTTCACAGTTGTTTCTTTAATACATAATTAAAGCCAACAGAAGAACAAACGTAAAACATACTTACTAATAACAGGTTTGTTGAGATGCAGTTTTCTGTGCGGACAGATGTAACTTTTTCATATGGTGATAAGTCGCAGAAGTAGCAGGAGTCACAGAAATCGCAGAAGTAGCAGGAGTCACAGAAATCTCGGAAGTAGCATAAATAGCAGTGGCGGAGGGATACACGACCTAGGTTCCTTAACTACGACTCTTAACTGCGACAAATCACAGTTAAGAATAACAGATAATGAAAAGTAGCAGTCACAGAAATCACTGATATCGGAAAATCGCAGTTTAGCCCATCACTACATCTGATACTAGCAGTTATTTCAATAACTGCCAACTAGTGTCTAGCGCCATCTGTTTACCAAAGATCGTGCTATGCTTTCGCGTCAACTCGTATGAGATCTGGCTACAATGGAAGGAATACAACATCTGAAAGGTGTTATGCATGTCATGGAAATAACTGTGAGACTGTGCGCCATCTGTTGATGGAACTGTGTACTATTTCGTGTGCTCTCACTACTTTTTACACAAACAATTAAATAAAGTTAATGTCAGAGCGGTGGTTAATAGGAGCGACCGCAAAGCCATTGCACATGTACGGTTCTTTCTTTAATTCACCACTCCGTGTGTCTATTTACTTAGTGTGGGTAGTACAAATGGTCACCGTAAGGAATTCGTGCAACTATGGAAATAACTCTCAGAGGTCGGTATTTTTCTTTGGCAGTTAGCGTATTCACTCACAGTTCTTGTTATTTTGCAGCACCTCAAAGATGGTAACCGTGTTCATAACTCCAGTTAAAAGTCATAGAACTGATGATATTTGCAGAAAGGATAGTTACTGGAGTGAACAAAATATTTTCTTACTGCTACGCAAATAACCGCTGGCCTTCAAGGTTCCAGAGAGTTGACAAATAAAGGGATTCTATTCTTTCCTTTTCTTGTGGTTCTGGAACAGGTGTCACTCTCTTTCTGGCCTTTGGTTGCGATAGAGGGTATTGACTTTCGTTTTGTGTTCTTGTTTCCTCTATGTTGTTGACACTAGACTAGTAGCACCAGCAATAGTCATATACATGGAAAGCTACGAAATATTGTAAAGAGTATGGTTCAAATGGCTCTGAGCACTATGGGACTTGACTGCTGTGCTCATCAGTCCCTTAGAACTTACAACCACTTAAACCTAACTAATCTAAGGGCATCACATATATCCATGCCCACGGCAGGATTCGAACCTGCGACCGTAGTGGTCATGCGGTTCCAGACTCTAGCGCCTAGAACCGCACGGCCACTCTGGCCGGCGCTGTAATGAGTATGCAACATGTTAATATTTTTTGGGAGTTTCACACTTACTGAAATATTTGAGTGTCGTAGGTGGTCTAAAAGTGGAAAATAGTATACCATACCCTAACACTTAGTGCTGGTGCTGTATAAGATCAATCTCATTAAATTGTGTCTTATCAACTGGAGAACAAAAAAACTTATGGAATTTGGTGAAGTGTAGCTTTGTGGCTTTACTAAGAGCAAAATGAGTTTTCTCAGTTTGTACACATCCATTGCAAATGGGCTTTTTCATTTATTTTTGGCCACTGACTTTGAAACATCTTTTACATAGTATTGAGCACATCAGTTTTATACAGGAAAATTGTACAATGAAATATTTAAACTTCAGACAAATGTATGGCAAATTAACCATTTCATGGAGACATATTTGGAATGAATACAGGTATACTTGCAAAAATAATCAGTTCAGATACTTTTTCAGCGGTATTTAAATAAAAGTATAGATTTAACAGTATCAGAGCATACTAGTACTTGTGCATACAACAAGAACGTTTTTGAATAATATATGTTTTTTTTGTTTTCAAATAGCTCAAGTCAGTTCATTTTCTGTTGTCTTAAGCAACGCTAAAAACTTTGTCAGGTGCACCCATTGCTATGTTGGGGTTCTGTTATATGCAAAACTCAGCTGTTCATTTTAAGTGCTCACCAATCTCGTTCATGAATTAGTCTGTTATGTATTCAGACAGTTAACTGTCACGACATTAACTGTGAAAAGGAAAAATGTCAAAGCAGACACTTGGCATTTACAGATGAAGTGTGTATTATTGCCTCATATGTGTGATAGAAGGAAAAAAGTAAAACACTGAATCGGCAAGTAAAGTATTCCTCAGGACACGAAATTTTGTTATTAACAAATTTCTGAAAACTTAAGGCAAATTCGTATTCCCAACATCAATACTATTAATTCATACTCTCACAATCTGGATAGCCAAAGAAGAATTAGATCAACAGAGTAAAAAATATATCATAATAACGTCAGAGGTATTTAAATCTGTTACCCTTATGATGTCAACACGACTAATCATCCACTGGAATTCTGCATACAGTAATTCGAAACATAAGAGATACACAACAAACTGAAGGCTTGGAGAAATCAAAGCTAGTCATTCTCCCACCAAAAAGTGAAGACCCTCACACTACCTGAAGAAATCGATCAGTTTTTCAAATCTCACAAAAGACTTGAGTTAGAGTAGTCGCACTTTCCTCAAATGGACTATCTTGTACAAGAGAAAACGAATCTATCATGTTACCTATATTTTTGTGTTGTATTACAGGGCCATCCACCTATTCAATTAAGTGAACAGCACAAGAAATGAAGCTTCGAATTTTATCTACAGTATTCAGCTTACATATTAGTTCATACTTCAAAAAGCGTGTCTTTAACGTTTCACTGAAACAGAGCTGTGGCGAAGTTCCGTGTACTTTCTGCTTACATATAATATGAAACACAATAACCATCCAGACATCAACTGAAACGTACCAGACAGTTAATTTACTAAGCTTATGGCATGATTAATATGACATTGCTGTCACTTTGCGCTACTCGTGGTTATAATTATACTGATAACTAAACTGTTGGATTCCACCTTATTAGTTTTTTTTTAAACGGTAACCCCATCTGGAGTATTCGGTCGTGAAAAATAACTGGCAATTATTTACAATCGTTAAAAGTAATGGTTACAAAAAGAACTATAACCATGATAACAGTTACTCCAAAATAACTGTTTCGCCCCATTTACAACACTGAGCGATAACAGAAACAACACAGGGTTTTGCACTAACCACACAATGTTGTCCCAGCTCTAACCAAGTGATCAATGAATAGTCAGTACTGGGAGATCAATTGGAATGTGCTATGTTTCACCCACATGCAGGTTTCTCCTTGTTTCCTTACTAAGGCTGTTTTTGGTGCATTGAAGACTGGTCACAAATACGTTACCCATCATAGGTTTTCTTATAGTTAAATATCAACTAATGACACATTGTCAGAGTCAGCAGAAGATTATAGTATAAACAAAAACATTTTCCCTCCATCTCTAATTGTTATCTTTGGTCCTATACTTAGAATCATCAGATTACTGTGTCGCAGATTCAAAACTTGTTGAAAGTTTTTTTTTAATCTTTGGCATTGTGACGGATTCTGAGACCAGCAATGATATTTATGTTCTTATTGTTATAAATATTTGACAGTTTTTGTGACTAAGGTCACAATTCCCATGAGTGTGGTTAGGCAGCAACCTAAGACTACAGCTTACATTGCTGTGAGTGAACTAACAGCAGTGGCATTTCGAGAGGAAAGTGCCTAAAAGTGAACTCCCATTCCGTTTTTATTTTTAAAAATAGAAAATAGTACAAACTTATCCTTTAAAAGCATGTAATATTTAATTTATAATATTATGTGCCATTTACATTTTAGTAATAGGAAATAAACGAGAAGTTATCAGGAAGAAAATATTTTTAAAAACTTTACACTTAGCAAGTTCCTGAAATAGCTGCTAAATCTGATCCCATGTACAAATAATCAAAATGACACTGAACAAAATTAGAAGGAGGTATTAAATTAGAGAAAACACCACCCAGTCTTCCAAAAATACCCCACATTTTCCCAGCAATTTCGTCTTTAAATGGGTGTTCAATGTTATTTCCCTCTTACAGTTGTGATGTCATTCTTCACATTCGTTGCGATTAAGCATGAAGGAAGAAGCTTCCATAGCAAGACATCACTAAATCGACACTTCTTCAAGATCTTTACCAAGATGTCTTGGTCTCCATCTTCTTGTTTTTGCTATTGATCAGGTGCATCGTACTTCTTGCTGGACACCCTTATAAGAGTTTTTTTTGTGACATTGAACTGTTCACTTCTTCCAACTCAGTTGATTTTGAACTACATCATTAGCTTTAGTCATTTTCGACAGACTCCACTTTCTTTGATTTACCCTCTCTATTATCCTCTTGAAATCAGCAAGAGAACTACAAGGAAACAGTAATGCACTAATACGGGAAGACTTTAATCATGAAATAGAAAGGCGCCCAGTTTAAGGAACTTCAGGAGGTCCAGTTTACCTACATTTCATAGCAAAATAATTTTTTAACCAAACATCCAATCAAAATGTAAAAATGATTGATACAACAAATGTATCAGAGCACAATATATGCTGTGTGTGAATACTGTATCAAATAGCTATGAAAAATACCAATTTCTCGGTATATGCTTTTACACTCTGTGTAAATAAGTGCGCCTCATGTAATTTATTTGGCGCCTATTTCATAGAATTCATGAAACAGGGCTTGTTTTTACCACTGTGCTATCGTTTAAGTACACCTTCACCAAACATTTCTGGCAGAAAGTATTCTAGAAACTTCACATTTCACGTCATACATGAATAGTTTTCTGAAACAGCAATACGAAAAAACAATGAACAAAATTTTCACAAACAAGTACAATTATCGCAAATAAATATATTTTCCAGAGGAAACATTTTTCGCACTTAAGTAGGCACATTTTCGAAGAAGCAGCAGTGCTGTAGCCAATGCCGGCCGGAGTGGCCGTGTGGGTCTAGGCACTACAGTCTGGAGTCGAGCGACCGCTACAGTCGCAGGTTCGAATCCTCCCTCGGGCATGGTTGTGTGTGATGTCCTTAGGTTAGTTAGGTTTAATTAGTTCTAAGTTCTAGGCGATTGATGACCTCAGCGCTCAGAGCCATTTGTACCATTTTTTTTGCTGTAGCCAATAAACAATAATAATTTGTTTTTACAGGCACATGGGCATAACATAGCACTTTCCGATTGGCCTTCGAGTTCCGATTTTTCATTGATCGCTTGGTTAGAGCTGGGACGACGTGGTAGGGACAACGCAAAACACTGTGTCGCTTCCGTTCTTGCACAGCCCACATTGAGCCAAAGCATAAACTAGACCAAGAGTGTACAGTTTCGCAGGGGTTTCAATGAATATGAAGCGAGATGCTACAGTAGGGCGGAACAGAAAATATATCGAAGTTAGATTTATTTACTTCTTTCGATTTTTTTACATCAACAGGCACCTTTCCCGAATCTTTATGTTGAATCACAAAAGACATAGCAAAACAGAAGTGAAAACAATTCACAATGCGACAGTGCATTTTAAATGGGGGCATTCTCATCGATCGTCGAAGGAGTGGGATGGAACGTAACGTCAACGATTCTGTGGAAAAAACTAATGATATCTAGGTAGGGGCATGGAGGTGCTATCGTCATCAGAAGAATAGTATAGGAATTTGTGCTTTTGTGTCTTCTCAGCCCATATATTTTACATGCTCTGTTTACGAAGTTCCATGAGGATCTGAATATTTTTTACTTTTGTGTGTTCTTCTGAAACGCAAAAAATGATTTACGTATTACATGCGCGGACAAAGAAACAGTCCAAAGTGCACGTAAACAAGAACATAAATAGACGAAGGATTTTACAGTGAAAAGTTGTCTCTACTGATGGAGAAAAACTCCATTGTTTTTGTCGATGTTTGGTACTTGACAAAGAAGAAAAAGTAAAAGAACTGTATATATAGCCATGTAAACATATTTGTATATATAAGTTTCCTGGGGCAAATAAAATATAACTGAAATATCTGGATGACAGTATTCCTCATCTTTCGCTTCTCTGCATTGTACGATGTTGGCTGTACAACCTTTGTGAAGAACATCTATTACGAATTTTTCTTGGGCATTGATAAACACCTATTTTTAGTTTCTTGCTTTGGATTACATATTCTGAATTTTGTGTCTTGTAGATGGTACATACCAGGTGTTGTTGGCTGTAAACTTTCACCGTTTGCCACTGGACTAAAGCTCGGTCCACATGCAACGATCTGTCTGCGCAGACATCGGCGCAGGTGTCTGTACATGCAATAGATCGCTGCAAATGTGGTGTGTTCACACGACACAAACCACAATCTACCACTCGCCCGCCATCTGTCAACGTAGAAAATAAATATCAGTGACAAGCGACTACGCTCCCCGTAAACGTCAAAAATTTAATCAGTTATTTTGAAATATAGAAATGGAGGAAGTTCTGTTGTGATCTGTATTCGCAACTTGTGTTGCAAAAAACATTCAGACCAACTGCAGGAAACAGAGAAAGCGGTCAAAATGGTGTAGACAGTGGCTGCTAAAGCGAAAGCAGTTTTCTCACGTAAATTTACTGCGAGAGTTGCAGGGCGAACCTGTTTTGGTTTACATTACCTCGTTGTTCCATTTCCTCGCACACTGACACTTCAATTTCAACTTCAATTGTACTCCTGCTTGGTCTTGGCGTTTCTTGATCAATAAGGAAGCCAAGCAGAGCAAAATACCATAACGTTGGCTGGTATACTTGATCAACTCCTACACCGGATCTTCTAGATTTCTGAACTTTGAATAACTTTTTTCTGTAAACAGTTCACTGACAGACTTAATTTACTTGACTTGCCTTCATGAACTCATCCTTCAGGACAGCGTAAATAGCTTCACATGTGTTGGGTATTATTTCACTCACCGCTTGTTTCGATATTGCAGTTGAAAATTCCAAATCCTTGTAGCTCCTTCTTGTTGCTAGGAATCTTAATGTTACCGCCAGCCGTTCATGAGGAGAAATTGCCCTTCTCATACAAGTATTTTTTTCTCATAATATGAGGGGTTACAAGCTTTATGAGATAATTATAAGTTTCGACATCCAGCCTCAAATAATTTCGCCAGTTCGCAACGATGATATTTTTTTATTATCGTTTCTCTGTTTGCTGAGGCGTCAACTGCCCGCAATTTTTCAATTAGATCATTGTATGCTGCTGTCTTTTTTTCTCGGTCACTATATTCTTTACCTTTAATCTTCCACAAACATGGGTGGTTTCTATATATTTCAATGAACTCACTTACAAACTCTCGAGAACACTGACGAGAATCAGCCATTTTAATGCCCTGTGCGCACAAATACAAACAGTAGACTTAGCAAACAGCTGTTTCGCGCCAGATTTGCGGCGATCTCCTGTCCACACGCTCCAACTTGTCTGCGCAGATATTGTTTGAACCCACAGATTTGAGAGGTTTCGCTCAAACCTCCAACTCCAACTTCCAGGTTTGCACACACCTTAGGTTGGTGCAAATATTCTGTCCACACACGGCGATCTGTCTGCGCAGATGTGATGTGCGCAGACATTTGCGCAGACAGATCGTTGCGTGTGGACGAGCCTTAAGTGAAGTGATGTTGATCGAAGTCTCCCCCATTATTTGACGGTGGACATTTCCATCGACTTTGGAATGTCAGTCGTGTGTATGTAGCATCTGTGGTGGTGTGTGTCTGATGTAAACAAGCCATGACAGGAATAATGCAAGAAGCTGAGATGTTGCAGGAGTTATCTATTCCGAACTGCTGACGATGACTGAACTTTGATTTCAGTACGTAGGCTGCCTTCGTTGACTGGTGGCAGCGGTTGTTTGTTGGCCGAGAACAGAGTACTGCAGAGGTGCCAAATCAAAATAATGGGCAGTCGATTGCAGGCAATTTTAATGAGGGATAAGTATAACACGAGGTCAGTTTTAAACCTTGTCTCTACATTATTATGCAGTGAAACACTGACAAGATACGGTTTTCCTTCAGTAAGATGCTTCTGTCAATTTAAGGATTGTTTCAGCCTTTACTGTTAACAGGCCCGGCGCGTCAACAGGAGAATGGCTGATTTCTCTCCTACCAATGGCAGTGGTATTGAGTACGATAAAAACTCACAATCCAAACTATTTGCTGATGACTTTCAGTGCCGGTCTGCTAGGCGCTGCCGTATGGAAACTTATAAGAATTTCTTTATGTGAAAATTATACCTTGAAACATTTCGATGTTTATGATGTGATACCTGGCGCTGTAATATTTCTGCTTCTAGAGTTGCAGAAAACAAGTAAGTACATCACCCGTAGTTCTTCCATGAAGGTAGGCCCAGAAATGTTGCAGTAGAAGCTATCGTATTATTATTTGCCAATAAATCTGGCGGCTAAACGATACTTACTTGGTTGATGATACTGGAAAGTGGTCAGTGTTGCTTTTAACAATTTGTCTAACACTGTAAACACTGACGACATACAACACTGGTTTTATCCTAAAATTATATTTGACAGTTGCAAGCGATTGTCAGACAGTGAGAAATTTTTCAGAGCAAAACCGGCTGGATATGGTGTTTATGAAAGTTTCATTCCAAGATATTTCTGTTTGAAATCTTGATCAGCATGCTTCAATAGGCTACTTCCGTTGCGTATACAATTTAGTGATCTTTAGCACACAATATTGCGTATAGAGTTTTATTTCGATCGATCATTTCCAAGTGGGGTATAAATTCTTTGTCGATGAAGTGTCTGTCTGTGTTTACCCACGCGTAATTCAGTAATTATAAAAGAAATTATTCAGTTGCAAACAGTAAGATGTCGGCTCCATTGACTGAAATATTTATGCCACGCAATATAAAGTTGGCATTGTGCATACTACACAAACAGTATCTCTTAATTTTTGGGGGTGGTGTCAAGTGTGTAGATATTAAGGTTGAGATGTGTGTGGCTGTTTCCAGTAGGTGTCATGCTTAATTAGGAAGCAATACTATTTGTAATAGCTTTGTGCTGTAGTATTTTGTAACACGGAACAACAACATTTGTCACGATTACCAAAAATCATTTAAATAATCGTTATTTCAGATATGCTTTCATAGAAACATAAATGCATGTCTTATTTGATCTATGCCGTCATCAGTATTGCGGAAATGGCTATTCTGTCTCCAACATGGTGCCTATTATGTTACTATATACACAGGGCAAGAAACGTAAAATATGTATTCATAAGACAAGGTTCATTCCATGTCAATTCAACCAATTTGAGAAAATGTTCCAGCTGATACACTCAGATTTGGCTGAAATATAGCACACCAGTGCTACCAAGTGTGGAACACTCTTGTACAAAATTTTAAGTTCTCCTGCCAATTAGTTCAAGAATTATGGCTTGTGAAAGAAAGTGGCATGATCCAGAAATTGCAACCCGCATCTGGCAATCTATCTTCAGACTATTCCCCACAGTCCAGTGAAATTTTTACAACCCTGTAACATCCACTTACAGAACACACTATTAATCAAAACACCAACAACATATTTCAAAGGGAAAATAAAAAATTCCAAAATGTGGTTTAAAAAATGTAATGCGTTAAAAAGTACAGTTGTAGGTACTCTCTGTGCCAAATATAATTCACTCAAAAATAGTATATAACACAGTTACATGCACACGAAAATACAAAAATTTGAAAAATTACCAGAAAACATGGATTTTCTAAGTGTGGTAGCACAAAAGGGACAAGTGATATCCAAGCCAAATTTCAAACACTTTATAAGTAGACCATGATATAATATGTGGCAAAATTTCAACTTGTTATTGCAAGGCATTTGTGTACAATAAAAGTTGACAGAGATGTATTTGGTTACATTGCTGTTAACGCGATTTAGCGAGTAATAGTGACGATGGAGATGGCTTGTTTCAGATAAAGCTGAAGTAATTGTTGGGAACCATTAGGCAACAAAAAGTTAGACAGTGGTAGTTTTCAGGGACAGAATGAGTCATTGTTGGGCAGGAACAACATAGGGAACAAAGCAACAATTACAGGTTACTAATGTTCTTAAGATTCTAGTTCAGACTGGTCAGTACTGTTATGGAAAGTCAGTATGGAGGCAGAGTTGCTCAAACAAGTTGCAGTTTTGGTAGAGCACAAGCATCTGAATGTCATAAAACAACATATGGAACAAAAAGTGGCATTCACTTTGTGCAGTATAATCTGGATGAATTGTACCAAGATTTGTTGCTATGGAGATCTGGGATACACCCTGTGGGCACAAGAAGTACAGTTCCAGGGAACTTTAGTGATTTTTTATCATCATATGAAAGTGTTTCTGGATAAGTATTCTTTCCTACAAAGAAGTTGTTTTGATCCATTTCGGATTCATAAGAAGACAGTGAAGTGTAGCCTCGGAGAAATTTATATAAAATCAGTATTGAAAGCGAATCACTGCATGGGACTTAACATGAAACCAGGACAAAAGTTATGTTCCAGGTGTTACACCACTAAAAAAATGAGGAATATTCTGATAATTTACATGACAGTGACGAAGAATATCAACCACCTAAAACCACAGTGGACGAACAATTAAATACTTAAGTGACTGCTCTTGGTTTGTCTCCCATGAAGGCACACAAAGTTGGGAATAGAGATGGGCCCAGCTATGGTAGAAGAAAACTACAAGAAGCTCAAATGGAATTAAAACACAAAGTAGCTGAGATGCCAGAAATGCTCAGATTTGGACAAAATTGTGCATGATTTGAAAGAAAAATGTGCCATATCCACACACCAGGAAAAAGTAGCTATTTTTACCCTTGCACATTCCAGCTGGTCTATTGACTACACTGCAAAGGAATTTAATGTTTCTACATATGTGGTAAAGCAAGCTAGGAAAATAAAAGCAACCCAAGGAGTGCTTCCACAACTTGAGCAGGCTCAGGGTAAGCAATTGAGTTCAGAAATAAAGGTGCTAGTGTCGGAGTTTTATGAAAATAATGACTACAGCTGAATAGTGCCTGGAAAAAAAGACTATGTAATGGTGAAAATGGGAAATGTACGTGTACAGACGCAAAAAATACTGTTGCTATGCAACATATCAGAACTGTATGTAGAATTCAAGGGAAAGTATCCCAATACAAAGTAGGTTTATCATCTTTTTTTCAATCTTTGGCCAAAATAGGTTGTGCCTGTAAGTGCAAGGGGCACACACAATGTTTATGTGAGACCCATCAAAATGCTAAGCTGATGTCTGCTGCTATAAAGGATTCTGGTCTGGATTACAAAGATGCAATGAAGCTGCTAGTGTGTGACATCAGTTCCTACCAGTACATGATACACAGATGTGAAAAGTGTCCTGGTAAGGCAAATCTTGCAGAACACGTGAATAGCAAACTGTATGGTGAACCCCTTGTGGATGACGATGAACTTGTTTCTTATAAACAATGGACATACATGGATCACACAAGTCTTTAAACAAAGCAAAGTACAGTGGAAAATTTTGTTGAAATGTGTTGTCAAAAAATGGACAAACTGACCACACGCAGCAACAGCACAGTCGGCTTATCTCCAGTTTTGTAAGGATAATTTGAAACAAGATGAAATTATAGTAATACTAGACTTTTCTGAAAATTATGCATTTAGGCCTATAGTTCAAGATGCCATCCAACAATATCATTGGGACAACAGTCAAGCAACTCTCCAGCCATTTGCGATTTACTATAGAGGTGAATCAGGAGGTGTGTGTGTGACATGAACCTGTGCGTTTTTAGTGACTGTTTAATTCATGATGCCTTTGCAGTTCATGCCCACATTCGCGCTGTCATGGCAAAACAAGCTGCCTCACTTACATTTTGTGAAATACTTCAGTGATGGGGTAGCTAGTCAGTACAAAAACTGTAAAAATCTCAAAAATTTATGCATGCATTACCATGCTTTACAGATTCATACAGAATGGAATTTTTTCGCAACAGTCTTGGTAAAAATGTATGTGATGGTGTTAGTGCTACCATTAAGCACGTGGTAACGCGAGCTAGTCTGCAGCGCCCTACAGGAGGTCACATTCTAACACCTCTTCAGTTATTTATCTGGGTACAGAAAAATATCTCTGGCATACAGTCATTCTGTGTTTCAAAAGATGAGGTGAAATCAGTCAAAGAATTGCTAAAAGCAGACTAGAACACGTTAACTGTTGCAGGCACAAGGAGCCATCATCACTTCTCTCCAGCGGACTCTGACAACGTGCATATGAGCAGACTAACTATAGGTTCTTGCACAACATGTCTTCACAGTGTGTCTGACTCAGTATTCAGAAGCAAAAGCAACAACATACAACCAGGTTGCTATGCTATTGCTGTTTATGATGACCTTTATAGGTCAACCATAACTATTGATTTAAAAAAAAAAATTACTTGCCACCAACAAATTCTGGCACTACAGATTAGGTCGTCCATCACACACACACACACACACACACACACACACACACACACACACACACACACACACACACACACACACACACACACACACAGATATCGCCACATGTACAAGAGAACTCTTGGTCAACGTCATGTTCTCACGAAAAACACTACACCTCACAATCCCAGCAATCAGTCCAAATAACTGGAGGAAGTTATAGCAGACAAGTCCTCCCCCCATCTCTGACTGCGATTTGTTGTTGTTGTTGTCTTCAGTCCTGAGACTAGTTTGATGCAGCTCTCCATGCTACTCTGTCCTGTGCAAGCTTCTTCATCTCCCAGTGCTTATTGCAACCTACATCCTTCTGAATCTGCTTAGTGTATTCATCTCTGGGTCTCCCTCTACGATTTTTATCCTCCACGCTGCCCTCAAATACTAAATTTGTGATCCCCTGATGCCTCAGAATATATCCTACTAACCGGTCCCTTCTTTCCCTTCTTCTTGTCAAGTTATGCCACAAACTCCTCTTCTCCTCAATTCTATTCAATACCTCCTCATTATTTATGTGATATACGCATATAATCTTCAGCATTCTTCTGTAGCACCACATTTCAAAAGCTTCTATTCTCTTTTTGTCCAAACTATTTATCGTCCATGTTTCACTTCCATACATGGCTACACTCCATACAAATACTTTCAGAAACGGCTTCCTGACACTTAAATCTGTACTTGATGTTATCAAATTTCTCTTGTTCAGAAACGCTTTCCATGCCATTGCCAGTCAGCATTTTGTATCCTCTCTACTTTGACCATCATCAGTTACTTTGCTCCCCAAATAGCACAACTCATTTACTACTTTAAGTGTCTAATTTCCTAATCTAATTCACTCAGCATCGTCCAACTTAATTCGACTACATTCCATTATCCTTGTTTTGCTTTTGTTGATGTTCATCTTATATCCTCCTTTCAAGACACTGTCCATTCCATTCATCTGCTCTTCCAAGTCCTTTGCTGTCTCTGATAGAATTACAAAGTTTTTATTTCTTCTCCATGGATTTTAATACCTACTCCGAATTTCTCTTTTGTTTCCTTTACTGCTTGCTCAGCATACAGATTGAATAACATCGGGGAGAGGCTGCAACCCTGTCTCACTCCCTTCCCAACCACTACTTCCCTTTCATGCCCCTCAACTCCAGTCAGCACTGACAAAAGCTTTTTCTATGTCTAGAAATGTAGGTTTACCTTTACTTTATCTATTTTTTAAGATAAGTCATACGGTCAGTATTGCCTCACGTGTTCCAGTATTTCTACGTTATCCTGATATTTGCTGATGACTTTCAGTGCCGGTCTGCTAGGCGCTGCCGTATGGAAACTTATAAGAATTTCTTTATGTGAAAATTATACCTTGAAACATTTCGATGTTTATGATGTGATACCTGGCGCTGTAATATTTCTGCTTCTAGAGTTGCAGAAAACAAGTAAGTACATCACCCGTAGTTCTTCCATGAAGGTAGGCCCAGAAATGTTGCAGTAGAAGCTATCGTATTATTATTTGCCAATAAATCTGGCGGCTAAACGATACTTACTTGGTTGATGATACTGGAAAGTGGTCAGTGTTGCTTTTAACAATTTGTCTAACACTGTAAACACTGACGACATACAACACTGGTTTTATCCTAAAATTATATTTGACAGTTGCAAGCGATTGTCAGACAGTGAGAAATTTTTCAGAGCAAAACCGGCTGGATATGGTGTTTATGAAAGTTTCATTCCAAGATATTTCTGTTTGAAATCTTGATCAGCATGCTTCAATAGGCTACTTCCGTTGCGTATACAATTTAGTGATCTTTAGCACACAATATTGCGTATAGAGTTTTATTTCGATCGATCATTTCCAAGTGGGGTATAAATTCTTTGTCGATGAAGTGTCTGTCTGTGTTTACCCACGCGTAATTCAGTAATTATAAAAGAAATTATTCAGTTGCAAACAGTAAGATGTCGGCTCCATTGACTGAAATATTTATGCCACGCAATATAAAGTTGGCATTGTGCATACTACACAAACAGTATCTCTTAATTTTTGGGGGTGGTGTCAAGTGTGTAGATATTAAGGTTGAGATGTGTGTGGCTGTTTCCAGTAGGTGTCATGCTTAATTAGGAAGCAATACTATTTGTAATAGCTTTGTGCTGTAGTATTTTGTAACACGGAACAACAACATTTGTCACGATTACCAAAAATCATTTAAATAATCGTTATTTCAGATATGCTTTCATAGAAACATAAATGCATGTCTTATTTGATCTATGCCGTCATCAGTATTGCGGAAATGGCTATTCTGTCTCCAACATGGTGCCTATTATGTTACTATATACACAGGGCAAGAAACGTAAAATATGTATTCATAAGACAAGGTTCATTCCATGTCAATTCAACCAATTTGAGAAAATGTTCCAGCTGATACACTCAGATTTGGCTGAAATATAGCACACCAGTGCTACCAAGTGTGGAACACTCTTGTACAAAATTTTAAGTTCTCCTGCCAATTAGTTCAAGAATTATGGCTTGTGAAAGAAAGTGGCATGATCCAGAAATTGCAACCCGCATCTGGCAATCTATCTTCAGACTATTCCCCACAGTCCAGTGAAATTTTTACAACCCTGTAACATCCACTTACAGAACACACTATTAATCAAAACACCAACAACATATTTCAAAGGGAAAATAAAAAATTCCAAAATGTGGTTTAAAAAATGTAATGCGTTAAAAAGTACAGTTGTAGGTACTCTCTGTGCCAAATATAATTCACTCAAAAATAGTATATAACACAGTTACATGCACACGAAAATACAAAAATTTGAAAAATTACCAGAAAACATGGATTTTCTAAGTGTGGTAGCACAAAAGGGACAAGTGATATCCAAGCCAAATTTCAAACACTTTATAAGTAGACCATGATATAATATGTGGCAAAATTTCAACTTGTTATTGCAAGGCATTTGTGTACAATAAAAGTTGACAGAGATGTATTTGGTTACATTGCTGTTAACGCGATTTAGCGAGTAATAGTGACGATGGAGATGGCTTGTTTCAGATAAAGCTGAAGTAATTGTTGGGAACCATTAGGCAACAAAAAGTTAGACAGTGGTAGTTTTCAGGGACAGAATGAGTCATTGTTGGGCAGGAACAACATAGGGAACAAAGCAACAATTACAGGTTACTAATGTTCTTAAGATTCTAGTTCAGACTGGTCAGTACTGTTATGGAAAGTCAGTATGGAGGCAGAGTTGCTCAAACAAGTTGCAGTATTGGTAGAGCACAAGCATCTGAATGTCATAAAACAACATATGGAACAAAAAGTGGCATTCACTTTGTGCAGTATAATCTGGATGAATTGTACCAAGATTTGTTGCTATGGAGATCTGGGATACACCCTGTGGGCACAAGAAGTACAGTTCCAGGGAACTTTAGTGATTTTTTATCATCATATGAAAGTGTTTCTGGATAAGTATTCTTTCCTACAAAGAAGTTGTTTTGATCCATTTCGGATTCATAAGAAGACAGTGAAGTGTAGCCTCGGAGAAATTTATATAAAATCAGTATTGAAAGCGAATCACTGCATGGGACTTAACATGAAACCAGGACAAAAGTTATGTTCCAGGTGTTACACCACTAAAAAAATGAGGAATATTCTGATAATTTACATGACAGTGACGAAGAATATCAACCACCTAAAACCACAGTGGACGAACAATTAAATACTTAAGTGACTGCTCTTGGTTTGTCTCCCATGAAGGCACACAAAGTTGGGAATAGAGATGGGCCCAGCTATGGTAGAAGAAAACTACAAGAAGCTCAAATGGAATTAAAACACAAAGTAGCTGAGATGCCAGAAATGCTCAGATTTGGACAAAATTGTGCATGATTTGAAAGAAAAATGTGCCATATCCACACACCAGGAAAAAGTAGCTATTTTTACCCTTGCACATTCCAGCTGGTCTATTGACTACACTGCAAAGGAATTTAATGTTTCTACATATGTGGTAAAGCAAGCTAGGAAAATAAAAGCAACCCAAGGAGTGCTTCCACAACTTGAGCAGGCTCAGGGTAAGCAATTGAGTTCAGAAATAAAGGTGCTAGTGTCGGAGTTTTATGAAAATAATGACTACAGCTGAATAGTGCCTGGAAAAAAAGACTATGTAATGGTGAAAATGGGAAATGTACGTGTACAGACGCAAAAAATACTGTTGCTATGCAACATATCAGAACTGTATGTAGAATTCAAGGGAAAGTATCCCAATACAAAGTAGGTTTATCATCTTTTTTTCAATCTTTGGCCAAAATAGGTTGTGCCTGTAAGTGCAAGGGGCACACACAATGTTTATGTGAGACCCATCAAAATGCTAAGCTGATGTCTGCTGCTATAAAGGATTCTGGTCTGGATTACAAAGATGCAATGAAGCTGCTAGTGTGTGACATCAGTTCCTACCAGTACATGATACACAGATGTGAAAAGTGTCCTGGTAAGGCAAATCTTGCAGAACACGTGAATAGCAAACTGTATGGTGAACCCCTTGTGGATGACGATGAACTTGTTTCTTATAAACAATGGACATACATGGATCACACAAGTCTTTAAACAAAGCAAAGTACAGTGGAAAATTTTGTTGAAATGTGTTGTCAAAAAATGGACAAACTGACCACACGCAGCAACAGCACAGTCGGCTTATCTCCAGTTTTGTAAGGATAATTTGAAACAAGATGAAATTATAGTAATACTAGACTTTTCTGAAAATTATGCATTTAGGCCTATAGTTCAAGATGCCATCCAACAATATCATTGGGACAACAGTCAAGCAACTCTCCAGCCATTTGCGATTTACTATAGAGGTGAATCAGGAGGTGTGTGTGTGACATGAACCTGTGCGTTTTTAGTGACTGTTTAATTCATGATGCCTTTGCAGTTCATGCCCACATTCGCGCTGTCATGGCAAAACAAGCTGCCTCACTTACATTTTGTGAAATACTTCAGTGATGGGGTAGCTAGTCAGTACAAAAACTGTAAAAATCTCAAAAATTTATGCATGCATTACCATGCTTTACAGATTCATACAGAATGGAATTTTTTCGCAACAGTCTTGGTAAAAATGTATGTGATGGTGTTAGTGCTACCATTAAGCACGTGGTAACGCGAGCTAGTCTGCAGCGCCCTACAGGAGGTCACATTCTAACACCTCTTCAGTTATTTATCTGGGTACAGAAAAATATCTCTGGCATACAGTCATTCTGTGTTTCAAAAGATGAGGTGAAATCAGTCAAAGAATTGCTAAAAGCAGACTAGAACACGTTAACTGTTGCAGGCACAAGGAGCCATCATCACTTCTCTCCAGCGGACTCTGACAACGTGCATATGAGCAGACTAACTATAGGTTCTTGCACAACATGTCTTCACAGTGTGTCTGACTCAGTATTCAGAAGCAAAAGCAACAACATACAACCAGGTTGCTATGCTATTGCTGTTTATGATGACCTTTATAGGTCAACCATAACTATTGATTTAAAAAAAAAAATTACTTGCCACCAACAAATTCTGGCACTACAGATTAGGTCGTCCATCACACACACACACACACACACACACACACACACACACACACATACACAGATATCGCCACATGTACAAGAGAACTCTTGGTCAACGTCATGTTCTCACGAAAAACACTACACCTCACAATCCCAGCAATCAGTCCAAATAACTGGAGGAAGTTATAGCAGACAAGTCCTCCCCCCATCTCTGACTGCGATTTGTTGTTGTTGTTGTCTTCAGTCCTGAGACTAGTTTGATGCAGCTCTCCATGCTACTCTGTCCTGTGCAAGCTTCTTCATCTCCCAGTGCTTATTGCAACCTACATCCTTCTGAATCTGCTTAGTGTATTCATCTCTGGGTCTCCCTCTACGATTTTTATCCTCCACGCTGCCCTCAAATACTAAATTTGTGATCCCCTGATGCCTCAGAATATATCCTACTAACCGGTCCCTTCTTTCCCTTCTTCTTGTCAAGTTATGCCACAAACTCCTCTTCTCCTCAATTCTATTCAATACCTCCTCATTATTTATGTGATATACGCATATAATCTTCAGCATTCTTCTGTAGCACCACATTTCAAAAGCTTCTATTCTCTTTTTGTCCAAACTATTTATCGTCCATGTTTCACTTCCATACATGGCTACACTCCATACAAATACTTTCAGAAACGGCTTCCTGACACTTAAATCTGTACTTGATGTTATCAAATTTCTCTTGTTCAGAAACGCTTTCCATGCCATTGCCAGTCAGCATTTTGTATCCTCTCTACTTTGACCATCATCAGTTACTTTGCTCCCCAAATAGCACAACTCATTTACTACTTTAAGTGTCTAATTTCCTAATCTAATTCACTCAGCATCGTCCAACTTAATTCGACTACATTCCATTATCCTTGTTTTGCTTTTGTTGATGTTCATCTTATATCCTCCTTTCAAGACACTGTCCATTCCATTCATCTGCTCTTCCAAGTCCTTTGCTGTCTCTGATAGAATTACAAAGTTTTTATTTCTTCTCCATGGATTTTAATACCTACTCCGAATTTCTCTTTTGTTTCCTTTACTGCTTGCTCAGCATACAGATTGAATAACATCGGGGAGAGGCTGCAACCCTGTCTCACTCCCTTCCCAACCACTACTTCCCTTTCATGCCCCTCAACTCCAGTCAGCACTGACAAAAGCTTTTTCTATGTCTAGAAATGTAGGTTTACCTTTACTTTATCTATTTTTTAAGATAAGTCATACGGTCAGTATTGCCTCACGTGTTCCAGTATTTCTACGTTATCCCAACCAATCTTCCCCAAGGTCGGCTTCTACCAGTTTTTGCATTCGTTTGTAAAGAATTTACATTAGTATTTTGCAGCCGTGATTTATTAAACTGATAGTTTGGTAATTTCCACATCTGTCAACCCCCCCCTGCGGGTCTGGGGGTTAGAATAGGCCCGAGGTATTCCTGCCTGTCGTAAGAGGCGACTAAAAGGAGTCCCGCCTGTGTCCGGAGATGGACGGTTTCACGACCTACATTTGCGTTCATTTTGGTTTTTCACTTTTTCTGGTTTCTTCCTTCCTTTGGTTGGTTCCTTTCTTTGTTCTTCTCCATCTCCTTGCCTTCTTCTCCTTGCCTTCTTCTCCTTGCCTTCTTCTCCTTGCCTCCTTCTCCTTGCCTTCTTCTCCTTGCCTTCTTCTCCTTGCCTTCTTCTCCTTGCCTTCTTCTCCTTGCCTTCTTCTCCTTGCCTTCTTCTCCTTGCCTTCTTCTCCTTGCCTTCTTCTCCTTGCCTTCTTCTCCTTGCCTTCTTCTCCTTGCCTTCTTCTCCTTGCCTTCTTCTCCTTCTCTGGTCTCCGCTTCGGTGTTTGAGACAGTCTGTCCTTTCTTTCCCTCTCTCCTTTCTTTTTCCTCTTCTTTCTTCCTCCCTGTGCGTGCCTGAAGGCCGACCCACACGTTCGCATGCGTTGCCAGTGACGAGGTAACGCTTAATTCCCCGCCCTTGGTAGACAAGTAAGGCACGCACGTACCCCCTGGTAAAGGCCAGGCCCAGGGAGGGGTGATTGCCTGAGCTGACGCCTTCCGACTGTGCCGATTGGTCCCTCCGTCCATTTCTCGGGAGGTGTCACCTGAGGTGTGAACAATCACCTAAGGCGGGAGTGCCCTCTGAGAGGGTCCCCACGAGGAAGGAGCGCGCCATCGGAGACACTGGCAATCATGGGGGATTCCTCCGCAATGGATTTCTCTTCTTCTCCTCTCTAGACTTCTGCCCACAAACAGAAACTTGACCAGCCACCAGTGACAAAAGTACTACCGCCTGCCCCACAGTTCCTCGTAGTTTCTCGATCTGAGGACGGAAAGGATTTTTCCTCTGTCAACCCTTTCGTTATCCAGAAGGGCGTAGATGCCATAGCCGGATCTGTCAAGTCTTGTACCAGGTTGCGTAATGGTACCTTGTTACTAGAAACTGAGAGCGCCTTTCAGGCACAAAAACTGCTTCGGGCCACACTCCTGTACACGTTCCCTGTCCAGGTGGAGGCTCACTGCACTTTGAATTCGTCTCGTGGAGTGGTCTATACTAGATCACTCGACGGATTGACTGATGAGGAGATTCAGTCTTTCCTCGCTGAGCAGGGCGTGACGGCTGTCCATAGGGTCATGAGGAAGGTCAACAATGACCTTGTACCGACCCGGACACTTTTCTTGACCTTTGACAGTGTTCAGCTGCCGTCACGCATCAAGGCGGGCTACGAGGTTCTCTCTGTTCGCCCCTATGTCCCGACACCTACGCGCTGCTGCCAGTGTCAGCGTTTCAATCACACTAGCCATTCTTGTTCCAATGTGGCTACATGTGTGACTTGTGGCAGGGCTGCCCATAAGGGTGACTGTCCACCTCCGTCTCCTCGTTGTGTAAACTGTCGCGGTGACCATGCAGCGTCCTCCCGCGACTGTCCCGTCTACAAGGAAGAACGCTGTATCCAAGAAATTCGGGTCAAAGAGAAAGTCTCCACCTTGGCTGCTCGCAAGCTATTCGCTAGCAGGAAGCCCACGTTGCTCCCAGCGGAGAAGTACAGTACTGTCCACGCCTCTCCTCGGACTACCAGGGAGGTGGCGACGCAGACATGCGATCTGACCTTCAGCACTGCGGTCGTCCGTTCGGACAGTGCTAAGATCGCCCGGTCGATGTCTCCTCTTCCTCCTGTCGCCCCTCCGACACAAGCACTTTTATCAGCTTCTGCCAGGACGAAGACCTAGAAGTCAGAAGCACGGGCCTTCAAGAAAGAACCGTCTCGTGCAGACCTTCTACGTACCTCGAACCCTCAGCCATCGACCACTCCTTCCACAAAACGGCCTTCCAAGAAGGCTCATAGGAAGCACAGTTTTCCTTCCCCGCCACGGCGCATTTCTCCTCCTGCGCCCCCCCAGCGGTTGCCGCCCCAGGCCGTCATCCGTTTCACCTGGCCGCACCGCTGGTAGCCGAACATCTGGCCGTTCACCAGCGGAGGAAGCTCCCCCTTCTGGCCGTCTTCACAAGATGGCCGATGAACCTCTAGAACAAATGAACGATGACTGTCCGCCTCCTGCTAGCGGCGGCAGTGCTCGCTCGAAGCCGGGCCCTCAGCGGCCTTCTCGATGATCCCTTCTTGCACCTTCTTCTTGTTACGATGGCACTTATTCACTGGAATATTCGCAGCATTCGTTCCAACCGAGAGGACTTGAAATTGCTGCTCCGCTCGCACCGTCCTCTCGTCGTAGCCCTCCAGGAAACGAAGCTACGCGCATGTGATCAAATTGCCTTGGCACACTACACCTCTGAGCGTTTTGACTTACCCCCTGTGGCAGGTATTCCGGCTCATGGAGGGGTTATGTTGCTGGTCCGGGATGATATCTACTATGATCCCATCATATTGCACACCGGCCTGCAGGCAGTTGCCGTCCGCATTACTCTCCCCAATTTTACATTTTCCATCTGTACTGTTTACACTCCATCGGCGTCTGCCGTTACCAGGGTAGACATGCTGCAAATTATTGCTCAGCTCCCTACACCATTTTTGTTAACTGGAGACTTCAATGCTCACCATCCTCTTTGGGGCTCTCCAGCATCCTGTCCGAGGGGCTCCCTGTTAGCAGACGTTTTCAACCAGCTCAATCTAGTCTGCCTTAATACTGGCGCCCCTACTTTCCTTTCAGACACCTCTCACACCTATTCCAATTTGGACCTCTCTGTCTGTACAACCCAACTTGCACGCCGGTTTGAGTGGTATGCGCTTTCTGATACATATTTGAGCGACCACTTCCCGTGTGTTATCCATCTCCTGCATCATATCCCCTCTCCGTGCTAAACTAGTTGGAACTTCTCCAAAGCAGACAAGGTGCGATAGTCAGGCCGCACACCTCACGGAAGTCATTCTCACTGCTGCTGAATATTCCATCCCTCACACTACTTCTTCTCCATGCCGCGTACCGGTCCCCTGGTGGACCGCAGCATGTAGAGACGCCTTACGTGCTCGTCAACGAGCTTTACGCACCTTTTAACGCCACCCTACAGTGGCGAATTGTATCACTTACAAACGATTACGTGCGCAGTGTCGTCGTATTTTTAATGAAAGCAAGAAAGCCAGCTGGGCTGCTTTCACAAGCACCTTCAACAGTTTTACTCCTTCTGTTGTATGGGGTAGCCTGCACCGGCTATGTAGCACTAAGGTCCACTCACCAGTTTCTGGCTTGACGGTCACGAATGACGTCCTTGTGGCCCCTGAGGATGTTTCCAATGCCTTCGGCCGCTTTTTCGCAGAGGTTTCGAGCTCCACTCATTACCCCCCTGCCTTCCTCCCCCGAAAGCAGGCAGAGGAGGCTGGGCCACCTAATTTCCGATCCTCGAATTGTGGAAACTACAATGCCCCATTCACCATGCGGGAACTCGAAAATGCGCTTGCCCGGTCACGGTCCTCCGCTCCGGGACCTGATTCTATTCATATTCGTATTCAGATGCTGGAGAACCTTTCTCCTGCGGGTAAAGGTTTCCTTCTTTGTACTTACAATCGCATCTGGATTGAGGGACATGTTCCCACATGCTGGCGCGAGTCTATTGTTGTACCGATTCCTAAGCCGGGGAAGGACAAGCACTTGCCTTCCAGTTACTGACCCATCTCGCTTACCAGCTGTGTCTGTAAAGTGATGGAGTGACTGGTTAACTCTCGGTTGGTTTGGCTGCTCGAATCTCGACGCCTACTTACCAATGTACAATGTGGATTTCGTAGGCGCCGCTCTGCTGTTGACCATCTGGTTACCCTGTCGACCTTCATTATGAATAACTTCTTGCGAAAGCGCCCGACTGCGGCTGTGTTCTTTGATTTGGAGAAGGCTTACGACACCTGTTGGAGGGCGGGCATTCTCCGCACCATGCATACATGGGGCTTTCGCGGTCGCCTCCCTCTTTTTATTCGTTCCTTTTTAATGGATCGACAGTTCAGGGTACGTGTGGGTTCTGTCCTGTCAGACACCTTTCGCCAGGAAAATGGGGTGCCACAGGGCTCCGTTTTGAGCGTCGCTCTCTTCGCCATAGCGATCAATCCTATAATGTATTGCCTCCCAGATGATGTATCAGGCTCCCTTTTCGTGGACGATTTTACCATCTATTGCAGCGCGCAGCGTACATGTTTCCTGGAGCACTCTCTTCAGTGTTCTCTTGACCGTCTTTACTTCTGGAGTGTCGCCAATGGCTTCCGTTTTTCTGCCGAGAAAACGGTCTGTATTAACTTCTGGCGCTACAAAGAGTTTCTCCCACCGTCCTTACGACTCGGCCCTGTTGCTCTCCCATTCGTGGAGACAACAAAATGTTTAGGTCTTACATTTGACAGGAAACTTAGTTGGTCTCCACATGTGTCATATTTGGCTGCCCGTTGTACCCGTTCTCTAAATGACCTCCGTGTTCTCAGTGGCATGTCATGGGTAGCGGATCGAACCGTCCTACTTCGCATATATCGGTCGATCGTCCGCTCCAAGCTGGATTATGGGTGCTTTGTATACTCCTCTGCACGGCCGTCCATCTTACGCCGCCTCAACTCCATACAACATCGGGGTTTACGGCTTGCGATCGGAGCGTTTTATACTAGTCCCGTCGAGAGTCTTTATGCTGAAGCCAGTGAATTGCCACTCACCTACCGGCGCGATATGCTGCTTTGTCGGTATGCCTGTCGGCTTCTGTCAATGCCCGACCACCCATCGTATCGTTCCTTTTTTGACGACTCTCTTGACCGTCAATATGGGTTGTATGTCTATGCCCTGCTACCCCCTGGAGTTCGCTTTCGTCGTCTCCTTCAACACCTTGATTTTTCGCTCCCTGCAACCTTTAGAGTGGGTGAGAGCCACACGCCACCTTGGCTCCAGGCTCAGGTTCGCGTTCACCTTGACCTCCGCTCGCTCCCAAAGGAGGTTACCCCCAGTTCAGTATACCACTCCCGTTTTGTCGAACTTCGTTCGAAGTTCATTAATATGACCTTCATTTATACGGATGGCTCTAAGACCAATGACGGGGTCGGGTGTTCTTTTATTGTTGGTGCACAAAGTTTCAAATACCGGCTACATGGCCATTGTTTGGTCTTCACAGCTGAGCTCTTTGCCCTCTATCAGGCTGTTCTTTACGTGTGCCGCCACCGACATTCTGCTTATGTCATCTGCTCCGATTCTTTGAGTGCCGCGGCCAAGGCTGCGGTCCTCCAGCCTCGGACGGCTTCTTGTTGTGTCACTTCATCAGATTGTAGCACGATCATTTGTCGGTGCATTTCATCGCTGTGGCATGGCGATTGGGCTGCACTTACGGACAAGAAGCTTCGGGCCTTGAAACCTCTTCCCGTAGCTTGGACGTCGTCCTCACGTCCTTCTCGGCGGAAGGAGGTCGTTTTGGCCCAGCTACGAATTGGACACTGCCAGTTCAGCCATCGCCATCTGCTGATGGCAGCGCTGGCGCCGTTCTTTCCATGTGGGCAATTGCTGACGGTCTGCCACATTTTAACGTCCTGTCCGGATTTTACTACGCTACGTCTTGATATTGGCCTGCCATGTACTCTGGATGCCATTTTAGCGTATGACCCAGGAGCTGCTGCTCGCGTTCTTCGTTTTATCAACTTGACACACCTGTCTGACGTTTGATTAATCTGTAGTTTTTTAATCCTATGTCTGTTAATACGTCTTTTGTAGTGTTGTCCCTTTTAGTTGCTGTTTTAACCTGGTGCCTCGCGGTGCATTCCTAAATTAGTCAGGGCGCTAATGACCATTGTAATTGTGCGCCCCAAAAAAAAAAAAAAATCTGTCAACAACTCCTTTCTTTGGGATTGGAATTATTCTTCTTGAAGTCTGGGGGTATTTCGCCTGTTTCATACATCTTGCTCACCAGATGGTAACGTTTTGTCAGGGCTAGCTCTCCCAAGGCTGTCAGTAGTTCTAATGGAATGCTGTCTACTCCCGGAGCCTTGTTTGTAGTTAGATCTTTCAGTGCTCTGTTGAACTCTTCACACAGTGTCATATCTCCCATTTCATCTTCATCTACATCCTCTTCCATTTACGTGATTTTGTCCTCAAATGTGGCCCTTGTATAGACCCTCTATATACTCCTTCCACCTTTCTGCTTTCCCTTCTTTGCTTAGAACTGGGTTTCCATCTGAGCTCTTGATATTCATACAAGTGGTACTCTTTTTCTCCAAAGGTCTCTTCAATTCTCCTGTAGGCAGTATCTATCTTACCCCTAGTGAGATAAGCCTCTACATCCTTACATTTATCCTCTACTCATCCCTGATTAGCAATTATGCACTTTCTGTCGATCTCATTTTTGAGACGTTTGTATTCCTTTTTGCCTGCTTCATTTACTGCATTTTTATATTTTCTCCTTTCATCAATTAAATTCAATATTTCTTCTGTTAGCCAAGGATTTCTAGTATCCCTTGTCTTTTTACCTACTTGATCCTCTGCTGCTTTCACTATTTCATCCCTCAAAGCTACCCATTATTATTATTATTATTATTATTATTATTATTATTATTATTATTATTATTTCTTTCTTTCTTATCTCAGACGTTATGTGTGGTCAAAAGTAGAAAGTGACGCGGACCTTGATCAAGCGTGACTTCCTTTTAACTGTACGGTATATGTTATATTGCATTTAGGAACTTTCGGGTAATTGAACATGTATCAATAATTACGGATTTCTGTAGTTGTATATATAAGTTTGGATGTGGCTGCATTGCGTTGATGTACTGGTGGATATTGTGTGGTATGACTCCTGTAGTTGATAGTATAATTGGTATAATGTCAACTTTATCCTGATGCCACATATCCTTGACTTCCTCAGCCAGTTGGATGTATTTTTCCTCCTGTTTTCTTTTGTATATTTGTTGTATTGGGTATGGATATTTCGATTAGTTGTGTTAATTTCTTCTTTTTATTGGTATGATGTCAGGTTTGTTATGTGGTGTTGTTTTATCTGTTATAATAGTTCTGTTCCAGAATAATTTGTATTCATCATTCTCCAGTACATTTTGTGGTCTATACTTGTATGTGGGAACGTGTTGTTTTATAAGTTTATGTTGTAAGGCAAGCTGTTGATGTATTATTTTTGCTACATTGTCATGTCTTCAGGGGTATTCTGTATTTGCTAGAATTGTACATCCACTTGTGATGTGATCTACTGTTTCCATTTGTTGTTTGCAAAGTCTGCATTTATCTGTTGTGGTGTTGGGATCTTTAATAATATGCTTGCTGTAATATCTGGTGTTTATTGTTTGATTCTGTATTGCAATCATGAACCCTTCCGTCTCACTGTATATATTGCCTTTTCTTAGCCATGTGTTGGATGCGTCTTGATCGATATGTGGCTGTGTTAGATGATATGGGTGCTTGCCATGTAGTGTTTTCTTTTTCCAATTTACTTTCTTCGTATCTGTTGATGTTACGTGATCTAAAGGGCTGTAGAAGTGGTTATGAAATCGCAGTGGTGTAGCCGATGTATTTATATGAGTGATTGCTTTGTGTATTTTGCTAGTTTCTGCTCGTTCTATAAAGAATTTTCTTACATTGTATACCTGTCCATAATGTAGGTTTTTTTTATGTCGATAAATCCCCTTCCTCTTTCCTTTCTGCTTAATGTGAATCTTTCTGTTGCTGAATGTATGTGATGTATTCTATATTTGTGGCATTGTGATCGTGTAAGTGTATTGAGTGCTTCTAGGTCTGTGTTACTCCATTTCACTACTCCAAATGAGTAGGTCAATATTGGTATAGCATAAGTATTTATAGCTTTTGTTTTGTTTCTTGCTGTCAATTCTATTTTCAGTATTTTTGTTAGTCTTTGTCTATATTTTTCTTTTAGTTCTTCTTTAGTATTTGTATTATCTATTCCTATTTTTTGTCTGTATCCTAGATATTTATAGGCATGTTTTTTCCATCGCTTCTATGCAGTCGCTGTGGTTATCCAATATGTAATCTATGTAATCTTCTTGTTTAGTGTGTTTTCCCTTGACTATGCTATTTTTCTTACATTTGTCTGTTCCAAAAGCCATATTTATATCATTGCTGAATACTTCTGTTATCTTTAGTAATTGGTTTAGTTGTTGATTTGTTGCTGCCAGTAGTTTTAGATCATCCATGTATAGCAAATGTGTGATTTTGTGTGGGTATGTTCCAGTAATACTGTATCCATAAATTGTATATTTAGCATGTTGGATAGCGGGTTCAGAGCAAGGCAGAACCAGAAAGGACTTAATGAGTCTCCTTGGTATATTCCACGCTTAATCTGTATTGGCTGTGATGTGATACTATTTGAATTTGTTTGTATATTAAGTGTGGTTTTCCAAATTTTCATTACTATGTTTAGGAACTGTATCAGTTTAGGATCTACTTTGTATATTTCCAATATTTGTAGTAACCATGAATGGGGTACACTATCAAAAGCTTTTCGGTAATCAATGTATGCATAGTGTAGCGACCTTTGTTTAGTTTTAGCTTGATATGTTACCTCTGCATCTACTATCAGTTGCTCTTTACATCCTCGTGCTCCTTTGCAACAGCCTTTATAATTTTCATTTATAATTTTATTCTGTGTTGTATGTGTCGTCAATTTCTGTGTAACGACTAAAGTTAATATTTTGTATATTGTTGGTAGGCATGTTATGGGGCGGTATTTAGCTGGGTTTGCTGTGTCTGCTTGATCTTTAGGTTTATAAAATAGAAAGAAACTTCCACATGGGAAAAATATATTAAAAACAAAGATTCCAAGACTTACCAAGCGGGAAAGCGCTGGCAGACAGGCACAATGAACAAAACACACAAACACACAGACAGAGTTACTAGCTTTTGCAACCGTTGGTTGCTTCTTCAGGAAGGAGAGGGAAAGACGAAAGGATGTGGGTTTTAAGGGAGAGGGTAAGGAGTCATTCCAATCCCGGGAGCGGAAAGACTTCCCTTAGGGGGAGAAAAAGGACAGGTGCACACACACACGCGCGCGCGCGCACACACACACACACACACACACACACACACACACACACACACACACACACACACACACACACACACACATCCATCCGCACATACCATCTTTAGGTTTCATATAAGTTATTCCATGTGTAAGTGTATCAGGGAATGTGTCTGCAATGTAACTGTTAAATAATTTAGTTAGATGTGAATGTGTTGAGGTGAACTTCTTTAGCCAGAAATTTGCTGTTTTATCTTTTCCAGGGGCTTTCTGATTGTGAGTAGAATTAATTGCTTTGGTGACTTCATGTTGCAAAATTATCACTTCAGGCATTTGTGGTATCATCTTGTATGTGTCTGTTTCTGCTTCTATCCACCATGCATGCCTGTTATGTTGTACCGGGTTTGACCATATGTTGCTCCAGAAGTGTTCCATGTCTGTTATGTTTGGTGGATTGTCTATTTTAATGTGTATGTTATCTATTGTCTGGTAAAATTTCTTTTGGTTTGTGTTGAATGTTTGGTTTTGTTTCCTTCTATTTTCACTTTTTCTAAGTCGATTGGCCAATGCTTGTAATTTCTGCTTCTTGTCATCTAATTGCTCTATCGCTTCTTTTTGTGAGATTTTACCTAACCTTTTCGTTTTCTTTTCTGACATTTGATGTCTTATAAATTGTGTTAGCTGTCAAATGTCTTTTCTCAGTTTTTCTATTCTGATCTGTAGCCTGTGTTGCCATGCTGGTTTTGTGGGTTTCTTCTGTGTGTTGGTTGGTTCTGATCCCTGCCTAGTGTGTATATTTAGTGTAGTGAGTGCTCCTATATAAACCAGTAGTTGTAACTCTTCCATTGTTCTGTTTTCATTTATTTTGTTGTGTAAGATTGTGTTGATAGTTTTTATTGTTGTTTAAACTTGTGTGTTATTTGGCGGTCTATGCAAGAATGGTCTAATGTCTGTATTTGTGTCTTTGTGTTCTATATATGTCAGCTGAAATTTTTCTTCTATATCTAACATGTGTGTCAGTTCGTGTTCTATTTGTACTTGTTCTGGTGGCAGTCTTAAGATTTTGTTTTCCTCTGATTGTTTAATTGATGCGTGTTGTTCTTTGTTTGCTCTGGGATGTGTGAATCCATTACTCCATTTTCTTCTTCTTCTTCTTCTTCTTCTTCTTCTTCTGATTGCACATTATTTTGTTCCAGTATTTGTTGTACTTGTTGTTTACTAATTCTGACTGGGTTATCCAGTTATTTTTTATTATTACACGGATCTGATCAGCTAGTCGTTGTTCTGTTAAAGATTTTAATTCTGGGTATCTGGTAATAAATGTTGTGTATACTTGTGATTTGTATCCAGTTGTGTTGGTTCCTAGGTTTGTTGCTTGGTAATAACAGAACATGAGGTGTCGATTAACTTCATCTGACCATCTCATCCTCTTTGTTTTCCTTCTAGGGTGGTTGCAGGAAGCATATCCTGCAAAACACCTATATTTGGATTTAAATCATTCTGCAGTTGGCTAGCAGTGTCGTTACCATTGTGGGCGGGCATAGGGTTCAAGCGTCGTCCCCGACCATGACGGCGCTTGTCCGAGGCTTCTTTAGTTGTGTCCTGAACCAACTAATCACACTAAAAGAGGGGTTAGCCCTATTAGTGGTTTGTTCTTTTCGTCGCCTTTTACGACTGGCAGAACATATCGGAGGCCTATTCTTCTCCCGGGCCTCCATGGGGATCGCGGATAGATTGCTGCAGGCTGAAGCTGTTTCGCAGTCGGCCGCTGAATATTTGACCAGTGACCAGTAGGTAAATTAGCGAGTGACACAATGTTGTTATTATTATTCTGTATCTCCCCGCCCCCATTCTTGTCAATTGTTTCTTTATGCTCTCCCTGAAACTCTCTACAACCTCTTGTTTAGTCAGTTTATCCAGGTCCCATCTCCTTAAATTCCCACCTTTTTGCAGTTTCTTCAGTTTAAATCTACAGTTCATAACCAGTAGATTGCGGTCAGAGTCCCCATCTGCCCCTGTAAATGTCTTACAATTTAAAACCTGGTTCCTACATCTGTCTTAGCATTACATAATCTATCTGATACCTTCTAGTATCTTTAGGATTCTTCCATGTATGCTACCTCCTTTCATGATTCTTGAACCAAGTGTTAGCTATTATTAAATTATGCTCTGTGCAAAATTCTACCAGGCAGCTTCCTCTTTCATTTCTTACCCCAAGCCATATTCGCCTACTACATTTCCTTCTCTTCCTTTTCCTACTATCGAATTTTTCACCCATGACTATTAAATTTTCATCTCCCTTCACTATCTGAATAATTTCTTTTATCTCATTATACATTTCGTCAATCTCTTCGTCATCTGCTGAGCTAGTTGGCGTATAAATTAGTGCTACTCTGGTAGGCATGGGCTTCGTATCTATCTTGGCCACAAAAATGAGTCCACTATGCTGTTTTTAGAAGCTTATCCGCATTCCTATTTATTTATTCATTATTTAACCTACTCCTGCATTACCTCTATTTGATTTTGTATTTATAATCCTATATTCACGTAACCAAAAGTCTTGTCCCCCTGCCACTGAAATTCACTAATTCCCACTATATCTAACTTTAACATATCCATTCCCTGTTTAAATTTTCTAACCTACCTCCACGATTAATGGATCTGACATTCCATGCTCCAATCCGTAGGACACTAGTTTTCTTTCTCCTGATAATGATGTCCTCTTTTGTAGTCCCCGCCCCGAGATCCGAATGGGGGACTATTTTACCTCCAGAATATTTTACACAAGAGGACGCCATCATCATTTAACCAAATGGTAAAGCTGCATGCTCTCAGGAAAAATTACGGCTGTAGTTTCCCCTTGCTTTCAGCACTGCAACATAGCCCTGTTACATTTCATCACCATATCCATACCTAACAACAGAAGCCACAGAATAAATGAAATGTCTTACCGCACCTTGAACAGCAAACCAATAACACTCAACAAAAACACCAAACACACAAACAAAAAAATTAATTTATAACCATTTTAAAAAATTCCAAACTTTAGATCCGAACTACAAACACAGTCAGTGACTTCACACATCCCACACCAAGGTTCAAATAAACCCAATACCACACACTACATTCAGCACATACTCACACACCACCAGAAGGCGCCATCAGACACAAGACATCTACAAACACAACCAATTCATAAACTCCACGTAATGATGTCGCACACCATAACACCCTTACGTGTGGGTGAGAGCAGACGGGTGGAATCGGACGCTTCCATTGATCCTGAATATATAGTGTAAACTTCATGTTTTCAGGTGTATTCTCTATTAAGCTTCTTGGTAATTGTGATGTCTCTATTGTACAGTTATTTCCAGGATGCCAAAGTACTCCACATTCCTCTTATTGTTTTTTCATTCTTGGCCTGATGTGTTCACATGCATATTTTAGCACAGTTATTACACCATTATAATACATGTTCTTTGTTTTAGGCATACCCCTATGCTTTATTGGTTCAGTGTTGGGTTCATATGCCTATACATTAGGCATTCCCACTATTTTAACACACTGCCCAAAATATTTCACATATGGAGAAGCAGGGGTTATTGTGCAGTCTTTCTTGACATTTTTATTTTCTGCTGCAATCAACATACCTCACTTCTGGAATATGACTTCACTTGAAGACATTGATAGAGCTACAGTGATATTACAGGTAATTAAAACAATGAACAGGTGCAGTTGCATTTTAAGGTAATTATATAAAAAGAGATTTATGTGTAATAACTCACTACAAAAATTCCTTTAAATAACGGAATTAAAAAAATTTAGATTTGTTCCAATCCTTCTGATGTACTGCTACTTCATGACACAAAATCCCAAAGTAATAGATGTTTCAAACATTTTGCAACAACCCTCCTCAGGGCAGTCCTCATCATTTACATCAACCGGTGGACTTTGTCACTGAAGGCCAATTCACACTGGCTGTCATGGCACCATCATGTCACGTCACAGTGTATTCACACTGTCCATCATGTCATGACATGTCGAATCAATTCAAGTCACTTGATCTGAACTTGCACGGCTGTCTTAAATTTTTTTCTCAGTGATTGCGACTTTTGCAAGATGATTGTCAAATGTTTTTAAGCACCAAGGTGTATATACACAATGTGATAGCTTATGTAATGGGTGCTGGAGTCCACATATGCATGAAAATGACATTTATTGGACTCAGAGTGTTTGCTGCTTGCAAGGGTAGCTTGTGTATTAGAGAAGGAAGGCACATGTGTAAAATAGAACAAAAATTAGTGTCTCAAAAATGTCATTACATGATACAGAAAGGGAATTTTACACGATACAAGGAGGTAAAGCACGAGAAATGTGCACTGCAAATTTTAGAAAGTTAAAGCAACAGTATTTTCATTTATTTTGTCAAATTACACCCAGAATTACTGAAAGGAACATCTACCATCACATCCGTGAAAAACTGGTTAGTTTAAGATTAATTTTAGTTGCCAGTGCAGTACAAATTTTTGTGCAGTAGCCATATTTTCATTACCTTTCCCTTAAAAATTTCTAGGATTTGTTTACATTGTGTATTTGGCTTTAATAGTTAGTGCTTTATTTGTACTTGCATTACCTACTGAAACCACATAGTTAAATATTGACCACCGACACTTGAACTTTCACACACATTCCCGAGAGCTACTACAATTTGTAAGCATAGTAAAGGGCAAGTAATTCAGTACATTCATCTCATACAATTCAGACTGCAAACTCGTTGCTTCAATTAATCTTTCATCATTTATTGTAAGCTTTAATAAAAGAAATAATGAAACAAAAAACTTATAACAAATAGCAAACAGATAAATGATATACACTTTGAAAACCATGACAAAACAAAATATGAAGATCACCATATGGCTGTGTATTGGGAGGAAATAAGCTTGGGGGTCATGTAATAAACAATGGTTGGATGATGCCAACCATCAAAACTTTCTTCCAGAGAAACCTTGATGATGCCATATCATGATGGAAAGTCAGTATGTGTGCCACCATTTGAAATACATTTGAGAAAGTTTTGACATGATGTAGCAGACATGACATGACGGCCAGTGTGAATTGGTCTTAAGTGGAAGCATATAACCCAAGTTTGTCCCTTTGTGCTTTGGTAGTAATCTCTGGTGAAAACATGAGTTCCATATCAATTTTCCCTTTGTTAGCACATTTTTATTTATGCGCCTATTGGCAAAATGCTGTGTTTCACATTTGCAAGCCTGTGATTAGTATTTGCAATTGTTCCACATCTTGGTCTGCAGTCATAAATCTTTAAATTTTTTTGAACACTTGAACTTCTTGACTGTTTTGGAGGTCCAACACCAAATTTGACTCATTAGTTAATGGAATTATGCTCAGATGTGTGGACTCTTACCAAACAGAAATAACAGGAGATACTCAACTTGTAGAAAGGATGGCAGTGTGAATTATCACAGGTTTAATAGACCTTGTAACAAAACAGGAGCCTCCCAAATATTACTTCTACAAGAAATGGCTGTGTTCCTTTAAAAAATTAATAATAAAATGATTGATGATTCAAATTGAAGTGGAATTTGGCACAGAAAACGAGTATGGGAACTCTGTGTAGTACTGGGATGAAGACAGAAAGCTTTGAGTATTCCCAGAATTCAGATTATTACTTACTTGGACTGAAATAATTATTGATATTCATCACAAAGGGAAGTAAGGTCACACAGTGACTGGAATACTATATAGTATAATGAGTTCTAAGATGCAAGCAAGTATGCATCTCTGATTTAAGATTTTCATGTGGTCCATATGCTTTACCAATGAAAGTCCACCTACTCTATCCTAACAAGTCACACACTTGTGTGGATGGTTTTACCTCTGAAGAGTTGTCCAGAATACACCTTGTGTATGGTTTCGCTGAATGCATTGGGAGAGACTGCACAGAGAAGTTATGCTGAGCTGTTAATGCAGAAACAGTAACCAAAGAAGTGTATCTTAATTTTGTCCACTGTTGTCAGTGTTGCTGCTGTGACTTATTCTGTAAAAAAAGAAAACAAACTGTCTACAGTCAGAAATTGTCATTTCTATTCCAATACATGATGCATTGTGAGGATTGGGAGTCATATTCAAGTGCTCCATCAGTCTGCATCATTGTTTGAAAACAGATTATTACTGGCCCTATTAAGACTTCATAGGTATACTACAAGGCAGCACATTGTGACTACAATTTTTGTAAAATAAAGCTGCAATGTGCCATATTGTGCTACACCCATGTACACTTAACAGGACCAGTAATAATATTTTTTTTTTAGCTGATCAAGCACCTGAAGATGAGCCCCTTGGGTTCAAAATGCATTGTATGTTGAAATAAAAATCATTATTTGTGACAGAATTAATTTTTTTCTGTTTAAGAAAGTAACTGTGTTTTCTTGTGAGGGTTGTTGCATTACTCTGTTTTGATGACAGCATATTATAGGCCTTTTCACTATTGCAAAGATTTTTGCCCAGAAACATAGGTAACTGAAGGAACAAACTGAATGAATTGTTATTATAGTATTACTCAGTAACAAGCCACAAGAGACCACATGTCCCTTACATCAGAATACAATACTCAGAAACCTTGAACAACCTGTAACATTTTATCAGAGTTACGGTTCAGTGTATCACACTGAATGTTGTCTAAGCAACTAATTTGAGTGTTGGTCCAACTTTTTCTTAAAATCATTGACCATTCTGTATTGCAGTTCACATTTTGCCTTCGTCTCACTTGCACTGGACAGTTATTCTTCCTCTCTATTCTTTGATTTTAATCCATTCATGTGCTGGTTTGTTATTGATATTGTTGTTGTTACTACTACTTATTATTTATCAATTCTAATCCTTTTTTACATAGATTTGTGTCACATTGTACCCCATAAAGACAAACCACAGTAGTTGTTGAAAACTGATCTTACTTGTGTAATACATAATTGATAACTGTAAATGCTAATCTGAGATGAAGAGGTTGGCACAGGTGAGGCAGTTGTGGCATAGTTAGAAGACTGCCGAACAAAAAACATTATTAATTCTTTTAAGTGACATAAGGTGTTTACTCACTCAGTAATAAAATACATGCATTCTTTTAGGAATAACAATGAATAATTTACTGTGTATTTTTACGTCTGTTATGAGGCCAGTGAATCATGAGCAAAATGAATTATGCATAGCAATTCCAGTTTGTGTGTGTGTGTGTGTGTGTGTGTGTGTGTGTGTGTGTGTGTGTGTGTGAGAGAGAGAGAGAGAGAGAGAGAGAGAGAGAGAGAGAGAGAGAGAGAGAGAGAGATTATGAAGGTCAGTGTCACCTAGCTTGCAGAGACATTGTGTGTTGATATACTGAGTCCTTTTGCAAATGAAATTTACAGGTCGGCCTAGTGGGTGTGACAGTTATTTGTCTAGGACTGTGGCTGGTTCCAGCTTTGAGAGCAACAGTTGGCTTCTACAGCATTTGTGCAAGTGTACTCATTGGACTTGTGATCTTCCCATTGCACATTATCATGGGAGCCAGTCCAGTTATGTGGATTATCCAGTTGCTGGTTGCAGATGTGAAAACGGTAAATTGTATGAAGGATTTTTTGCAAACAACTGTTAGATCATGCTATTGTAATCTAATATTATTTTTTTCAAATTTGTCATTTATTATTGTTAGGGAACTGAAAATATAGCATTTATTTTTAGCAAAATTATCATTTTTTCCCATAATTGATGTAGTTTAAAATTGTTTGACATGTAAATTTAAGTTTGCCACACTGTGTGTCTAAGTTGTAGTTGATCACAAAAGAAGATAAAAAGAAAAAAAAGCCATTGTTGGATTGAAATAACAGTAATAAGGCGATAAACTAATTTTTATTCTCAAAAAGAAGAGTTTTTGAGTGGAATGTTTGCCTCTAAAGAAATTTCAATTATTTCTCTGGAATAGTCTTTGCTTACTTTCTTCTTTTGGCTTTATTTAAACTTTCATCAAATGATTGTTGCTGTTGAGAATCAGCTGCATTTCTCACTGGTGAGCAGTGTGCTTTCCTGATTTAAGGTGTATGTTGACCTTTTGTTTTTTCCTGCCCAGTTCAATAAG
Source organism: Schistocerca gregaria (assembly GCF_023897955.1). Classification (NCBI taxonomy): domain Eukaryota; kingdom Metazoa; phylum Arthropoda; class Insecta; order Orthoptera; family Acrididae; genus Schistocerca; species Schistocerca gregaria. Next base: position 521,487,818 of record NC_064926.1, read on the forward strand.
TACAAATTCTGCAGAACACTATTGAATCTGTGGCATTTAATCCGTGGTTAGCATACAGTAGAGCCATACAGCAATCATTCATAATCCCATTAGTTTTTATTAGTGTTGCAAATCTGTTTTGACTATAAGTGCCAGTCTTTAGTGCATTTTCATTGCAATTCAGTAGACTCGTGGAGTTCATGTCATGTTCCTATAGGTGTACAGGCCTTCTGCCTGTGCGCCTGTAAGAACATATGGTGACATGAACTGCCACAAGTCTACTGAATCATAACAAAAATACATTGAAGGTGGCTATTTATATCTGAAATCTAGATTTGCAAGAGTGATAAAAACTAATGGAATTTCGACTGACGACTGCGTACCTCTCCTTTCTTATAGTTTACGGTCACTGTACTTGGTGGTTCCTGATGGAATCAAAGTTGGTTATACTATAGAGCCCTTATCAATGCTGCATATAGGACTGACAAATAGGGGATGTAGAGGCAAAAATAACTCTTCTTCATCCTTTCGAGGAAGACTGTTGATGCAATTTCTGCAGTGCAGACATTACAATGTAGTGTGAGAGTAAACAGAAGATTTCAGATGTTCAGTTGGCGAGGAGCGCTATGCAGGTGCGAGACGAGCCCTGCTTCCTTCTCACAGTTAAACAGCCTTCAATGATTGTGTTTCTGTGACAGGAGAATTGATACATGGATCGCCAATACCTTGTGGTGTCATGAGTCATACTCGGATCCCTTGATGAACCAGAAATAGTCTCGTCTCTCATTTCAAAATAAGAACAGAAAATAACATGCTAAGCAAAACAAGAATAAAGTGGCGTGCACAAAGCATTTGGCAATAGCTAGCACAAAATTGAATTTTGTCGTTGGCAACTTCGTAAATGAAGCAGTTCAGTGCAACCTCTGTTGGTATCTTATGTACCCCACACCAGAAGCTGCCATGTTACAGTGACTGCAGTTTTGCATGATACCAACTTTAGTTAGTAGACAAAACAGTCCCATCTCTTTGGCTGAGTCCTAAGTTGCCGTATGCAGCATGTATGTTAATCATTCAACCATGCATTTTTTGACATGGAGTACAGCTTATAAGTGTACTGTTATACCCTTGTGCCAACACTCAAGTGTGAAACATATTCTGCAAACATACATTCTCTTTCCAAATCTTGGTTCAGTAGATGTTATGCAATACCGGTAACTAAAAATTGCTTACTTTCATCTATCTTTATATGCAAAAAATAAGGCTGTTTAAAACTATCTCTGATAAAATAGAGTTCATCTGGGGGGAAAAAACTCTGTGAAATAGCATTTATTACATAAATTCACATTTTCCCCCTATTTCGAGGCAGAATTCACACATATTGTAAATGCAGTTTTTTAAGGTCTCTTATTATTAAAACAAACACAGGTCAGGTGAAAAAAATGGAATTTCACATGAAGGTTTTTGGTATATGGTTGCCATTCTAAGATTCTCATGCATGCCCAGCACAGCAGTCGAATAGCTTCATTCACCTTCAGATAAGACTATTAGTAGCTGCTTTGGATGAGCCATTGCTGATACTAGTCATGAATGTTGACCAAAATCAATTTTTCCAAATTAACATCAACATTGTGTGGAATGAAGAGGATTGGAATGTGAATTAACAGGAGGTAGAAACATACTTAGGAGTATTGAATGCTGCAGCACATCTGGTTTTGTGAGGAGATATAGGTGTGTAAAATATCGTATCCCAGAGGGTTGTGGACAATTCAACCATGCTCAAAAGTGGACTTGCATTATTTTATGATAGGAAATGCTCAAAAAAATTCAACCAAGGAAATCCAAAATCAACATTATAACAGGAGGCATTATTTATACATGCTCCAAACTAAGCAGCAGCTGGCTATTTGGGTGTTCAAAGATCACCCAAAACCAACAAAAGTAACTGTGACAAATCCATTGTGTATTTCCACCTGTACACTTTACCAATGTGAGCAATCAGAGAAATGGAAAAAATCTGAGGAAGGCTTCTCTTGACTTATGTTGGGAGTACAATTCAGAGAGAAATGTCTAGGATGAAGTTAGTGGGACTGAGTGAAGTGCAGTGGCAGGAAAAACAAATAGGGGTAATGCAGAAGCATTTTGAAAAGTAATTAAAGTTCATGGAGAAGAAATGTAGAAACTTTGTGGTTTGCCAATGTTATTGTAATTAAGTCACAGATGGGCAAAGGACTTGAAAGAGTTAGTTGAAAGGAATAAATAGTGACTCAAAAATAATTTATAAGTTGAACATGAGCTAAAGTGAAACAAGGGTAACGGAATGTAGCCTGGTGTTGCTGAGGAATTCATTTCAGTTGATGTGAACTTTTTCAAGCAGTCTTCTGACTGATTTGATGTGGCCTGTCATGAATTCCTCCCCTGTGCCAAGTTCTTCATTTCATAGTAGCACTACAAACCTGTGTCCTCAATTGTTTGCTTGGATTTTTTCCAATCCCTGTCTCCCTCTAGTCCATGGAAGTGATTCCCTGATGTCTTCGTGGATATCCTACCATCCTGTCACTTAGTCTTGTCAGTGTTTTTACATATACTCCTTACCTTTTGATTCCTCATTCCTAACCCTATCAGATCACATAATTTTCAACATTCTTCTGTAGCACCACATCTTACATGTTTTGATTCTCTTCTGTTTTGTTTTTTCTTCACCTCTATTTTGCTGTCATACAATGCTGTGCTCCAAACATAAATTCTCAGAAATTTCTTCCTCAGATTAAGACGTAAGGTTAATACTAGTAGACTTCCTTTGGCCAGGAATGCCCCATTCTGCCAATGCCACACTGCTTATGACGTCCGCTATCTCTGATGGGGTATTTTTGCTTCATAGGCAACAGAATTATTTAACTTTGTCTACTTGTGATCACCAGTTTTGATAAGTTATTTGCCGTTCTCATGTCTGCTACTTATTGTTACTTTGGTGTTTCATCAGTTTACTGTCAATCCACATTCTGTACTCATTAGACTGTTCATTCCATTCAAGAGACCCTGTGGTTCTTCTTCACTTTCACTTAGGATACCAATGTCATCAATTAATCTTATCACGGAAATCCTTTCACTCTGAATTTTAGTCACACCCTTGAACCTTTGTCTTATTTCCATTATTGCTTCTTCGGCCTATAGATTGAACAGCAGGGGCAAAAGACTACGTCCCTGTCTTACACGATTTTTGATGCAAGCACTTTGTTCTTGATCTTCCACTTCTATTCTCTCTTGGCTCCTGTACATACTGTATATTATGTCTTTCCCTGTAGTGTACCACTATTTTTCTTAGAATTTCAAAAATCTTACATCATTTTACATTGTCACATGCTTTTCCAAGCGGACAAATACTATGAACGGATACTGACTTTTATCAGTCTTGCTTCCATTATCAGCAGCATCGTTGGAACTTCCTCTCAGGTGCCTTTACCTTTTCAAAAGCCAAACTGATCGTCATCTGACAGGTCTTCAGTTTTCTTTTCATTTCTGTATATATTATTCTTGCCAGCAACTTGAGTGAATGAGCTGTTAAGCTGATTGTAGGATAATTCTGGAGCAGCACTACTGCATCACATTTTGCCAGAAACTGGATGACAGACAGGTGGAAACCATTTGGAAGATTCAGATGACTTTCGGTGATTGTGTTCTGGGCATCACTCATATTTAGAAGTGGTACAACTGGTTTAAAGAAGCCTGCACATTGCTGGAGAGTGAGCCACACTCTGGTTGGCCATCAACATGCCAAAATGACCAGGTCATTGCCAAAGTGAATGCTATGGTGATGTGGGACTGTCTTTTGATGATCAGAGAAATTGCTGAAGAGGTGAGCATCAGCACTTTGACACATTGCATTGTGACCAACGATTTGGCCATGAAGAGAATGTTAATGAAGGTTGTGCTGACAGTGCAGCAAAAGCAGCTTCATATTGAAAGCCTTACAGGACAAGTTGAACTCCACAAACAGTGAACCCGACTTTGCAAACACCATAATCACTGGTGACGAGTCCTGGGTGTATGGTTATACCCAGAAACCAAATTCCAGTCATCACAATGGAAGTATTCGTCATCACCAAGACTAAAGAAGACCCGCCAAGTGTGCAGCAACGTCAAAGTGATGCTGACTGTTTTTGTTGACTCCCATAGTGTGGTACACCATTAGTACGCAGCACAGGGTCAATCACCAAACCGTAACTAGGGAATGCCCTCCATTGCTTACATTCTGTTGTTTGCTGCAAGAGACCATACTTGCAGTCAACAGGAAATTGGTGCCTCTATCACAACGATGCTCCACCACATTCCTCATACTTCATTCAGAAGTTTTTGGTGAAAAACCAGAATCCTGTGCTTCAATAGGGTCATTACTCTCATGATCTGGCCCCTTGCAACTTATAGCTGTTCCCCAAACTCAGGAGGCCACTGAAAGGAAAGCTGTCTCAGAAAAGGGAGGACATTATAGCACCAGCAACAACAGCTGAGCTGAACTCCATTCCAAAAGAGGCTTTTTCGGCGTGCTGGCTCTGCTGGGAGAAGTGTGTGGAGTCCCAAGGGAACTACTTTCAGGGTGATTAGGTGTCCAGTGCTCCAGGTAAGTCAGTTTGTTTTTCCTGGTCATGGGTCAAGTACTTTCCTAACAGACCTCGTATTATCGCAATTTTCCCCGATGATTTTAGAAATTCTGTTGGAATGTTATCTATCCTGTCTGCCCTATTTGATTGTAAGTCATCCAAAGCTCTTCCCTGTCAACTCCTATTTCTTCTGTCATTTCATCAGATAACACCTTTTTTGGTGACTCCCACGACCACTAGTATTGGGCTCACCCTTCTTCTCTATTATGACCAGGAGTTCTATTTCAGCTACTACTCCAGCAGCTTAACTTCATGTTACCTACCACGTGCCTGATGTGTGGGAACCTTTCACCACCTTGGCTTCATGTGGCAGCTCATGTTCATCTTGGACTTCATTTGCTTCCTAAGAAAACAGCTCCAGATTTGATCTCTCACTGTAAGTTTCTTGACTTTCGCACGCAACTTCACCTTGGTCTACACTGATGGCTTTAAGACTGACTGTGGTGTCGGGTGTGCCTTCGCCATTGGCACAGACTATTATCGGTATTGGCTTCCAGAACACTGCTCAACATTTACAGCAGAGCTCTTTGCTGTCTCTCTGACCATCCAGTGCAACCAGTGTCACAGGCTTTCTTTATCATCACAGGCTCCTATTCTCTGTGCCTTTCAGAGCTTGTGTGTGATGTACATCTCTTAGTGCAGTGGGACCAAGAAAGCTACCACTTGATCACTGTTGACAGTGCCACTGTGACATTCATGTAGGTCCCTGGTCACGTCAGTCTGATCGGAAATTAAGCTGCTGATGGGATAGAGGGATACCAAATCCTGACTAGAGTAAACAGATGCAAATGAATGTTTGTTGTAGCAGTTAATCAAAGATTAAGAATAGACTAGAATGGAGAGCTGTATGAGATCAGTGTTTGGACTGAACACAACAGCAGCATCAAGTCAAATGCCTCTTTCCTTCTTCTAATGTGAGTATAAATATTGCTACTTCCTGTAAAAGTCGGTCACAGTTTAAAAGAGTCAAGAAGAGAAGCAATTCCTTCCTACCATGTGAAATAGTACAGCTGGTCTTGTCAAAAATTTAGCCAGGTGCTAAAATATTGTCTAGGTAAATTACACATGCAAGAATCTGAATGTGGTGAATGGGCTTGATGTGCTGTAAGGGATATGTAATTCCTTTCTCCTCTAATGCATTTCAAGAAAGTACATAGAAACTGGCTCATTGTAGTAGCTCTCCACAGTTGCATTGACACATGACAATAACAAGGAACTGCTTCATGCATTTTTCAGTTCTAATGACACGATGTGTTACGGTACTTTTTCACTGTGCATATCTTCAGGGTTAAGTCCCAAAGCCTCATATGGGCTATGTATCTGGTAACACAAGTGTAGATATGGAAAAATGTTTCCAAGGGCTCTAACTATGCTTCAGAAAGCGATAAGATTTACAGAGAGTAATTATCATGTTGGAGGAACTGTGAAAACTTTTGCAACCAATAACATTATACAGACTTTGGTAGTAAATGCTATTTGGTCAAGTGCTCATTATGGCATACTGAGCAGCTAGCAGCATGAATACGTATCTACACTTTTCCACTCAAGTAACAGTGTGACTTCCATCTGAAAATCAGATGTCCTAGAAAAAAATAAAATATGTTAGTCATCTTGCTGAAATTTGTAACTATTTCTGTGGTTACTTGAAATTCAAAAAAACATTTAATTTGAAATATGCAGCAAGTTTTATTTATGTCAAGATCTAAAAGACACATTACTGATTACTTTAAATGTAATACACATAAATTAATCAAATAGCTATTTTGTATGAAGTCGTCATATTATAACTTGAAATTGATAGCTGTGAGATTTTTGGAAAAAACTTGATTATGTATCAAAAGGATAGTCAAATGGGAAAAAGTGGAGGTGTATTTGTCACTTTAGACAGGAAACAAATCCATTGACACAGAAATTGCAGATGCAAGTGAGATTGTTAATACAAGACTCAGTACCAGGGATGGGCATAAAACGATAATTGGATCGTGCTATCACCCAGTTGACTCATAGATAACTTGAATCCAGTTCTATGTAAGTTCCCCAATTGTACCATAATCATAAATGGAGACTTTAATCATCCAATAATTAATTGGAAAAACTAGTTTTGTGAGTGATGGGTGTGATGAGACATCCTGCGAAAACAGCATCTCTGAAAACTACATCGACATCTACATGATTACTCTGCTATTCACATTTAAGTGCTTGGCAGAGGGTTCATTGAACCACAATCATACTGTCTCCCTACCATTCCACTCCCAAACAGCACACGGGAAAAACAGAACACCTAAACCTTTCTGTTCGAGCTCTGATTTCTCTTACTTTATTTTGATGATCATTCCTACCTATGTAGGTTGGGCTCAACAAAATATTTTCGCATTCGGAAGAGAAAGTTGGTGACTGAAATTTCGTAAATAGATCTCGCCGCGACGAAAAACGTCTTTGCTTCAATGACTTCCATCCCAACTCGCGTATCATATCTGCCACACTCTCTTCCCTATTATGTGATAATACAAAACGAGTTGCTCTTTTTTTGCACCCTTTCTATGTCCTCCGTCAATCCCACCTGGTAAGGATCCCACACCACGTAGCAGTATTCAGAGGACGAATGAGTGTAGTGTAAGCTATCTCTTTAGTGGACTAGTTGCATCTTCTAAGTGTCCTGCCATTGAAACGCAACCTTTGGCTCGCCTTCGCCACAATATTATCTATGTGGTCCTTCCAACTGAAGTTGATCGTAATTTTAACACCCAGGTACTTAGTTGAATTGACAGCCTTGAGAATTGTACTATTTATCGAGTAATCGAATTCCAACGGATTTCTGGAACTCGTGTGGATCACCTCACACTTCTTGTTATTAGCGTCAACTGCCACATGCCACACCATTCAGCAATCTTATATAAATCGCTTTGCAACTGATACTGGTCTTCGGATGTGATATAGGTCTGTAGTTCGGTGGATTACTCCTACTACCCTTCTTAAACACTGCTGCGACCTGCGCAATTTTCCAATCTGTAGGTATAGATCTATCGGTGAGCGAGCAGTTGTATGTGATTGCTAAGTAGTGAGCTATTGTATCAGTGTAATCTGAAAGGAACCTAATCGGTATACAATCTGGACCTGAAGACTTGCCTGTATCAAGCGATTTGAGTTGCTTCGCAACCCCTAAGGTATCTACTTCTAAGAAATTCATGCTAGCAGCTGTTCGTGTTTAAAATTCTGAAATACTCCATTCGTCTTCCCTGGTGAAGGAATTTCGGAAAACTGCGTTCAATAACTCCGCTTTAGTGGCACAGTCATCGGTAACAGTACCATCGGCACTGAGCAGCGAAGGTATGGACTGCGTCTTGCCACTTGTGTACTTTACATACAACCAGAATTTCTTCAGATTTTCCACCAAATTTCGAGACAATGTTTCGTTGTGGAACCTATTAAAGACATCTCGCATTGAAGTCCATGCCAAATTTCGCACACATGTAAATTTTAGCCAATTGCTGGGATTTAGCGTTCTTTTCTGAACTTCGCATGCTTTTTCCGTTGCCTCTGCAACAGCATTCAGACCTGTTTTGCGTACCGTGGGGGATCAGTTCCATCTCTTACCACTTTGAGGTATGAATCTCTCAATTGCTGTTGCTACTATATCTTTGAATTTGAGCCACATCTTGTCTTCATTTGCATAGTCAGTTTGGAAGGAATGGAGATTGTTTCTTAGTAAGGCTTCTAGTGACACTTCATATGCTTCTTTGAATAAAATTATTTTGCATTTGTTTCTGGTGGATTGGGAAGAAACGGTATTGAGCCTAGCTACAACGACCTTGTGATCACTAATCCCTGTGTCAGTCATGAAGCTCTCTATTAGCTCTAGATTGTTTGTGGCCAAGAGGCCAAGTGTGTTTTCGCAACTATTTACAATTCGCTTGGGTTCGTGGACTAACTGCTCGAAATAATTTTCAGAGAAAGCATTTAGGACAATCTCGGAAGATGTTTTCTGCCTACCACCGGTTTTGAACAAGTATTTTTGCCAACATATCGAGGGAAGGTTGAAGTCCCCACCAATTATAACAGTATGAGTGGGGTATTTATTTGTTATGAGATTCAAATTTTCTCTGAACAGTTCAGCAACTGTATCATCGGAGTCTAGGGGTCGGTAGAAGGAGCCAATTATTAACTTAGTTCGGCTGTTAAGTATAAACTCCATCCATACTAATTCGCACGGAGTATCCACTTTGACTTCACTACGAGATAAACCACTACTGACAGACACAAACACTCCACCACCAATTCTGCCTAATCTATCTTTCCAGAACACCGTCTGAGACTTCGTAAAAATTTCTACAGAACTTATTTCAGATTTTAGCCAGCTTTTTGCACCTGTAACGATTTCAGCTTCTGTGCCTTCTAATAGCGCTTGAAGCTCAGGGACTTTCCCAGCACAACTACAACAGTTTACAACTACAATTCTGACTGTTCCTTGATCCAATCACTAGCTAGAGCAAATAGCTAAGAGTACCAGTCATGACGAGAATATATTTTATCTGCAGTAACTGCAATAAATAGACATGACCCCTTTGAGAATGACCACAGCTGAACTGGTATCATTGACCTTGATTGCAGTTGCGGCAACAATGTTTACCTCAGTACAAAGGACAACTGAAAGAAGTAGAAAGATACATACAGTGAAACCCATATTTCACATTTTCATGAGGTTCTGATTTGAGAAAAAACTTGAAATTGTCGAAAATGCTGGATCAAGGAAAGTATTAAAACCACTCAAAATGTGAGCAAAAATACATGTAATTGGCATATATGATTAAAAATCTCAATCCTCTCCAATACTTCGTATAAAATCTGTATAAATGCAATGTTTATACAGCAACTTGAAGTTGAAATTGGTTTGTGGGTACAAGGTAATTGACATTCTATAACCACAATGTTTTGAGAGATCATCCTTTTTGCTCACCCAGAAAAAACAAAATAGGTGAAAATGTTGAATGAGACCAAAAACATCACACCAGGTAAGTAGTTAAACCATAACCATAAATGCAGACATCTACTTAATGTCATACTTTTCACCATTGCTGTTGTTGTGTAATGTGTATCTTACATGCCACACTTCATATGCTCATGACCATTAAAATGTTATTTTAACCTTCCTGAGAGAAATGTAGATGTGAGAAAATGAGTTCACTTCCCCAATTGACGTTACAAGCTTATTAGAAGTGGACTCAGTGAATTTCTGCACATTGGTAAAATTTAAATTTGAAAGAAAGCTCAGGTGCTACAGTTTCGCTTCATGCCCTCAGTCACAGCTGCCAATCTTAATGATGTACAGCCTGTGGTGCAAAGTGTATACATGAGTAGTGTATGTAGTTGTTGCAACTATATCACATCAGATTTGAACACGGAAGTCTTTAAAATGTGTTAGCACAAAACCTTTGCTCTGTTTCTATGTGAAATCCCTGTCATAACACACCATCTTTATGAAAAGTATATTTTCAGCACTTCACAAAATGCTTTCATCCCTACCAGTACTCCCATCACTGAAGGGCCACTCCCCCTCTCTGTACATCCAGTAGGTGAGCTCATTTTACATGTGTTGGTGTGGTGTGGTGGCCATGCTGGCTATTATGTGACTTAACAAAAGTCACCAAGCAATAAGAGTTCACTAGCCGATCATGACTGAGCATGTTCTTAGAGTGTCAATGTTCGAATTAAAGAGTTGATGATTGATATTGTTGCTGAATACAGTACATCAGAAATAAATGCAAAAAGATGAGACTGAGTTATAAGTGGCACAAGATAAGGTGGTGGCTGGGCCCCTTCGTCACATATTGGCTCAATCCAGAACGCTTTTTCCATTACTGCTGCAACCAAGCAGTAGTGGTGTCATAATTGTGTGGTTCACAATTAAAGTGCTTTGTGATGAGTTTCCACAAATTTCAAAAACTGTTATGCATGAGATTGTCACAAATAGCCAAACTTTTCACAAATTATGTTCCTGTAAATGCTTATGGGTGTCCACAAAGTGAAGTAACATGGCTTTGCTTTAACATTCCTTACCTGATACAGGGATGAGAGAGATGAATTCTTAAAAAGAACTGTGACCAATGATGAAAATTGGGTTTTTTCCTGTCACTCCAGTATCAGAACAGTTGATGGAGTGGAGGCGCACATGATCTCCCAAAAAGCAAAAATTAAAAAGTGTTAGCTGAAAAAAAAGTGTGGTCTGTGTTTTGGGACAGGCTGGGCATTCTGTGTGTTGAGTTCATTCCTAGAGTTGAAACCTTCAATTAAATATTATACTGCAAAACACTGAGAGACAACTTTGGCTCACAATTCAAAGCAAGATACGGGAATGCTCAGTCAAGGTATTGTGTGCATCATGACAGTGAATAACAATTCAGTGGGTGCAGTTCAATCACAGGCTGTACAACCCCTATCATGCACCTTCTGACTACCACTTGTTCTTGAATTTGGACAATAGCACTTAGACAACAATGGCAGTGCAAAAGAATGGTGTTCAGGAGTTGCTCTCTTAATTGGTGGCATCTTTCTATGAAGAAGGCACAGAAAAATTTCTCTCTGCGACAAATGTCTGAATAATGGTGGCAGCTATGTAGAAAAATAGTTTAAGTAATGCTCTTTCTTGTAAAAACAAATTTTGGTTGAAAAAAATATTTTTGGTGTTTTTTTCCAAAATGGTAATTACTTTCTGGACTTGTCATACAACGGTCTCTCTATTCATTGGAATTTACCTTTAGTCAGTTACCCCTTCTTCAAGGCTTGTATTATTTCAGCAGTGCTATACCTTCCTTCTATTTAGCAACAATGTCACTTAATGCAATGATCTGAGAATGAGATTTTCACTCTCCAATAGAGTGCACTCATCCTGGCAGATTAATGGTCTGTGCCGGACTGAGACTCAAACTCGAGACCTTTGCCTTGTGCAGGTAAGTGCTCTGCCAACTGATCTTCCCAAGCACAACTCACAACCCGTCCTTGCAGCTTTACTTCCACCAGTATCTCATCTGCCACCTTCCAAACTTCACAGAAGCTCTTCTGAATAATTTGAGTCTTGGTCCAGCACACAGTTTCAATCTGCCAGGAAGTTTAATGCAAAGATGACTTAGATTTCATCAGTGCTGATGTGTTCCACCAAAGGATTCCTTGAAGGGCAGTCACTTGTGTTTGTGTCCTTTTTTATTTGTATATTACTGTGAGGCCGTACTCTTGAAGTCTCATTATCCATCTCGCCAATGGGTACTGCAGGCTAGTCAGCTAGTGTAGAGAATGGTGGTGTGCTATAACTGTAAATGTTTTGCCAAATTAGTATGGTCAGAACTGGTCGATGGCTTTAATAACTACAGGGTGGCACTCTTTCTCAGTTGCATAATCGTTTGTCTTGTGCATAGAGAGAACTCTGGAACCCTAAGCAGTCACCTTTTCAACACCTTGCTGAATTTGTACTAAAACTACACCCATTCATTACCTGCTAGTGTCAGTGGTGTGAAGTTCTGTCTTTGCACTCTTCTCATAGAATGCCAGGACGAGAAAATGTTAGCATCTACTTACGGATGAAGAAAGATCTTTTTTGCACCTTTTTCTTGGAAAACTTGATGTATCCCATCAGTATTTCTAGCAGTGGACATGCTGTGGTACAGAAGTCAATTATAAATCACTGGTAGTATAAGCACATTGCGAGAATTTTTCTCAAACCACAAATGTACTGAGGAGGCGGGAAAACCAGTGACAAATTGTTTTCTATGGATTGGAAAAGACTCCATTGCCATTAACTAGATTAGATACCCCAAAATTTTATTTCTTGGTTGATCAAGATGCAATTTCTCACGTTCAGGTGGAGGTTTTCAGCATGGTTGTTGGGCAGCAAACAGATAACTTTAAACTCACAGAGGCTGTCAGGTGTTGCCGAGGCGCTCTTCATCTTGTCAGTCTTGTTATTTCTGTTTACTAGTAGTCTGTCTGCATGTCTGTATTTACAAAATACTTTATTCCTTCAAGCAGTCTAGGATGGATGTGCATCAGTGGGTGGGTAGACATCTTTCAGCAACTGACACACACGCCATGTGCCGTCCTTCACAAGGACCGCAAGAGAGGGTCAAGCACACTCTGAACGTTCATTGTGTCATCTTGTAGCATCTTCTTCATGTCGTCCTAGATTGTCCATTATTTAGCCTGTGACACCTTTGCGAGTTGTGGTTAGTTGGGTGGATGATACCCAGTGTTGATACAGTGTTCTACCTTAGGTTGCTTGGTCTACATTTTCTCCACTTCCAGATTTGGAAGCATCCAAAAATTGGCACCATCATTCCTTGGTTGGGCCAGATCCTATGAGCAGTTGTGTTGTACCAGATGCAAGTATACTTGTTTGTAAAATTGAGAGTTCGTTACTTTGCTGCAGGTGGAGACGTAGTGGATACTGTAACACACGAAATATTAGTTCCCTTTATTGTAACAGAGATGAGGAGAATTATTAATCTTTTACAGTCCACTTCCATGGAATGTCTTGAGTATTTACAACCATCTCTGAACACTGACATATTGCTTGAGACAGACAAAATAAGTCTCTCACTCAGACTGTATTTAATAACTTTCACTTTGAGGTCTGCCTCATACATTGATTACTCTGCTGGCCTACTAGAAGACGATGCCATTGTCTTAGATGATCATTGATTAGACTGAATGGCTTAGATGATGATGCTGTTGTCCTAGTTGATGATCAAGACTGGGCTGAGTGGTTCTGTGTTGCTGAATAGTTGCAACGACACAGCAAAACTTTCTGGGGTGGACTATGCCGGTGTTGCCCATTTGTCAATGCGACTTGCAGTGCCTATCTTCTCTTATGACCACGTTCGGATGATACCACAAGTTAGATAGTAATTTCTTCTTCTGTGTTGTTTGTAGTGATAGTAGAGCACAATTCTTCATCAGTGGCACGGGGCTACCCATTCTGGACTGGTTTGGTTTTCTGTGACAGTTAGCAATTAAAAGTTCCCCTTGACCACCTGCAGTGTCGTAAATGGCCAACAACCATCCAGAGCAATCTTTATGTGCTTGTCAAATAGCTTCATCAGTCTGGAGCTCCGATATTCCACAGTCTGAATGCTTGCGTTACCTGCAAGAAGTCCTTTCTTAGAATATTCTGACAAATATGTATTCGGCATTCTGTGAAAGTGGCAAATTTGAAGAATTGTGTTCTGTAATTGATAGTTATGCTTGCAGTACAAGTTAATATCAGGTGGGAATATTTCCCAGTTGTGACCTTCAACACAATCACTTTTGTATCGTGGAGCATATTCTTCTGTAGCTGGTAGTGACAAGCATTCGACATTACAGAAAAAGGAACCCATGAGTCAACTAACACCCAGATACATTGGCCTTTGAGAGTTCCTGAGATATGTGTAACTGTCTTGTATTTCACATTTTCGTTTGTGGCGGTCTGTCACGTTGCATAGTTTTCCTGAATTGGGCAGCTAGGAAAGTGATTTGCACTTCCGTACAGTGACTGGGGAACGGCTGCAGTGTGTTGGGGTGTGACTTTGATCAGAGTAAGGTCATGGTCTTAACCCTACACATAGACTATAATTGGCTGCAATTGACTGGCATGTGTAAGACTGTTGTAATGGTTGACAGCATGCAACATGATTGTTTTCAAACCCTCATCTTCTTTCTCTGTAGATAGAAACATACAATGTGTCCCAGGCATCCACAGTAAAAATATACTGGCAAGTTGTACTCTGGCCTCCAAATGTTTATTCTTCTTTGAGGCATTATACTAGACAGTGGAGTTGGTTGTACTTAAATTGGTCAGATGCTGGGTTTTCATTTGACACGCGCATTGTAAGTCCAAATTGGGAAAGACGATTCTTCATGGAGTGTTAGACTGCTGGCGAAGTTGGTATTTGCTGTATGAGAGTCGAGGCCATGACGGTCTACTACATTCAGCATAGACCACATTTGGAAGTTGGACTTATTTCTCTTGTATTTCCTCAATGTACTGGGACAACTTACGGAATTCCTCTGTTGTAACATCCTTTACAATAAGCACTTGGTACATATCTTCTGTGACTCCTGTAATTAAATGTGAGGTTTGTTGGCTTCTGTCATATTTGTAATCACAATGTGGCACAGGTACAAAATATGCTGTAAGGATGACTGTTTATTTCCTCATGATGTTATCCTTATCCTTCATGCTAAGCAGATTTGTAGTTGATTGTTACCAAATGTTCTCTTCAGTTACTGCTGGAATTTGTTGCAGCTGTAGAGCTTACCTTCATTATTCTTGAACCACTGTTGGTTTGTGCCATCCTAAGAAAAGTATACATTTTCCACCACATCTTGTCATTGCACCCTTCGTATTTGGTAACACTCTCAAATCCTTTCTGCCATATGAGATCCGTTGATCTCCTGAATAAATGAACTTTGGGAACAGAGTGCTATGTGTATTTTGGGTCCTGTGTGAGCAGGCTATGAATTTTATCTTGTGTAATTGTGTAATTGGAGTCGGAGCAATGTAGACATTTTGAAATACCTCATGCCTCCACCGACCATTGTCACATAGCAGCTGCAGTCAAGTGCAAAACCAAAAGCAGAGATCCAATGAGAGTATGAGACTGAATGTGCTGAAAGCATGTTTATTGGAGACACAAATCTAAATAGAGAACAGAACTGTCTCCTGGATAGAAAGTGCTACAACAAATTATATGAACAGTATTACTCCAGAATATGCAAACATTATAAACATAGGAAATTTCAAGAACCTTCCAGAAATTTTAAACAGTAAATAACAAATATTTGCTGGTGTTTGGGTCGGTAAAAGAAAGGTTTTCACCCTTTTTAATCACAAAATCATGTTACTTTCCAGCTGCTTTTGTAAGCCATCATAAGTAACTCTCATACAAACTCAACCATTATCTTTAAAAAAAAGCTGGATTCTGATTTTTTTATTTTATAACTGCTGTTTGTGATGTACCTGACTCTGTGTGTTGAAAGAAGACATGGTAACCAAAATTATGTGTAATTTCAGGAAAGGAGGCATTCATAAATTGAATTCTTGTTTTACAACTTACAGAAATGTCACAAATTTTGTCAACGTTTACAGCTGGTTTGTTATAAATACTTGCATTAAATTTAATAGCTTTCCTTGCATAAATTTGCTGTAAACTTAAAAATGTTTTTAACGTGTGATGTATGTTGGAGCAATAGTACTAGATAAACTTTTGTACAGTGTCACTGTATCTATAGTACAAATATTTGTGATCTAATAATAGCTGATGGAACTGTCAGACAGATACTGATGGTATGCTACTGGATTGCATGCTGCGCTGTAGCGGTGGCTGCAATAGTAGTTCAAATACAAGCTGGTAAACATGCTTCGACAGCTACCAGGAAGTCCTTCCATATTTTGGTTGTTGCTGTATATGTACCAGGTCTTATTGGAACATACTGCCTCCTGTACTTAGCAAGTGGCATTGTGTTGGCACTCTTCGTCATGTTAGAGGTATGTATTTTTGAAATATTTTTCCAGATGGAGAATTTTTTAGTTATAGTGACAGTAGTGTTTGAAAATATATTTATTAATAGTCATTACTGATTAGACATCTGCATAAAGTTACTAATAAGGAGCGGTTTGATTGACATAGTTCCACCTGCCTTAAATGCTTCCTATAATAAATGCTTCCTATCAGCACTAAGAAATTCCTAATATTATATGTGGCCTCCAAATTGTTTGTCTGTTGGTTGTTCAGCATAGCAACAACACATAGCTGCACTTTGTTTCAATCAAGTTCAAAATTTCTGCTTCTAATACTAGTTATTATTAAAATGTAAGAACTGGGAGGTCACTAATGTTAGGATACATATTAGAATTTGCTCAATGTTACTTTGATCAGCAGAATTCAGAAATAAATATTAGTAACCTCCTGCCCAGGATGAGCACGTGTGTTTGTAGTGGAGTATACGATTGTGCTAGGATGAAGTCATCTTTCAGATCCAAGCTGCATTCTTCTGTCAAATAATTCCACAGATTTCAGCACTGTAAAATGACAAACTGCCTATTGGCTTCTGTCTCGGGTTCTTCGGCCGACGTTCATCTAATATGAACGTCGGCCGAAGAACCTGAGACAGAAGCCAATAGGCAGTTTGTCAGCAAGCGGCCACAAAAGCCTTAACAATTTTGTACTGTAAAATGAGCTTAAAGATTAACACTAATTAGCCAGTAAAGGTCAGAGTACTGATTGTTGACTCCAAATCACTAAAGATTGGGGACATTGCAAGAAAGTTTTGCTAAGTTCGACATGATGTACCACACGGATAGTAAAAGGGCACTGTGCCACATGCATTGCATTCTGATTTTCTCTGAATCTGAAACTTAGGCTTCTGCACCGCACTCTACAAAGTTCAACACTGTAGCATTCTAACCACCCAGTGTCTGGCTCTGTGGCACCTATTAAACTTATCACCTCAAATAACATGAGAAATTCACTTGAGTAACCCATAGTTCACACTCTGCACACCCAACACTATATAGAGACCTCCCCACTCTGACTTCAAATCCTTTACATTTAATACACAAGTACAGTATAATGAAGATAAAAACTATGCCTTCTAAACTACATCAAAACTATCGACCTCACAGTGTGCCACTTTCAAAGTCTGCTTCAGCAATAATTTATTAAATTTCTATTGTCATATGTAACCACATTTATATTCACTTAAAAGAGATAATTAAAAATAAGCATGAGCCTATTGATTTCTGAAGATTTTATCCTGCTCTTTCCACTGATAACCATTTGTCCCTAGATTTAATAGTATTTGTTGAATATTTATTCTACATCTAATTATTGCCTTCAAATGGCTCCAAGTGCAGGTTTGCCTCCTCATCAAACAAAGGAAGCAGGAGTGTTGGGAATACTATGTCTCCACCAATGGCACACAAACCTCCCACTTGCATGTTTGGACCAAGCTCCGCCAACTTTACGGCTATCAGAACCCAGCAGGTGTCCTTGGAATTTTCAAACAAGGAGCCACATCTGCCGATCCCTATGTAATTGCAGAGAATCTCGCTGAGAATTATGCTCACATCTCTGTGTTGGAGAATTACCACCCCACCTTTCGTCTCATCAAACAAAGGGTGAAGTGACAACTCCTCTCATTTGCTCCAAGCCACCCTGAGACTTATAATGCTCCCTTCAGTGAGTGGGAATTTTACAGTGACTTTGCCGACTATCCTGACATGTCCCCTGGCCCAGATCGCATCCATTCACAAATGCTAAAACATTTGTCAGCAGATTCCCAACGCCACCTCCTTGCTGTCTTTTACCGCATTTAGAGCGATGGCGAATTCCCATCGCAATGGCGGGAAAGTTTAATCATTCCTGTCATAAATCCCAGGAAGAATTCACTTGACGTTGACAGCTATTGTCCCATCAGCCTCACCAACATACTGTGCAAGCTGTTTGAACATATGGTGAGCTGGCTACAGTCTCAGGGTGGTTTTCACCAAGGACGCTCCACCATTGACAGTTTGGCGTACCTGGAGTCTGCCATTCTATCAGCCTTTTCGTGGCGACGACGACTCATTGCTATCCTTTTTGATCTCATGAAAGCCTTTGATACCACTTGGCGACACCACATCCTCGCTACTGTGCATGAGTGGAGTCATCAGGGCCCACTCCCGATTCTTTATACAGAACTTTTTGTCGCACAACACTATCAGAGTTCACATCAGTGCATCCCATGTTCAAGAGAATGAGGTCCCGCAGGTCTCTGTCCTGAGTGTCCGACTCTTTTTAATTGTCGTCAGTGGTCTCACATTAGCAGTAGGATCGTCAGTATCTCCCCTCCTATACACTGACAATTTTTGTATTTTATTCAGCTCCTCTTCTACTGTTGTAGCTAAATGCCATCTGCAGGGAGCTATACAGAAGGCGCAGTTGTGGGCCCTCACTCACGGCTTTCGGTTTTCAGCCGCCCAAACATAAGTGATTCACTTCTGTTGTCGTCTTACCGCCCACTCCCATTCAGAACTTTATCTTGATGACTAACTGCTAGATGTAGTGGAGACTTACAGTTTGTGGGACTAGTCTTCAATGCCCGCTGAAGTTGGCTTCCCTATTTTAATCAGCTTAAGGACAAGTGCTGGTAGCACCTTAATCTTATTCGATGCCTGAGCCACACCAACTGGGGTGCTGATCGTCGTACACTGCTGCAGCTGTGCGAAGGCCTCTTACAGTCCCGTATTGATTACGGGAGCTTGGTATATGGTTCGGCAGCCCCCCTCTACACTGAGTCTACTAGATCCTATCCATCACTGTGGAGTTTGCCTCATGATGGGTGTCCTTCCAATCTAGACCTGTGAATAGCCTACTTTTGGAAGCTGGCATTCCTCCATTGCGGCTCCATCGGCAGCTATTGCTTGCAAATTATACTGCCCACATAACATAATTCGCCTCGCCATCCAAATTATTGTCTTCTTTTCCCCAACATGGCGGTCCATCTCCTGCAACGGCAGCCTACAATTTGACTTCCCTTTGCCATCCATACCTGGTCCCTTCTTCATGAACTCGACACTTCCCCTTACCACCTTCCCCGCTGGTTTACTTCCGTACACCTCGATGCTCAATACCTCGGCTTTGGCTGGACCTATTGCAAGCCCCCAAAGGCTCAGTTCCACCTGAGGCCTTCCATTGGCATTTTCTCTCTTCTTGGCTAGTTCAAGGGCTCAGAAATAATCTACACCGGTGGTCGGCGGTCTTGTTGGTTACACTTACTCTCACATTGGCCATTCCAAACAACACTCCTTGCTGGACGGCTGCAGCATTTTCACTGCAGAGTTGGTTGCCATCTATTGTGCTCTTAATCACATCCGCTCCTGCTCTGGTGAGTCCTTCGTCATTTGTGGTGACTCCTTGAGCAGCCTAGAAGCTCTCAGCCAGTGCTTCCGTATGCATCCTTTGGTACTGTTAATCCAGTAGTTTCTTTATGCCCTCTGCAACAGTGGACACCTAGTAACCTTCATTAGGACCCCAGGCAATGAAATTGTGGACCGCCTGCCCAAACAAACCACCAGTAAATCAGCTCTGGAGATTGGCCTACCAGAGACCAATTTGCGAGCAGTCTTCTGCCGCAAAGTTTTTGCGATCTGGGATACTGAGTGCCGCACTACAAGTATGCCAAATAAACTCTGTGCTGTCAAGGAGACAACGACTGTGTGGTGGTCATCCATGCCAGCCACTCACAGGAAATCTGTTGTCCTTTGCCGACTCCGCATTGGCCACACATGGTTAACACATGGTTACCTTCTCCGTTGCGAGGATCTACCTTGGTGTCGCTGTGGCTCCCATCTGATTGTCGTGCACATCTTGCTTGACTGCCCAATTTTAGCCGCTCTGCAGTGGACTTTTAAGTTTCCCAGAAACCTACCCTCGGTGTTGGGCGACAGTGCCACAATGGCAGATTTAGTTTCACATTTTGTTCGTGAGGTTTTTTTATCATACTATATAAGGGTGGACGTTTGGCCTTCTTTCTGGTGCCTCCACCCTTCCTCCATTTTAACTGTATCACACTTTCTTTGCATTTGTCGGTCTTGGTGTTCGTCTTTTCCATTCATGTGTTCACCTCGCCTTGTCTGTTTGGGGTGAACATTTCAATATGTTACAGAATGGCTGGCTCATCGTCTTTTATTTGTGTGATCAGCCAGCCCAGACTATCTGCTCTATAGTTTAATACAATCTTCCTACTTTTCCCTATGGTGTATGTTTTCCCAGTTTTTTGTTCGTACCATTTGTTTTCTTTTTAGGTGCGGTTCCACATTCATTTTCCCACCCATTTACTTTCCCAAACGTACTTTGGGAGTTGTTTTACCGTGAGCCTTGTTTGCATCTGGAACAAGGGACTGATGACCCTGTAGTTTGGTCCCTTTATCCCTCAAACCAGCAAACTACATCTAAGATTAAAAAATCTAATTCTAGCAAATAGCACTCATCCAGTTCTTGATCGATGAACATTTAATATTACTAATCGCTAAGGTATTCTAAAATTTCCTGTTGTAATTTGCTGTCCATTTACCGAATATCAGTTAACTATAATTGCAATCGTATCAAACTTTTCGTACATCATTCACTACCACATGAAATGCATCACCAAATGACATCTTGAGTACAACTATGACAGTTTTGCTATGAAAGTATCAAAAATAAATGTTGAAACATGCCACTTACTTTTGCATGACTTGGTCATTGATCATCCAATGAAAAGCACCCTTGTTTTAAATAATGTTTATTTTTGCGAATGTAGCATTGATTTTGCCTAATAAGTACTACATACAGTGTTATCGCAACTTTATATTGATAAGGAACTGAAATTGTGGCATTCTTTGGCAGCACCCAGATGCAGCCACCAGGTAGTGTTGGACAGCAACTTCTGGGAATTCTACCAGATGCTGGCCCGGCACGTGCTTTGTCAGTGCTGGCTCGCACACTGTCTGTGGCAAGCAACATCAATGTCTGCTGTTATCTCGCTGGGCTGGCCAGCCACACCCACTTTTGCTCAGGCTTGTCTCTCTCTCTAATGAGGATGCACATTATTATGTACATCTCATACCATTCTCATTAATACCTTTTGCATCTAATAAAGCTTCCAGCCTCACTGTAGGGAACACCCAAAATAAGTTATGGCAAGATTTTGTATTTTTTATCTACTTCTCCATCATGGTGGTTCGCAGTCTGTCAGCTAGTTACTGATAGTCTGGCTACCATTCCTCACTGTCTGAGACCAGAGAGGCTTATTTAGTTTGGTATGTTGTTTTACTCTTTTTTCAAACCAGCTATTACAGATGGTGCCTAACAAAAAGGTGGCACCATCTTGTTTATAATGAAAAGATTGTCCCGTGGATACCATTCCAGATTGTCCTGTGGATAATAATTAAGTGCTGCATGGTAGGATTTAACATCCGTAGTTCAAGGAACTGATACTCCGTGTATTGATGAGAGGTGGTGCAAGATTTTCATTGCCATAACAACACACTTAATGACTTCCTGTAAGTGACTAATAGCCTCCAATACTGTGTCTACTTCCAGATACTAATTAGTAGTACCAAAATGGTTTTAGCTCTCACTAAAGACATCTGCAGTTCCTGTGTGTCAGTGTTTTGGAGTTTTTCATAGTTTCCTTTTATTTCCATGTCATGACTGCTATTCCTTGTGAATACATTTGAAAGATGCTAAAGTTTTGTGGGATTTCCGGAAAGCTTTTGACACCGTTCCTCACAAGCGACTTCTAATCAAGCTGCGGAGCTATGGGGTATCGTCTCAGTTGTGCGACTGGATTCGTGATTTCCTGTCAGGAAGGTCGCAGTTCGTAGTAATAGACGGCAAATCATCGAGTAAAACTGAAGTGATATCAGGTGTTCCCCAGGGAAGCGTCCTGGGACCTCTACTGTTCCTGATCTATATAAATGACCTGGGTGACAATCTGAGCAGTTCTCTTAGACTGTTCGCAGATAATGCTGTAATTTACCGTCTAGTAAGGTCATCCGAAGACCAGTATCAGCTGCAAAGCGATTTAGAAAAGATTGCTGTATGGTGTGTCAGGTGGCAGTTGACGCTAAATAATGAAAAGTGTGAGATGATCCACATGAGTTCCAAAAGAACTCCGTTGGAATTCGATTACTCGATAAATAGTACAATTCTTAAGGCTGTCAATTCAACTAAGTACCTGGGTGTTAAAATTACGAACAACTTCAGTTGGAAGGACCACATAGATAATATTGTCGGGAAGGCGAGCCAAAGGTTGCGTTTCATTGGCAGGACACTTAGAAGATGCAACAAGTCCACTAAAGAGACAGCTTACACTACACTCGTTCGTCCTCTGTTAGAATATTGCTGCGCGGTGTGGGATCCTTACCAGGTGGGATTGACGGAGGACATCGAGAGGGTGCAAAGAAGGGCAGCTCGTTTTGTATTATCGCGTTATAGAGGAGAGAGTGTGGCAGATATGATACACGAGTTGGGATGGAAGTCATTACAGCATAGACGTTTTTCGTCGCGGCGAGAGCTTTTTACGAAATTTCAGTCACCAACTTTCTCTTCCGAATGCGAAAATATTTTGTTGAGCCCAACCTACATAGGTAGGAATGATAATCAAAATAAAATAAGAGAAATCAGAGCTCGAACAGAAAGGTTTAGGTGTTCGTTTTTCCCGCTCGCTGTTCGGGAGTGGAATAGTAGAGAGATAGTATGATTGTGGTTCGATGAACCCTCTGCCAAGCACTTAAATGTGAATTGCAGAGTAGTCATGTAGATGTAGATGTAGAATACAGCAAAATTGGTGACACATTACTGCCCCATTCAGCTACACCTACATCCCGCTGCATACATATTGTGGCCACTACGTGTAGTAAACATTCATGATGCACACACAGTTTGGACTGGCTTAAATGTTCATATGTACTGCATCAATATATTTTCATAAGGGACCCACTTATTAGTGGGAAAAATATTATACTACCTTATATTTAAGCACCAAATGCAAGAAAATCAGAAGATAAGTGATTGTTCAGTAAAATTGACAAAACTCTTATTACAATTTTTATAAATTGATTGTTGTTGTATCCAAAAATAAGTTATTTCCTTAAGTAGATATGCACAGTAAAGGGGCCGGCGAGGGTGGTCGAGCGGTTCTAGGTGCTACAGTCTGGAACCGCGAGAAAACTACGGTCGCAGGTTTGAATCTTGCCTTGGGCATGGATGTGTGTGATGTCCTTCGGTTAGTTAGGTTTAAGTAGGTCTAAGTTCTCGAGGACTGATGACCTTAGAAGTTAAGTCCCATAGTGCTCAGAGCCATTTCAACAGCAAAGGGGCAAAGGTGCTGAAGTAACCAAATAAAATTGGATAATAAACACAGATTGTCAAAGAAACTGTAAAATGTTAATTATTGCCTTAGGTGTCTCCATAGTAATGTATTCTGAAAGACAAGTGAGTATGCTGCACAGAAAAAAGATAAATCGAAACAGTGTAAAACTAACAGAATTTAGTAAAAACATGTCAGCAAACAAAAGGACTAAACTCAAACTGAACACTTTCAGAATTTCACATAGGAATGTCAATATCCACACACAGTCTGAAAGAAATCATTACCACCAAAGTTATGAAAATAATTAATATTAAGAAACCACTGTTCTTCAAAAATAAGATGACCCACATGACCCCACAAAGAAACAGTACCTGGAGAACTTGAGAAAATAAAGAGTACTCAGTGTAATAAAACTCGAGCAAGGTCATTCCGAGTTAAATCAGGAATAAGTTTCCAAAAAGGTTGCTGAGGCAGCTGAGAAAAGTGTTACACTAAGATCTATGAAGATCAAACATTGTAATGCCATCTTCAAGTAGAGAAGCTCTACTTGAGGTGCAAATGACACCTACAGAAATGAAGGGAACTTACCACAGTACTGCAAATTTCATATTACACAAATGTTGATGTAATGACTGTGCCTCTCGCATACAACCTACCACATCGGTCTTGTGGAAACAGAAAAATTAGATTACCTAATAAAATACTAAAAATCTTTAGTGCCAGATTTCTGAACGTAAAGTTACTGGACATTAGTAGTTATGGAATGAGTAATTTTGCTGGACACAACATGCACTTAAATCAGCAAGGAAAGAGAGGAGGCTTAGCTCAGACTAGAACCAGAAAAATGAAACTAGAAGCAAACCTTTGTGCACGCACTAAAAAATACCCTATTGTAATAGAATTTTTTCCATATTAATGTATTTAAAAATTAGAGAATTTTCAGTAGTAGTGATAAGCAGGCTTATTGACTTGGAAGTCTTCCTTGAAAGTATTAAGAATATGTGAAAGTTTTATACCTACTATATTAAAACTGATAATGTGAAGTTGATGAAGCTTTATAGGTGTTACCAAAGTGGTATACTGCAAAACACTGTGCTTTAGCACATGTTACTCTAAAAACCTTGATAGTATCTGAGCTGGCAGCTAGTTTTTGCAGAGAGAAGAGACATGTAGGTTCATGCATTCTAGTTGACGAAACCATAAATATTAAAGTTGGAAAAAATTTGTGGGTTACAAAAGAGGAACAAAGTTTTGAAGGTAACTACCTATGATTTTCTGGTTTCAGTATCTTATCAGCATGTACTGAAATCTAGGATGGCCAGTAATATATAAATGTGACATCGCACCACATAAAATAAAAGCAGAAAAATCCCATAATTTATTTGTACTGATTTTAATATTAACTTCAAAGTGCCTCAAATTTTAAATTTATCAGTGTAAAAGTTCCAAGCTATTACTCATATTTCTTTTACATTCTTTCTACCTGCTGCAAACAAAATTATTTTATTATAATAAGAATATTTTAACTTTGTTTTGTGGTACTCAAATTTGTGAACTGACAAAGACATAATTACAGTGCATATTTCTGTTGTTCATAAATAATAATGCCTTTAAATATGTCTGCTTGTGTCTGTGTATGTATGGATGTATATGTGTGTGTGTGTGCGCGCGAGTATATACCTATCCTTTTTTTCCCCCTAAGGTAAGTCTTTCCGCTCCCGGGATTGGAATGACTCCTTACCCTCTCCCTTAAAACCCACATCCTTTCATCTTTCCTTTTCCTTCCCTCTTTCCTGACGAAGCAGCTGCCGGTTGCGAAAGCTCGAAATTTTGTGTGTGTGTTATTTTATTGAGCCTGTCTACCGGCGCTTTCCCGCTTGGTAAGTCTTGGAATCTTTGTTTTTAATATAATGAGAACTCATTTACACATACAGAAAATATTATGTGCACATTACTAACACTGAATGCGATTTCCAGGCAATGCGTCTTTTGCATATACCACCGCTACATGTTGGCCTGCAGCAAGGTTTTGAACTGTTTGCAGATGAGAAAGATGCTGGTGGTGGAGCACTGACTCCTATGTACCTGCTGACGGGTGTGTCACTTCCATTGTGGCTACACCCTGCTGCTGTCAGTAACTATTTGCCAGCATCCTTTCTAGCAGGTCTTCTAGCTGTTGGAATAGGAGATACAGCTGCATCTGCATTTGGTTCCTGGATAGGTCGTCACAGGTGGCCAAGTGAGTATCACCCATCACACTTACTAATATAATTATATTATAAATATGGAAAATAACAGCAAAATCAAATTGTGGAAAATCCAGGATGGAATGTAACAATATTATGAAAAGGATAGTTATTACTCATCATAGCATGGAGATCCTGAGTCGCAGGTAAGGAGAACAGAAAGACTGTCACAGTATGAGCTTTCAGCAAACAAGACCAGCTTCAGCTGCCAGACACTGGTCATGTGTGTAGTTTGTTGCTTTGGCCGGAAGCTAGTTTGTGACAGTCTTTTTGTAGTGCCTACCTGCGACTCGGCATCTAAGCTACATTGTGAGTACCAATATTCTTTTCATTATATTGTGAAAATAACAGCAAATTTGACAGTAGTGCAAATAGCTTTATTAATGCATCGTTTATTACATGGGTGGGTACATTCACAGTTGTAATGATGATCGTAGATATAATTGGCTTCTTCGGAAAGAAGCAACGTGGATTTTTATTATTTTTTATTGGGAGAAGTCAGTATTGAAACACACACCTTCTGGTCTCTTATACAGCATATGTAATTTCTTTTACAGATTCGGTGAAAACAATTGAAGGAACTGTTGCTTGTATATTGAGCCAGATTTTGTTGAGTGGGTGTTTGATGGCATTGGGTAAGTTGCAGCTGGTGATTTCGTGCCCATAATTTGTGTGTGTGTGTATCTCTGCAGATAATGTATGTACATTTGCAGAGGTGGTGGTTTTTGAATTCACTAAAGGTATAAGGGACAGTTGGTATTTTATTTTGAACGCAGAAAGAAATATTCAGTGAGAATTAACTAACTAAACAATTAATTTAAACATTTCACTAATTTCCATTATAATCATCATCACTCTGAGCTTTGTAATGATATTTGTAAAGAATTCTTAATATTTGTAAAGAATTCTTAATATTTGTTTCTAACTACTCGTGTACAGCTTGTTTCATCCTTTTGCTGTGTCTGAACAAGTAATAATCTCTCTCTCTCTCTCTCTCTCTCTCTCTCTCTCTCTCTCTCTCTCTCTCTCTCTCTCTCTCTCCCCCCCCCCCTCTCCCTCTCCCCCTTCCTCTGTGCTCAGCCCAGATTATTGATGATCATTGTGTTTGTTTCTCAGTATGGGGCCAGGTGATGCTGTGCTTTGGAACCTTCGCCGAGAACACCATGTTACTTTATTCATATCACTGATTCCATTTAGCTTTGAAGCATTTATGAACACCACTCACTTTTCACAGTACATTGTCGTCCTTAATAATCACAAATAACTGGCCTTGCAAGTCCCAAAACATCACTTCATCAAATTCCAGATGTTTCCATTCAAGACTTGGTCATTTGCAGTCTGTTTCAGTGTGGTGAATCAAATACTTAATCCCAGCTTATAACATAGTTTAAAAGTGAAGTAGTCATCAGTCTGAAGCTTGTTTTGAACACCTCAGTGCTTTATTAGCCATGACTGAGCAAAGTAATGCAGTGGTTAGCACACTGGACTCGTTTGGGAGAACGACAGTTCAATCCCGCAACCAGCCATCCTGATTTAGGTTTTCCGCGATTTCACTAAATCACTTCAGGCAAATGCTGCGATGCTTCCTTCGAAAGGGCATGGCCGCCTTCTTTCCTCATCCTTCCTTGATCCAATGAGACCGGTGACCTCGCTGTTTCATCTCCTCTCGTAAACAACCCAACCTTTACTTTTCCTGGTCCTCTTTGAGGTGGTATACCATTGCTTTCCTCCCATTTTTGAACTGACTGACCCAGCCAGTTATAGGGGGACCTACAGCTTAATGTGGATTCTGAACCACGCTGCAGTTTGGCATTTTTCTTATTTTCGAACATTATCAGAAGTGAAAGAAGTAATAAGCTACAGATAAAAATCTTGGGTTTGATGAGAAATCAAACCCCAGAAATTCACTTCTGTGCTAGAAAGTAATTAACAGTGAGGTGGCGGTTGTGGTTGATGGTGGTTTATAATCACTTTTGTACATAGGTTCCTTTATATTAGGAATATCTGTGGCCTCTGCTTCATTCATCCCTCAGTTACTTTGTTACACAGTGTGAAAAGAATTATTGCTTAGTAAGTCTTGAGCTGATGTATCTTGCATGTTAAAGGTTGGGTTCTACTTTAGACATTGATATTGTGTTCAGAGCAAACTAACTCTTTTGAAAATCTCTTGTTCCAGGTTACCTTGATGCAAGTGTAGCATCTGTTTCAAAGCTGGTAATGTCGGTGGTATTGACATCCCTTCTTGAGGCAAAAACAGATCAGGTGGACAATTTAGTGCTTCCACTATTTATGTATTGCATTCTTGAACTGTAATGGTGGTACGAAATAGAAACTGCAAACTTTGTGACTGGCTGTGCTCATTCCTATAGAACATGTAAGATCTGAAGTACTGATAATAGCTCCATTCACTTATGTAACAAAAGAGAGAGAGAAACAGAGGATATCTGTATGCCAAAGAATATAGGTCTACAATCTCTTACACATTAATGTAACTGCAATAGAGGAAATTAATTTCAGAGCTACATATACAAACCTGTATTTTTATATTTATAATGATAATTTATAGATTTTTAAAGTGCCTTCATGTTATTACATAAAAACAGTTTTTTTTAGGAAATGTAGATTTGTTGCATATTACTTGTTAGTGTATTTTGAAGTTATTAAATGACACTTTCAAGACTCGCATTTCTCTCATTTTCTCTTACAGAGTTATAATAAGATTTATGACAAGATAAATTTTCAGCCAGCTATATCTTCATTTGTTGGGACTGAAAAATCACTGTATCCACATCATAGCTTCATGCCAATAAATTTTATTCTGCTATTTGAACCTTTCCAGTATTGTTTAATATTAATCATTGTGTATAATGATGGCGTATTTGGGAATTCTGGAGACAAAATATTGGAAATCACAATCATAATGGTATCTTGGCACTGGTTGCATGTGTACCTCTTGACATGCAGTCAATAGAATAGGAAGTAGGGTTGTGGGTACTCTGTTATGGGAGCATCAGTTTAACACAGAGGCCTCAAAGCCTTGTAGGTCACAACCATATTCTGCTTAATCCATTTTGTTCTGGTTTTGATAGTACCACTGTAATTTGTCACAAATGTTCTGATCATTCTGTTGGTCTAAAGACCCCCAAGAGTTTTTTGAACTACTTCATGAAATTTACAATTTTGTACAAGCAAAGGGGTGTTTACTGTTTAGGGTGTAGAAAAATTTCCGTTACCTGTCACAATTAAAGGTTTACCGAACAAGGTGGCACAGTGGTTAGCACACTGGACTTGTATTCAGGACGACGACAGTTTCCGTGTCCAGCCATCCTGATTTAGGTTTTGCGTTTGCTCCAGGCAAATGTGAGGATGGTTCTTTTGAAAGGGCACAGCCGACTTCCTTCCCCGTTATTCCCTAAGCCGATGAGACCAATGACCTCTCTGTCTGGTCTCCCCTTCAAAACAATCCAACCAAACCAACCAATAAAAGGTTATTTATTTGTCACATGACTGGTTTCAGGCTTGCGCCCATCCTCAGGTGTTGATACATTCATGTACATGTTTATATTACTGGAGATCAATGTATAAATACAGAAAATTATTTGCTGGTGACTAAACAGGTACAAGTGGGACAACTGTAAGTGGCAAGGCAGCATTTGTGGAAAATATATCTGTACTTACCTGAAGATGCTTCATCTTTCATGAAGATAAAGCATCATAAAAATGCTTCATCTTCAATAACTACAGATATATTTTCCACAAACACTGCTTTCAATATAAACATGTACGTGAGTGTATAAACACCTGAGGATAGGGCAAATCTGAAACTCGTATGACAAATAGATAACCTTTTATTGTGACTGCTAGCGGAAATTTTTTTACACCCTATGAAGGAACAGTCAGGGAGCTCAAAAGCATCCACAATGGATAAAGTTCATTCACATTTTCTGTTGCCAAAGAAGTAACAGTTTTATGCAAGTAAGTGTGTGTGTGTGTGTGTGTGTGTGTGTGTGTGTGTGTGTGTGTCTGAGGGGTTAATCACCGGAAGCATCCTGTGTCCTCTATTGGTAATAGACTATGCACAAATTTGTGATTTAACCTAAGACTTTGAAACAGCAGCTGATATTAAAGAAATGTTCACTATTTCATTCGTTCTCCCATCTCCTCATTCCTGACCAAGCACTGGTGATGAAAATTTCTTTGACCAACAAGACTATGGCCAGTTATCAGTCAGTGATCATCACACTAACACAGTAGGACACATCCATCAGTGATCCTCCAACTAGTCTTTATCTACTGCGATGGCAGCATACCAAGTGGATAACAGGTTCCAGTTGAATACAGTTACATGTGAAAGTTAATAGTATTGTTTCTGTTGACTTCTAATTTTCTTTATTTTTTACAAAAAAAGCATTGTAATGCAGTAAGTTGCAACAGTAACAGAGGATTCACATTAGTCATTCTTTAGGTTTTGTAAGGACTCTTGAGGGGGATGTAACATCACATTGCAGGGGATTGTTCAGTAAAAGTTCTCATGTAACCTACATTAAGTAAAGATTGCCATTTCTTTCTAGGACTAGGAAATGGCAAGTAAGTAGCAGAAGACAAGACATTTTGCAGAAAAATGATTACTGTACAAAATTAACCAGCAGACACTGTTACGGAGGAGGAAACTGCCACAAAAATGTAATGATGAAAGGTTAAAAAGGAGAAAATCTATTTTACAGCAAAAGACAGTAATTCCCCCATTGTTGCTACTGTATCAGAGATATAGTAGTTTAATTAAATTTTAATGTCTCGGAAAATAGTGTGCAAAAATCAATGGACTTCATGTGAAATTGAAGTAAAAATACTACAGTTGTCAGAAACTATTAAACTTTGTTTGTTTGTTGTGAGATGGCCTTAATGGCAAACATAATGTTTACTAGCTCCATTATCTGGGTTTGAGGACACTTACCTACAATAATGTGTGGGTCACAACGAGTAAAGGCATTTTGAAGTTTTGACAGCTATTACTGTGCTAGTTTTCAAAGCAACAGTAAAAGCTATGCATCTGATTCATATTTATGTTGTCAAGACTTCCCAGAAATTGGCTTCGTTCGAGAAATGTGCCTGACTTAGGACGAAATTTAAGAGATTCGAGGTACAGACTAAGGACTATAAAGTTTTTCCAATCCTAGTACATGAAAGAAAACAATCTAATTTTGTATCATTAGAAACAGTTTAGTTAGGTCCAACATAATTCATACTTCAGATGGCGGGTGGCTTGGTTCTGCTTTGTGCAATAACATTTCCCAGCTCATCCAACTACCAGCCAGCTTTTCCCAACAAAAAAAAGGTAAGCTCTGCAGTTGAATCAGTCATTTTAGAAATAGCATAACTTCATAAGTGCATATTTTTTAGGGAACATAAAAACTTTCTTTTAAGAAAAGTATAACACACATCAAAAGTTGATTTGTCTTATCTCCAGCTCCTAGTAGACCCAGACAAAACCATAATCAAAGTAATTAGTGTTACATTTTTAAAAAATTAACTCAAATGCTTGTGAAAATTTATCCCTGAAACATGTTATTGTAATCAAATTACTATAATTTCACTTTCAACATCTGTGAAAGATATATAAAAGCTGATTTATACAGCAAACTTACATTAATGTAACAATATTATGAAACGGAAAGTTGCTAATCGCCCCATATAGCGGAGATGGTGAGTTGCAGACAGGCACAACAAAATGACTGTCACAAATAAGTTTCCAGCCAGGAAGGCCTTCATCAAAAATAGATCTTTCACACACACACACACACACACACACACACACACACACACACACACACAAACTGCAATCAAGTGTGTGTGTGTGTGTGTGTGTGTGTGTGTTGCTTGTGACACCATGCCGTCATGTGCTGCTGCTACTACTACTACAATTTTTTACCAAATATTTAACAATATTTTTGAGAAATTTAATGCCTGTTGTATTAAAGGGTCTTTAAGGAACTGTGTTAAAAGTGCTCTTGACCACAATGAAGTTTTAAAGCCATGGACATCACGGAAATATTTAGACTGTGGTGAGAAAGATTTGGGCCTGCAAAGGTGCGCGAGGAGAAAAGTAGAGGTGGGGGGAAGGACTGCACAGGTATGCTGGTGGGATAGTAATGTTGATGGCTGTATACCGGCAGGTGGGGAACAGGGAGTGGTGATGGTTGACGCAAGGGGCTTCCTGGAAATGAAAGATAAGTTCCATGGAGATTTCCCATGCGCACAGTTCAGTTAATCTTGTTTTGGTGACAAGAATCCAGGCCTGTGAAGCAGTTATTGAAACCAGGCCCATCATGTACAATGGCCTGCTCAGCAACTGGGTTGTTCAGCTCTCCCTTGCCTGTTAGTGGTTGCCATTCATATGGACAGACAGCTTCCTATTGGCAGGCCCATTTAGAATGCCGTACAGTGGTTGCGTCTACATTGGTAGTTAACATGACTATGTAGGAGATACATGTGGAGATACCTGTGGCAGGACTGGAATGGGTGGTAGTGGAAGAGTGTATGGAAAAGGTCTCACATCTAGGTATGCTGCAGGGATACAAGCCATGGGGCAAGCAGTTGGGAGCAAGGTTGAATAAAGAGGGGTTAGGATATTGCGTAAGTCAAGTAGGTAGTGGAATATCACTGTTAGAGGTAATACTTAAATTAAAAAAACAGATTAACTTCAGAAGTTAAGGCATGATACAGTGTAAGAAACATCAAAAGTTTATTAAGAGTATTTGGACAGGGCAATGAAGGGTTATGAGAACTGGACTGTGGGGAATGAAAAGGGAGAATGTGAATTCTTTTGAGATCTGTTACAGGCCGCTTCTGAAAACCAAATGGACAAATATCACTGAAAGTTTCAGCTCTCTGAGACTGCAGACGTATGTGCAAGTTTGT
The DNA here is from genome assembly GCF_023897955.1 of Schistocerca gregaria. Taxonomy (NCBI): domain Eukaryota; kingdom Metazoa; phylum Arthropoda; class Insecta; order Orthoptera; family Acrididae; genus Schistocerca; species Schistocerca gregaria. The sequence continues at coordinate 521,520,480 of NC_064926.1, forward strand.
GTGTGTGTGTGTGTGTGTGTGTGTGTGTGTGTGTGTGTGTGTGTGTGTGTGTGTGTGTGTGTGTGTGTGTGTGTGTGTGTGGGGGGGGGGGGGGGTGGGGGGCGCGACTCAACATCTCCACTATATGGTGAGTAGCAACTGTCTCTCTGGTATTGTTACATTCCATGATCATTAAGTCATTAAGAGGGGAAGGGAAGTATTAATTTAACTATTTTGTTAAATGAGGATCCAGATTATTGGACACGTGCTGGCGGCTATATGGGTAGCGGAGGCTGTGTGGTGTGGACTGGGCGGTTTTTTAGGTTAGAAGGCCTCAGGAAAGTATGGAGTGGGCTGCAATCTCAAAGGGTGCATGGCAAATACAAGATGTGCTTGGATCAAGGAACAGTTGGAATTGTAGTTGTAAATTGTTGTAGTTGTGCTGGGAAAGTCCCTGAACTTCATTAGAAAACACGGAAGCTGAAATTGTTATAGGTGCAGAAAGCTGGCTAAAGCCTGAAATAAGTTCTGCAGAAATTTTTACAAAGTCTCAGACGGTGTTCTGGAAAGATAGATTAGGCAGAATTGGTGGTGGAGTGTTTGTGTCTGTCAGTAGTGGTTTATCTCGTAGTGAAGTCAAAGTGGATACTCCATGCGAATTAGTATGGATGGAGTTTATACTTAACAGCCGAACTAAGTTAATAATTGGCTCCTTCTACCGACCCCTAGACTCCGATGATACAGTTGCTGAACTGTTCAGAGAAAATTTGAATCTCATAACAAATAAATACCCCACTCATACTGTTATAATTGGTGGGGACTTCAACCTTCCCTCGATATGTTGGCAAAAATACTTGTTAAAAACCGGTGGCAGGCATAAAACATCTTCCGAGATTGTCCTAAATGCTTTCTCTGAAAATTATTTCAAGCAGTTAGTCCACGAACCCAAGCAAATTGTAAATAGTTACGAAAACACGCTTGGCCTCCTGGCCACAAACAGTCTAGAGCTAATAGAGAGCATCATGACTGACACAGGGATTAGTGATCACAAGGTCGTTGTAGCTAGGCTCAATACCGTTTCTTCCCAATCCACCAGAAACAAATGCAAAATAATTTTATTCAAAAAAGCAGAAGTAGTGTCACTAGAAGCCTTATTAAGAGAATCTCCATTCCTTCCGAACTGACTATGCAAATGTAGACAAGATGTGGCTCAAATTCAAAGATATAGTAGCAACAGCAATTGAGAGATTCATACCTCATAAAGTGGTAAGAGATGGAACTGATCCCCCATGGTACACAAAACAGGTCCGAACGCTGTTGCAGAGGCAACGGAAAAAGCATGCGAAGTTCAGAAAAGAACGCGAAATCCCAGCAATTGGCTAAAATTTACAGGTGTGCGAAATTTGGCACGGACTTCAATGCGAGAGGCCTTTAATAGGTTCCACAACGAAACATTGTCTCGAAATTTGGTAGAAAATCTGAAGAAATTCTGGTCGTATGTAAAGTACGCAAGACGCAATCAATACCTTCGCTGCACAGTGCCGATGGTACTGTTACCGACGACTGTGCTCCTAAAGTGGAGTTATTAAACGCAGTTTTCTGAAATTCCTTCACCAGGGAAGACGAATGGAGTATTTCAGAATTTGAAGCACGAACAGCTGCTAGCACGAATTTCTTAGAAGTAGATACCTTAGGGGTTGCGAAGCAACTCAAATCGCTTGATACAGGCAAGACTTCAGGTCCAGATTGTATACCGATTAGGTTCCTTTCAGATTACACTGATACAATAGCTCACTACTTAGCAATCACATACAACTGCTCGCTCACCGATAGATCTATACCTACAGATTGGAAAATTGTGCAGGTCGCACCAGTGTTTAAGAAGGGTAGTAGGAGTAATCCACCGAACTACAGACCTATATCATTGACGTCAGTTTGCAGTAGGGTTTTGGAGCGTATATTGTACTCACATTTTGATCACCTCGAAGGGAACGATCTATTGATACGTGACCAGCGTGGTTCCAGAAAACATTGTTCTTGTGCAACCCAGCTCGCTCTTTATTCGCACAAAGTAATGGCTGCTATTGACAGGGGATCTCAAGTTGACTCCGTATTTCTAGATTTTCGGAAAGCTTTTGACACCATTCCTCACAAGCGACTTCTAATCAAGTGACTGGATTCGTGATTTCCTTTCAGGAAATAGTAATAGACGGCAAATCATAGAGTAAAACTGAAGTGATACCAGGTGTTCCCCAGGGAAGTTTCCTGGGACCTCTGCTGTTCCTGATCTATATAAATGACCTGGGTGACAATCTGAGCAGTTCTCTTAGGTTGTTCGCAGATGATGCTGTAATTTACAGTCTAGTAAGGTCATCCGAAGACCAGTATCAGCTGCAAAGCGATTTAGAAAAGATTGCTGTATGGTGTGTCAGGTGGCAGTTGACGCTAAATAACGAAAAGTGAGAGATGATCCACAATGAGTTCCAAAAGAACTCCGTTGGAATTCGATTACTCGATAAATAGTACAATTCTCAAGGCTGTCAATTCAACTAAGTACCTGGGTGTTAAAATTACGAACAACTTCAGTTGGAAGGACCACATAGATAATATTGTCGGGAAGGCGAGCCAAAGGTTGCGTTTCATTGGCAGGACACTTAGCAGATGCAACAAGTCCACTAAAGAGACAGCTTACACTACACTCGCTCATTCTCTGTTAGAATAATGATGCATGGTGTGGGATCCTTACCAGGTGGACATCAAAAGTGTGCGAAAAAAGGGCAGCTCGTTTTGTATTATCACGTAATAGGGGAAAGTGTGTGGCAGGTATGACGTGAGTTGGGGTGGAAGTCATTGAAGCAAAGACATTTTTCGTCGCGGCGAGATCTGTTTACGAAATTTCAGTCACCAACTTTCTCTTCCGAATGCGAAAATATTTTGTTGAGCCCAACCTACATAGGTAGGAATGACCATGAAAATAAAATGAGGGCGATCTGAGCTCGAACAGAAAGGTTTAGGTGTTCTTTTTTTCCCATGTGCTGTTTGGGAGTGGAATGGTAGGGAGACAGTATGATTGTGGTTCGATGACCCCTCTGCCAAGCACTTAAATGTGAATTGCAGAGTAATCATGTAGATATAGATGTAGATGTAGAAACACTAGGTGCTGTAAAACCAGTAATAGACGCTGTCCATAACTTACCTTCAGAAGGTGAAATGTGTAGTCTAGCCAGTAGACACCCACAATAATAACGGATGTGCTTCCTACCTTTTGGAATTAATAGTTTGTTCCTTGAGATGAGTCAGGCCCCAGAATGAGAGCGATCCCACTTGCAGTGACGACAGGTTAACTAGGATGAAGAGGAGTCTGAGATGGAAATTTCATAAGCACTGTGCGAGACATGCCCAGATACAAGGACAGAGTAAAATATGATACATTGGGTGAAAAGAAATGAATGGTACAATGGGGGAAAAAGAAATGAAAAGTAAATTAAGAATTAGGATAGAGAAAGGGGGTAGGGGTAGAGTCATAATTGAGGAGAAACTGCTACAAAATTTTTGAGAACAAGTGTAGCACCCACAATGAATTATGTAGCCAGAACAATTATTATTATGTATCCTATAATCAAGGAAGAAGGAAGGTAGACTATTAAACAATAGCAAAATCAGCAGGTCTAGATGCAGTGACAGTATCTGTTCTAAAAGCATGCATGAACAGCTTACAAACTCCTTTAACAAAACTAATAAATGAGTCTTCCGGTTTCGTTACTTTTTCCAGAGTATCTAATGCTTGCTTGAGTTGCACCCCTTCATAGTAGTAAAAGTACAGTAACAATCATAACAAGGTTTGCAGAAGTGATATTTGGAAGACTGCGACAGGGTAAGAGGCATACTTGCAGGTGTATCCAAGCCTTTTGGTGTTGTTGGGTATGAAATATACTAATGAAACTGGAAATGCTAGGTATATGTGGAATGACAAATGAGATTCCAGTTTCATCTGGAAAATAGGGCACAGTGTGTGTGTGTGTGGGGGGGGGGGGGGGGGGGGGCGGCGGCGGCATGTCTGAAAGTGAAATGAATTTGTCATGGATACCATGAGCCATTACAATAATGGTAACCTTAGAGTGTAGCTGCACAGTCCAGTAGTATTGCTGTAACACATGAGCCCACAGTGTCTCACAAACTAGTTAAACTATCAAATTCAAAAAGTGACAGGTTGCGTATTATACCTACTTAAATGGCCTAATGACAATAGTTTTGATATAACACCTGTTGCCTGACTCCTATTTCAATTCTGGATTTTTCACTATCTTGGTAAAGTCTAATGGAAGTTGTTACAACATTTATTGAACTCAAGTAGCTTCTTTAACAACAAATTAAAATTGTGTGTATGTTGACAAACCAAGCAGTAGAAGTTCTCAGCAGACTGTTCTTCTGAGCCACAATAGAAATAAAAGCCAGACAGTTCCTGATTAGTTAAGTGTCAGAAAGTCCAATTACTACTTAGCCACTATGAAGGTGTTTTAGTAGTCAAAGTACCATTAAACCTAACAATCATGGAAACCAAAATGTTTGTTTTGTAGCACTATGGACATAATAAACAGTCACGGCAGTTGGTCCACAGATGGAGGTGAATCAGATAACAGGAAAATCATCACTGGGGTGTCACATTTCTGTCCATTACAGGAGGAGACATAGGTGATTTTACACATTTTGATATACCCATACCTTCCAACATACATTCGGTAGGGTTACTTAACCTACCCATCCACCCCTCTCCATCCTGTTGCTCTAGCAGGTAATTCCAGTACTTGTCTGGCCAGTATGAGGGAGGAAGAGGCAGCAGAAATGGCCAGAGACTGGGTGATGTCAAGATCAAAGGTTCCTGGAAGACATCCAGGGCTGCTGGTGACAGTGGTGTTGTTATGTGGAGTTTCTTGTGTAGGCTCAGTCTTCTGAGAATGGAGGCATCCCTGCAGCATGTGGCACATCCAGTGATTCAACTCTGAATAAAGCTGGATCAATGTCTGTGTGTCCCCACGTCGCACTTTGGCATGGGCCGTTCTGCCAGCCTGTTTGAGGCTGAGGGGTGTGGTAAGATGCTAAAATACATTGTGGGTGCAAAACTTTTTTGAATTTTGATACTGTGAATTGGGGACTTCTAGGTCACCAGTGTGCAGGGGTGCACCCTCTATTCTAAAGATACCCTCCAAGGCTACCACTGTGGTTGTCTGCTAGAAGTGGAGGTCATACAGGAAGTGGATAAAGGAGTCCCAAGGAGTTGGTGTGAACTCTGTCCCACTGCTGCCTCTGATCTGATAATGGCGAGAACTGCAGTGGAGCTGACCAGTGTGCCTGACAACTGCCCCACCTGTACATCATCATTGAACATACAAGACCAGTAAACACACTGGCATGCCAGTTCCTTCATCCTGGAAGTCTTCTAGCAGGATTGGTGGATATGCCGAATCACGCGACAGGGAAGATGACACAAACACCTAACACTGTTCATCATCTTTAAGAAACTCGGCAACTTGATGAACCTGAATATGGTGCTGCCACAGTGAAGGTAAGGTGGATCTGCACCGTGAACATTCTTGAGTTTATAAAGGCATAATGAAAAGATAAAAGTATTTAGAAACAAAAGGTAAAATACCATAATAGGTGTGAAACTGTTGTACCTGGCAAAAAATGTTGTCGCTGACAAATTTTCATTCTGATGGACCTCATACAAACTTCCAGCAATATATTTATTAAGAAAACAATGAAATTACTGTTCGTAAATCTGAGAAATCATTGTATCGAGTAACGTAAGAATGCAATTTATTTGAGAGACTCAGTGCATGGCAGTGCACATTTATTTGCACACTGCCACCAGGACTTCTGTTCTAACAACTCACCTTCTTCAGAACAGATTAGAAAGTAATTTCATGCCACTAGAGATGAAAAAATTGATAAATGTTAGGGAGGAGAGCCTTGATGAAAAGTTGACAGTTTTAAGCAGATGGCTACTTCGTTGTCTGGTGAATGCCTAGACTACTTAGACAAATGGTGTATGACATTTAAAGAACTCAAATGCTTTAGTTAGTGAACTTAAATGATAAAGTATGCACAGATGTACAAAAGTGTGTGCAATTACTGAGTGATAAAGGAATTATAATAGAGGATGTAAAATGTTGTGATAAAGTGTGTAGTGTGAACCAGCTTTTGTACTGGCATAGCTCTGAACTTGGGAAATTGCCCTTTAAAGATAAGTGGATTCGATATTTTAGTGCCACTCTGAACTGCTGAAACTAGTTGTTCTGTATGTAAGAACACACTTGAGTAGCTTACATATAAATTCAGATTTCCAAAACAATAATATATGTATCAGCAAGAATCTGCATGTGGAAAGAGCAAGAAAAATAAAACTCAAAAAATGTGTCCCATTATGGAGTAAAGCCATTTTGTACTCTGCCAATTTGCATCAAGGGAATCAATGATGATGGAAAATTTAAGTCAGAATTAAAAGAATTACCTGTTAAAGAAATATTTTTATCATGTAGAGGAATATTTTGAATCCCTAAATCACTAACAAACACTTGTATTTTCTTCAATATTATTTAAATCATCCTATTCTCATTATACATTTTTTATTTTTTTGTGTATTCTTTTAAGTGAAAACAATGTGATAAATGTGTTCGCCAAACTGCAGTGCTTGTATGTCAAATTATTATTTACTTATTCAGAGAACATGTGTAATACCACTACATTAGTTCATTGTGTAATTTCTTTAATACACTGTAAAGTGTAAATTTCATATTAATTAATAGAACTGTGCTGCACCTACGCTGTATAGTGTTGTCAATTCTGTATCATGTAAGTGACGCAAAGGATGCTAATAAACTAAACTAAAAATGCTAATATTGAGAGTATTTCCATTAACAAGAGTGCAGTGGACAGATGAAAGGAACAGATTAGCTATTAATTCAATCAATGACAATGTTTTTGTGAAGCATAATTTTAAAAACTTCAGTTATATGGTATTTCAAACAGGCTACATGTTTTGTGCAAGGTGAGTTGAGAGAAGTATAAATCATTGCTGTCCATGATCACATTGAACACTATATGTCAGGATTTTAAGAAAAATATAAATGTGTATGCCTGTGAGTATATGTAAACAGAATTTAAGTTCAAACTTTGCATCATTTTTGTACTGACGAGTAATGTCCTACAATTGTGTCAGATGTTTTACATTTATTTTTATTTATTTTTTTTCTTTTTACCTTGGTGTCTTAAGTTTCCATAAAATAACCTGATGATCTTGCTCTATGGATATTAATAATGTATGAGCTTTTTGTGAGTGGATGGAAATAGAGTATTTGTTTCATTAAGATTCAATTGGACATCAATATCAGTGGCACAATGTGACAGAATATACATAACAGGAAACTCGTAAACAGAAAACAAAAATTAAAGGATGAGATCTCAGGTTCTTCAACCAACAAAACATCAATGTATTAAAAGCAATTTTGAGAAATGAATAGTATTCAAGCCCAGTAGACAAGTGAATTGTACAATGCTTTTCAATGTACTTTAGCATGTTACCTCATTTAGATTAGATTAGATTAATACTAGTTCCATGGATCATGAATACGATATTTCGTAATGATGTGGAACGAGTCAAAGCAGCATTTCTATGAACTTGGAGAAAAGAAAACTTCTTCAAAATAAACAGTGGATGACAAAGGACTTAGTAGAACAGATTGCTACATATGAGGAATAAAACAGAAGTATTGGAACATTAAAAGCACACCAGAAGCAAAAGTACACACATTGTTAAGTCAAGCAAAATCCAAATCAATAATACTGCCTGCTCAGTCTTTCTTTCGCATCCCATCTGGTAAGTCTCTCCTGATCCAGCATTTCGGGCAACTTTTACATAACTCTCCCCATTACCTAAACCTCGCCAGTCCTTTCCCATCTTTCTTCTTTCTTCCCCTTCAACCCTTCTGCCATAAAAAGGGAGCCATTGGCTCTGAAAGCTTGTATGTTTAAGTTTTATTTCTGCTTTCTCCTGCCACTGCTTGGTGAGTAGATTTTTTAATCTAATTCAGCTATATTACATTTTCAAAAATTGATTATTTTTGTTGGTGTATTAAATCAATAAAGGTGAGTGCTTAAATATCAACAAATAAAGAAAAATAATGCTTGAGAGATCATCAGCACTAAGTGTCAACAAAACCATAAACATAGAACAAACTAAATAAAAAAATATGAATGTATGTAACAAAATCATCAGAGGTAAGAGACATATTGCCAATATCCTGAATAATAACTACAGAGATTCAGTAGAAATTGAAGTATGGAAATAATACCAAAAGAAGTAATCAGACTATAGTCACAGAAACTGAAAGCTTATTGAAATTGATAACTGAGATGGAGCTGGCATAAGTTACTTAAAAGGTAAAAGCAAAGAATTTTGTCAAGTTATGATTACATGACAGCTAATCAAACACTCCTGTTTGATTAGCTAGTTTTTCATGTAATCATGATTTGACAAATTCTTTGCAGTGGAAATAATTGTACTACAATTGGAGATTGTGAAATGTTGATCCCAAGAAATTATAGTTCCTGACCAACTTAAAATACTTAAGGTAGTGTGTGTGATTTTAACGTTTACAGACCAGTATCTGTAGTCAGGCTTTCACTCATGCTTAACAGACCATTGGCTTTCATGAAAAAACTTGAATGTTGTCCTGACAGTCATTGGTTGATGAAAGATTGGATATTGGCATGTAAACCAGAGATCTACAGACACATTACTTAATACTGGCTCCTGTTATGGCTGCACACTAGACTGGATTCCTCTCAATTAATGTTGGTGAAGAGTTTGAGATGGTGTATTAATTTCATTTCATTTGCTGCATATTTTAAGGCCTGCTGCCTGATGTTTTAAAAAGCCAGTAGTACATAATACAATTTTACATAACAGTACATTGTTCCACATTACTAGCAAAATTTGTTTTGAGCAATAAAACAAGGGTGATGGTAACACATTAAAAGAAAATTAAATTGCATGTAGGAAATGAAGTGTTCAAATAATAAATATTAGCAATTTAGAAGAAAATAATAGAAAGATAGGAAAGGGACAATCTGCATTTTTTGACAGTTAAAACAAAAGACAACATACAGATTATACTTTGTGTTGCTATTCTAGTTGGGAGGGCCTTGGGAGAAACATAGTCTGTTTCATCTGAAGTAGTGTACAAAATTATGTCTTCTTACATTGCTAATTGAGATACATCGTGAGTAACTCTGTGTGCTTGTTTCTACTGACTGAGAAATTAGTACCACTTATTACATCTTTTAAATGCTTATGTAGCATATACCCTTTGCACTGCTTGTGTTATTATAACTAGATGTAGTTCTACATGTTGCATGTGTGCTGTTATGTTGTATCTTTGTGTGACTGACGCTTTTTCCCTTGACCAGTGCCACAGGCGGCAGGAGGGAAGCCTCGAAAGTTAAACTTTGAGCCTCCCCTCCCCTTATTACTTAAATGTGAGATGATTGTTTCATTGCTTATGTTAGTTATTTTTCTTTACGTAATTTAGTTATCACATTTAAAATGCATTTTCAATACATGAACCAATCACGTGCTATGTCTACTTCTTTTATAATTGTCTTATTTATCTATTTTAAGTGTTACACTCCTTTTGTATGAGTCGGTGTCTAATGTTGTCATTGTGTTCGTACCATTTTCTGTGTCTACATTTATATCAGTGTCTCTGACTGTGTCTGAGTTTGTGGCCTCCCACTGATTCTGTTGTCATGTTTATTGTGTGTCTGTTCAAGATCTGCATCATGCAGTGTTATTTAAACAATATGTTACCTAGAGCACACCATTTTTCTGGGCCGTGTAACATTCCTTTGATGTCATTATATTCTGTTACAGGTCTTACATGTGTGAGGGTGTTGTTATTACCTTTATTACCAATTCTATGTCATTCACCAGCCACAGCTGGACAGACAGCATCAAGATACAACATTATCAAAATACATTAATACAACTCTACTATGATAGTAATTTAATACCGCAAGACAAATTTAAGTTATAAATTAAATTACAATAATATCACAACAACAAAACAGATAGAAGTATATAATGAAATTAAATATACTGGTTGCTGTTGGAGTCATGGAACTGAGCTGCAGCTCAAGTAAACACTATGCTACTACTACAGAAGAATTCTCCAATATTGTAGAAGAGTTGCTCTTTTAGCTTACACAAAATAGTAGTTTTAAACTGCTCCCATGATAAAGACAGAATGTCATCAGGTAGAGCATTAAACAATTTTAGAGCCATCATTGGGAAGCTGTTTTGTGTCTTTGCTAATCAACACTTCGGCATGTCGATACTGTCTTTGTGAACTTCATTTCTCTTTCTGTGGATATCATGGTCTCTCTTTATGTGGAAGAGGCAGTTCAATATATACTGGCTGTAAACCGTCAGAATTCCTAACCTGGTGAAAATTGGTCTACAGTGGTCTGTTTTTTTGCTTGAAGTAATGATCCCCATTGCTTTCTTCTTTCTTTTGCAGTAAAAGCTCGTTATTGCAGCCTGCAGCATGGCCCAAAACAGTGTGATGCCAAATGCTCAAGAAAACCAGCACTCTGGCTAAATCACATGTGATTCAAATGTGCTGGGTACAGGTCATGGCTTGGATCTGTATGCTTCAGCTTCAGTCATTCCCGTGTATTGAGGAAGAAGCAGAAAATGCGACAGCCTTTGTCGGTTGTGTGGTGGAACACTGAAACTAGTTGTATATAGAAATTAAATGTAAAAGAGACAGCTGCTGGTGCTTTAATTTACATTTCATACTGAACAGTCAAGTCTCTGCACTCATCTACTACTAATTACTTCAGTATGGACAGCCAAAAGAAAAATCAAAATAAGTAGCAATTTAAGATTTAACAGAATCCAATGTGCAGCCCCCAAACATTTTTTTAAGTGTCTGGAGTTTAGCTTGACCTATCCAAGGCATACAACAAAATTAATCGTGCAGCTGAACTGAAGGTGTAGGCATAGATGTAGAAGAATATATAGGATTAATGATTTTACTTTTGAATGGATCCACAGTCATATAAAACTTTCTGAAAGATGTAACTGCCCATTTGACTGTACAACTGGTTTTATTTCATAGTCTTGATTTCAGTCTTAGGCCCAGTACCTGGTGGTCTGTGCCATCACAGTACATGGAATGACAGATTGCCGACAGTGCTCAGCAATGGCTTATTTAGTCATGTATCTTAGTTGGGTGTGCCTCTGTTCTTTGTCCACTGTTGTAGTTGTTTGGCCAACGTCCGACGTGCCACACTGACAAGCACCAAGGACTTTGTCTTCAAACCTATGCACCCATCTGCATTCTGACGTTCTGTTCTTGGTCTGGTGTGGTTCCAGCATGAAACACCAGTGCTTGGCCTGAGCTCCAGATGAAAGATGGAATGCCTAATAACACTTCTAGTGGGAATGGACCACAGGAAAGATGGAACTGTGGCAGACTGAAAACAGAATTCCAGCCCCCAGACAGGCACTCTGGACCAAAGAGGGAATGCAAAAGAATCCTTCAAACGAGAGCAGGCAACAGATGGAATGCCTAGAACTGATGATGGATAGGGAAGAGTGCAGGTCTGTTCCACTCAATGAGCAGTCTCAGGTAGCACCTGGTGAAGATAACAATTCACACTGTTGAAATGTCATTCAAGAATGATGCTGATACATGGCAGAATACCAAACACCTCAAGATGTCAACAGATCACTGGAAAAGTCCACAGAATCACAGCAAGGGACTCTACAGGGAGGAGATACACCAAAACATCACGAAGCTGGACAAGCTTCAACAGAGGAAGTGAAGGATTCTGAGTAGATAGTTTTCATCATATCAACTCCAGAGTGGCAAATGAGATAAAACATCAGGGGAGCATGACACTTGTGAGAGACAGGATTCGATATATGTGCCACAGGCTAGATGTGGTAGTCAGGGATCTTTTACACCTTCATTTGCACATAAGCATCCTTAACAACTGACATTTGAGACAGAATAAAAAGTGCCTCTTGGTCTCTAATGGAGTGCACCAAGAAGAATGCCTCAGTACGCCAAGCTGTGTAGTTTGATTACATGAGTAAAAAACATGTAAGATGGAGGACACTTGCACTGCGATTAACCTAAGTGCCAAGCAATTTTGTGACACCATGTAGACGATGCTCAGCGGGAGGCTCAGCTTTGCAACAACTCCTAAAAATGTGCCCATTTCCGGTTTCATCAGTTCAGTGGAACCAAATGTGGCAGAAGAAATTCACTGGGAGATATACAGGGCACTCACCATGACAAATCCTCCAAAACTGAACATCTCAAGTAATGAGTGGCTTGCACTGTAGAGGTTCTGGGAAGAGAGCAACATCATGGTGTTGCTAGCAGACAAACAGAACTCTATAGTCCTTTTGAAGTAGGATGATTATGATGAGAAAGTATGTCAACTTCTGGAGGACCTTGCATACAGACTTTTGGAAAGTGACCCTACAAACAGAGTGGATAAGAAGGCGAGTGCTATATTGAGGGAAAGCGGTATGCCTGACAAGCCCATTAAACAACTATAAATGAAAGTGCTAGTTCCACCTAAACTATTATGAGCTGCCAAAAGTACTCAAAAGACAGCATGCCACTGCACCCAGTTGTCAGCAACATTAGCACATCAATGTACCCAACAGCCAAGTAATGGAAGAAACTGCTGTTCCCATATTTGGGGAAGTGTATTCACCACATTCACAACTCTGGGGACTTTTTGCAATGCCTCAGGCAACTAAACAGCACATAATCTGATTATAATTGTGACTTTTGATGTGGTATCCCTGTTCACTAGGGTGTCGGTGAAATGCTCGTAAGACTGATTACAGAGAAATCTGATGATGCTCTGCTGTACCTGTTCAGGCATATACCGACCTCAACTTATTTTCTGTATGGGGGCCAATATTCAGAGCAGACAGAAGGTGTAGCCATGGGCAGCCCTCTGTGTCCAGTGGTTGCCAGTATGCTCATGGAAAGATTTGAAGAGGGGGCATTTGACGGCTAAATAAAAACCCACATGCTTCTTCAGGTATGCAAATGATACTTTTGTGATCTGGCCTCATGGTGGCAATAGGCTCAATGAATTTCTGGAGCAGCTGAACTCACTTCACCCAAAATACTAAGTTCACCATGGAACTGAAGAAGGAGGGCTGTTCCCATTTCTAGATGTACTTGTCAAAAGAAGAGCAAATGGCTCATTTGGCCACAACGTGTATTGCAGACCTATACACGCTAATTTATACCTGCAAGCCAGCTGTCACCACCCAGTGCAGGAGGGCAGAGTACTGAAGACACTGGTCCACAGAGCACACGCCTTGTCAGAGCCAGATGAGAAGGAAAGGCAACTTCTCATCCTATTTGGTAAGTCTACCATGATCTGCAGTTTTGGGTGACTTTTCTGAATTCTACCCCTTTTTATAGACTTCTCCAGTCATTTCCTTTACCCCTCTTCCTTCCCCTTCAACCCTTATGACAAAGAACTGGTAATGAAGGTAATTAAAATTAAAACTGAAGGAATTCCAAAGAAGTGGGAAATTAAGGAGATGGGATATGGTTAAGTTGAAAGAACCAGAGGCTGTTAGAAGTTTTAGAGGGAGCATTAGGCAATGCTTGACAAGGATAGAAGACAGGGATACAATAGAACATGAATGTGTAGCATTGAGAGATGGAACAGTGAGGCAGCAGAGGATCAAGTAGGTAGAAAAACAAGCCAAGTAGAAATCCTTGGATAAAGCAGGAGATATTGACTTTAACTGATAGAAGGAGAAAATATAAAAATGCCGTAAATGAAGCAGGTGAAAGGAATACAAATGTCTAAAAAATGAGATTGACAGGAAGTGCAAAATCGCTAAGCAGGAATGGTCAGAGGATAAATGTAAGGATTTAGTAGCATATATCACTAGGTGAAAGATAGACCTGTACAGAAAATTGGAATAGAGATCAACATACACTACTGGCCATTAAAATTGCTACACCACGAAGATGACGTGATACAGATGCGAAATTTAACCGTCAGGAAGAAGATGCTGTGATATGCAAATGATTAGCTTTTCAGAGCATTCACACAAGGTTGGAGCCGGTGGTCACACCTACAATGTGCTGACATGAGGAAAGTTTCCAATCGATTTCTCATACAAAAACAGCAGTTGACCGGCACTGCCTAGGGAAACATTGCTGTGATGCTTCGTGTAAGGAGGAGAAATGCGTACCATCATTTTTCTGACTTTGACGAAGGTCCGATTGTAGCCTATTGCGATTGCGGTTTATTGTATCGCGACATTGCAGCTTCCGTTGGTCGAGAGCCAATGACTGTTAGCAGAATATGGAATCGGTATGTTCAGGAGGGTAATACGGAATGCCGTGCTGGATCCCAACGGCCATGTATCAATAGCAGTCGAGATAACGGGCATCTTACCCGCATGGCTGTAACAGATCGTGCAACCACATCTTGATCCCTGAGTCAACAGATGGGGACGTTTGCAAGACAACAACCATCAGCATGAACAGTTCAGATGACGTTTGCAGCAGCATGGACTATCAGCTTGGAGACCATGGCTGCGGTTAGCCTTGACGCTGCATCACAGACAGGAGCACCTGCAATGGTGTACTCAACGATGAACCTGGGTACACAAATGCCAAAAGTCATTTTTTCGGATGAATCCAGATTCTGTTTACAGCATCATGATGGTCACACCTGTGTTTTGTGACACCGCGGTGAACGCACATTGGAAGCGTGTATTCGTCATACTGGTATATCACCCAGTGTGATGGTATGGGGGTGCCATTGGTTATATGTCTCGGTCACCTCTTGTTTGCATTGACGGCACTTTGAACAGTGGACAGTGCATTTCAGCAGGATAATGCACAACGGCATGTTGCAGGTCCTGTACAGGCCTTTCTGGATACAGAAAATGTTCGACTGCTGCCCTGGCCAGCACATTCTCCAGATCTCTCACCAATTGAAAACATCTGGTCAATGGTGGCCGAGCAACTGGCTCGTCACAATACGCCAGGCACTACTCTTGATGAACTGTGGTATCGGGTCGAAGCTGCATACGCAGCTGTACCTGTACACGCCGTCCAAGCTCTGTTTGACTCAATGCCCAGGCATATCAAAGCCTTTATTACGGCCAGAGGCGGCTGTTCTGGGTACTGATTTCTCAGGATATATGCACCCAAATTGCATGGAACTGTACTCACATGTCAGTTCTAGTGTAATATATTTGTCTAATGAATACCCGTTTATGATCTGCATTTCTTCTTGGTGCAGCAATTTTAATGGCCAGTATTGGAAATATCATTTCCATCCTTTTATTGCTCATGAAAACCACACATTGCATGTTGTACCACCATACAGCAAGACGTTCAGAGGTGGTGGTCCAGATTGCTGTACACACCGGTACCTCCAATACCCAGTAGCATGTCCTCTTGCATTGATGCCTGCCTGTATTTGTCATGGCATACTATCCACAAGTTCATGATGGCACTGTTGGTCCAGATTGTCCCACTCCTCAACGGCAATTCATCATAGATCCCTCAGAGCGGTTGGTGGGTCACATTGCCCATAAACAGCCCTTTTCAATCTATCCCAGGCATGTTCGATATGGTTCATGTCTGGAGAACATGCTGGCCACTTTAGTCAAGCGATGTTGTAATCCTGAAGGAAATCATTCACAAGATAAGCATGATGGGCGCGTGAATTGTTATCCATGAAGATGAATGTCTCACCAGTATGCTGCCAATGTAGTTGCACTATCAGTTGGAGAATGGCTTTCACATGTTGTATGGCCTACAGACATTATGGTGTCTTCCATGACCACCAATGGCTTACGTTGGTCCCACATACAGCCACCTAAAAACAGCAGGGAAACTCCACCTTGCTGCACTCAGTGGACAGTGAGGCTAAGGCATTCAGCCTGACTGGGTTGCCTCCAAACATGTCCCCAATGATTGTCTGATTGAAGGCATATGCGACACTCATCAGTGAAGAGAACGTGATACCAATCCTGAGTGGTCCAATCGGCATGTTGTTGGGCCCATCTGTACTGCACTGCATGTTGTCATGGTTGAAAAGTTGGACCTCGCCATGGATGTCGGGAATGAAGTTGCGCACAGTTTGAGTCATAACACAATGTCCTGTGGCTGTACGAAAAGAATTATTAAACTTGTTGGAGTTGTTGTCAGTGTTCCTCTGAGCCATTATCCATAGGTAGCGGTCATCCACTGCAGTAGTAGCTCTTGGGCAGCCTGACTGAGGCATGACATTGACAGTTCCTGGCCCTCTGTATCTCCTCCATGTCCGAAAAACATCACTCCAAGACGCCTGGACACTTCCCTTGTTGAGAGCCCTTCCTGGCACAAAGTAACAATGCGGACACGATTGTAGCATGGTATTGACTGTCTAGACATGGTTGAACTACAAACAACATAAGTCGCATACCTCCCTCCTGATGGAATGACTGTAACTGATTGGCTGTTGGACCTCCTCCGTCTAATAGGCACTGCTCATGCATGGCTGTCTACATCTTTGGGTGGATTTAGTGACATCCCTGAACAGTCAAAGGGACTGTGATACAATATCCACAGTCAATATCTACCTTCAGATGTTCTGAGAACTGTGGTGATGCAAAACTTTTTGTGGTGTGTGTATTATAGAAACATAAGAGAACGTAAATGAAGATGACATTGGAGACAGGATACTGTGAGAAGAATTTGACATAGCTCTGAAAGACCTAAGTCAAGACAAGGCCCTGGGAGTAGACAACATTTCATCAGAACTACTGATAGCCTTGAGAGAACCAGCCATGACAAAACACTTCCATCTGGTGTGCAAGATGTATGAGGCAGGCAAAATACCCTCAGACTTCAAGAAGAATCTAATAATTCCAATTCCAAAGAAAGCAGGTGCTAACAGGTGTGAATATTACCAAACTATCAGTTTAATAAGTCATGGTTACAAAACTAACACAACGAATAGTGCATGCTGCATGGCCAAAGTAGAGAAGTTTTATTTATTTATTTAGATCCCATAAATCTAATAGAGGGAGGCATTTGCATGGATGTAGAAGGTGTCAGATTATTACAAATTATAAAAAGGAACACACAAAAGCCCCTCTTGCAAGGGAAGATACACATATAAGACAAAATACACATTAATGGTTACAGACAAAATTACACTTATAAAAGTTATAACAAAGGTAGATCTTAATAGCAGCATAAAAGATAGTAATCTTAACAATGATTCCAACTATCATAATGCATAAGAGTATATCAGATTTAAATAAAAGAAAAATCAATTAGAAATAAAACAACTGAAATATTTTTCAACCGAATAAAAAGAAGCATCTACTGGATAGTGTTTGAGTTGTTTAAACTTGGTAAGCATGTGGACAAGTGATTTCTGTGATGGTGAAAGTGCATTGAACACCTTGCAGCTCATTTAATGGACTCCATCTTGTACAATACTAAGGTTTTTAATTCATAATGGAAGTCCATCTTTCTCCTGGTATCATGGGTATGGTATGAATCATTCATTTTGTATAGTTGCTCATTTCTACCAATGAAACATAACAGGGAGTGGATATATTGACAATCAGTTGTCAGTATCCCTAATTTTCTAAACAGGTTTGTATAAGAATGTCTAGGCTGAACTCCCCTGATTATCCTAATAATTCTCTTTTGGGCAACGATTTTTTTTTTTTTGGGGGGGGGGGGGGGGGGGGTACCCTAGAAAACTATGCCATTCAACAATAGTGCATGGGAGTAACTAAAATAAGCAATTTTTGTGGTTTCTCAGTCACAGACAGTGGAAATAATATGAATAGCGAATGCTGCCCAGCTGAGTTTTTTGAGAAGTTGTAAAATATATTCTGACCTTTTTAGAATTCTGTCAGTGTGTACGCCTACAAACTTGGATGACTCAATTTGTAGTAATTCTCTACCATTACATTTAATTATTAATTGCTCCTCCACTTTTTTCTTACTTGGAAATGAACAAACTGGATCTTGTCAACATTAAGTGATAAGCCATTATTTTCAAATCAATTAAGTACTTCATTATTGACAATATTGGCCAATTCCTCAAGAGTGTGGTTGGGAGTTTAGTTCACAAGGATGGAGGTGTCATTAGTGAAAAGAGTAAAATGAGTTTTAAATCTAGTACACGAACACAAGGGAAGGTCATTGATGGAGACGAGGAAGAGAAGGGGGCCAAGTACATACCCTGGGGATCACCACAGCCAATAGAGCCCTAGCTACATATATGAATATAAAATAAAAATATCAGCACCTGATATTGCCATTCCAATATTGATATATTGGGATACAAAATATAGTTGATATTTATCGATATCTTTTTATCAACAGCTCTAATTCTGTCCATCTATCAAAATAAGAGGGCTACTGGCAAATATCAAAGATGATCTGGGAATATGAAAACTAGGAATTTATAACATACCTTGCCAATGTGGCATGTTGTGCAGTGACCAAACAATGAGGACAGTGGACATCAGATGCAAAGAACATCAGAGGCACTTTCAACTAACATGGGCAATCAAATCATCCATTGCCAAGCACTGGTTGGAACTCAGTCTTTCCACCAACTATGATGAAACGGGGTTCTGGCACAGACCCACAGATCTTGGGACAGTGTTGTAAAAGAGTCTATAGAGATAAAAGTGATGAATAACCTGAAGAAGTGTGACAATGAGTACCAACCAAACTCAATAGAGCCAGGGATCTTGAACTGGAGTTGCTGAAATTACAATGGAAGCAGCAGCAGAACTCCACATAAATGAGAACTGAGAGTGTGAATATGAGAAATTAATCCCATATAGGTCACCTGGCATACTAGATTGAAGATGGGATGTTGCACGGCACTTCCAGTTGGAATGGACTGCAAAGGGAACACCTAGAATTGCATAGGACTGGAAACTGAATGCCAGCATGCAGACAGATGCATGAGACTGAAGATGAAACACTAGCACTTGGCCTGGTGCACTGGACCAAAGACAGAATGCCTAAGCATATTTCTAGTGGGAGCGGACTATAGAGAGAACAGGGGTAACCACAGAAGAACAGAAGTGGAATACCAGCCTACAGAAGAGTGCTCCAGACCAAAGAGAAAACACTAGGGACACTGCTAGTGGGAGGAGACAGCAGATGGAACACCAAGAACCAACGACGTAGGGGGAAGAGACTAGGTATAAATATTGGACCCATCTTACTTGATGAATAGTCTCAGGTAGCACCTGATGGGTGACAAGTCATATTGTTGAAATATCATGCAAGAACGATGCTGATATTGGGCAGAATACCCAACACCTCAAGATGTCAACAGATTGCCAGGAGGGTAATTTCATGTGAAATCACCCAGTGGCCGTCGCCCTTATGTCACAGATTTTTCTGAAAATTTGGTGTAAGAATGTACATAATGAATTAGGGTTAAAATATATTTCTGGAATTTTTTGGCCAAAATTGTAATTAGGAGACCATTTTGAAATGTGGGCCCCTTCTACCAACTGGCGTTGAGAACTAAAGTGCCTTGTAAGTTTGTAACTACTATAACTTTTTTATTTAGGAATCAATTTTATTGAATTTGGTGTCATTGGAAAGTAAAAGAACAGAGCTATAATATATGTGTCTAAGCAACAAATGTTTGAAAATTTGTAATTAATGTAATTTCTCACCAATTTTTTTTTGCAAATTTCAGGAATTTTTTTTTCAGTATAATCACAAGTTTCACCATCTGAATTTCTGTTTCAAATAATTCCTACTGCCTACTTTTCAACATAAAAAAATTATAAGGGTGTTAGTCCTCTATTGTTAGATCTTATAATTTTTCAATAATGTTGTAATAATTAATTGCTTCAAATAGCTAATCAACAATAAATGAAACAACAAAGAAAAATTCAGTCTAGTAGCAACACTCACATGCAGCACAGGTTGTGTGACTAATTAGAGAACAACCTTACACTTTATGAAAATACTAGAACAGTCTGTGAAAAACATTATATTACTTTAGTGCACTCTAGTGGGCACAATCGAAACTAAAATCACAGTCTCCCCTATCCAATATTGTCCTCTATCGGCTGATACATAAACAACATGCGCGTCCAATCTCATGTCACCATCTGTCACTATCCAGCTCTGAGACACATCTCCCACTTAACCACCTCCAAGGCAGGATCGTTATACGGCGCTACACCTCAGTAGTACTATTAAATGTTTAGCAAGAAGAGCAAGTTTACAGTGTCCATATGACAGTCACATTTTAAGTCAAAAAGATCTGTTTACATTTACCAAAACCCATGTTCCAGGAACAGAAACCTTTTATGTTACAACAGAGGAGATAACAAAGTTCACAAAAATATTACAAAAACGATATGAGACTGGTTCTACCAATCCTGGGACAAGAGTGAATTATTTTTTCAAACCACTGAATGAAAACAAGTTGCTAATAAAGCGTGTTTCATGATCTACTAAATTCATTCAAGTTCCTCTTGAAATTCAAAACACTGCCTCTAACACAATAAAGAAGAAACATTTGTCACAGCTATCTATGATAACCAGTGGTGGCTTGGAAAAATTCTAGGGATAAGTGAAGAACACAGAGATGTAGAAGTCAAGTTCATGAGTCCAAGTGGCCCTTCCTCAAGTTATTCATGGCCACTTCACACTGATGTTTGCTGGATACCTTATGAAAACATTTTAATGACTTTTCCTGCTCCTAGTGCAAGCACAAGTACTCGTTGTTTATATACTTTTGAATCAGACATGTGTCTGTGTATGTGCGGATGGATATGTGTGTGTATGCAAGTGTATACCTCTCTTTTTTTCCCCCTATGGTAAGTCTTTCCGTTCCCGGGATTGGAATGACTCCTTACCCTCTCCCTTAAAACCCACATCCTTTCGTATTTCCCTCTTTCCTGAAGAAGCAACCGTTGGTTGCGAAAGCTTGAATTTTGTGTGTGTGTTTATTTTTGTTTGTGTGTCTATCGACCTGCCAGCACTTTTGTTTGGTAAGTCACATCATCTTTGTTTTTAGATATATTTATGTACTTTCTTACACAAAATTTTCACAAGTATCTGTGACATGATGGCAATGAGATTTATTTATTTTGGTTGATTTTAAATGAAATGAGCCAAGAAAATATGAATAAATACACAGGATCTAGCTTGCTCAAGAAACAGATGAAAATTAATAGAACATACTGTACGGAGAAGATATGATGCTGTGAGGAATGTAACCAACAATGTTGAGGCACCTGAAAAAACATTATCATAACTGTCAACAATAAAGCACAGTGACTCATGGGAACAGAGCTAATCATTAATCTAAAAAAAATATTTGTGTACACAATTTTTAAAAATAACTGAAAAGGGGAACAAGAGGAAGTCTTTATGAATGAAACAATGCTGAAAGAAATAGTTGCAATTAAATTTTTAGGCATAAAAACAGACACTGACTTAAAATGAAAAACAATTTTTACCTTTGTTTCAAGTAAATTAAGAGCTATAATATTTGTAATGAAACAACTGGCCAAGTAATAAGTATGCATATCAAGAGCTCTTGAACATTATAATGGTCTTTTAAACTGTAATTGGCATATGCAGTATGGAGTCACAATACTGGGTGGGTCTGTTGTTTCAAAGTGAAAAAATAATCCTACAATAAAGTGAGCCACGCAGATAATGGGACAAAAAGAACCTTAGGAATCTTAATATTTTACTGTGTATATGTGAATAAGATCTCAGTAATCCAGCATTGTATTAATACAGACTATGTAAGATAACCAACAAGGCCCCAGAGGGGTAGTGGTGACAAATCATGATATTTGGAAATGAAATTTGATTCTTGTCCCACCATATGGACAGGCATACAGATTATCGAGATTCTGAAGAAAGCCGTAACATGTACTGGATATTGAGTAGTGTTTGTATGATTCCAAGAGACTTTTTTTTGGGGGGGGGGGGGAGGGGGGAGTATACTGACTGGTTTGATGCGGCCCGCCAGGAACTCCTTTCCTGTGCTAACCTCTTCATCTCAGAGTAGCACTTGCAACCTATGTCCTCAATTATTTGCTTGACGTATTCCAATCTCTGTCTTCCTCTACAGTTTTTGCCCTCTACAGCTCCCTCTAGTACCATGGAAGCCATTCCCTCATGTCTTAGCAGATGTCCTATCATTCTGTCCCTTCTCCTTATCAGTGTTTTCCACATATTCCTTTCCTCTCTGATTCTGCGTAGAACCTCCTCATTCCTTAACTTATGAGTCCACCTAATTTTCAACATTCGTCTATAGCACCACATCTCAAATGCTTCGGTTCTTTTCTGTTCCGGTTTTCCCACAGTCCATGTTTCACTACCATACAATGCTGAACTCCAGATGTACATCCTCAGAAATTTCTTCCTCAAATTAAGGCCGGTATTTGATATTAGTAGACTTCTCTTGGCCAGAAATGCCTTTTTTGCCGTAGTCAGTCTGCTTTTGATGTCCTCCTTGCTCCGTCCGTCATTGGTTATTTTACTGCCTAGGTAGCAGAATTCCTTAACTTCATTGACTTCGTGACCATAAATCCTGATGTTAAGTTTCTCGCTCTTCTCATTTCTACTACTTCTCATTACCTTCGTCTTTTCCGATTTACTCTCAAACCATACTGTGTAGACTGTTCATTCAGTTCAGCACATCATTTAATTCTTCTTCACTTTCACTCAGGATAGAAACGTCATCAGTGAATCGTATCATTGATATCCTTTCACCTTGTATTTTAATTCCACTCCTGAACCTTTCTTTTATTTCCATCATTGCTTCCTCGATGTACAGATTGAAGAGTAGGGGCGAAAGGCTACAGCCTTGTCTTACACCCTTCTTAATACGAGCACTTCGTTCTTGATCATCCACTCTTATTATTCCCTCTTGGTTGTTGTACATATTGTATATGACTCGTCTCTCCCTATAGCTTAACCCTACTTTTTTCAGAATCATGAACAGCTTGCACCATTTTATATTGTCGAACGCTTTTTCCAAATCGACAAATCCTATGAACGTGTCTTGATTTTTCTTTAGCCTTGCTTCCATTATTATCCGTAACGTCAGAATTGTCTCTCTCGTGCCTTTACTTTTCCTAAAGCCAAACTGATCGTGGTGGGTAGTGGGTAGTGTTTAACGTTCCGTCGACAACGAGGTCATTAGAGACGGAGCACAAGCTCGGGTTAGGGAAGGAGTGGGAAGGAAATCGGTCGTGCCCTTTCAAAGGAACCATCCCGGCATTTGCCTGAAACGATTTAGGGAAATCACGGAAAACCTAAATCAGGATGCCTGGAGACGGGATTGAACCGTCGTCCTCCCGAATGCGAGTCCAGTGTGCTAACCACTGCGCCACCTCGCTCAGTAAACTGATCGTCACCAAGCGCATTCTCAATTTTCTTTTCCATTCTTCTGTATATTATTCTTGTAAGCAGCTTCGATGCATGAGCTGTTAAGCTGATTGTACGATAATTCTCGCACTTGTCAGCTCTTGCCATCTTCGGAATTGTGTGGATGATGCTTTTCCAAAAGTCAGATGGTATGTCGCCAGATGTGAATAGTCATTTTGTTGCCACTTCCCCTAATGATTTTAGAAATTCTGATGGAATGTTATCTATCCCTTCTGCCTTATTTGACCGTAAGTCCTCCAAAGCTCTTTTAAATTCCGATTCTAATACTGGATTCCCTATCTCTTCTAAATCGACTCCTGTTTCTTCTTCTATCACATCAGACAAATCTTCACCCTCATAGAGGCTTTTAATGTATTCTTTCCACCTATCTGCTCTCTCCTCTGCATTTAACACTGGAATTCCAGTTGCACTCTTAATGCTACCACCGTTGCTTTTAATGTCACCAAAGGTTGTTTTGACTTTCCTGTATGCTGATTTTGTCCTTCCGACAATCATATCTTTTTCGATGTCTTCACATTTTTCCTGCAGCCATTTCGTCTTAGCTTCCCTGCACTTCCTATTTATTTCATTCCTCAGCGACTTGTATTTCTGTATTCCTGATTTTCCCGGAACATGTTTGTACTTCCTCCTTTCATCAATCAACTGAAGTATTACTTCTGTTACTCATGGTTTCTTAGCAGCTACCTTCTTTGTATCTATGTTTTCCTTCCCAACTTCTGTGATGGCCCTTTTTAGAGATGTCCATTCCTCTTCAACTGTGTTGCCTACTG
Source organism: Schistocerca gregaria (assembly GCF_023897955.1). Taxonomy (NCBI): domain Eukaryota; kingdom Metazoa; phylum Arthropoda; class Insecta; order Orthoptera; family Acrididae; genus Schistocerca; species Schistocerca gregaria. The sequence goes on from NC_064926.1 coordinate 521,544,769, forward strand.
CGCTATTCCTTATTGCTGTATCTATAGCGTTAGAGAACTTCAAATGTATTTCGACATTCCTTAGAACTTCCATATCCCACTTCTTAGCGTATTGATTCTTCCTGACTAATGTCTTGAACTTCATCCTACTCTTCATCACTACTATATTGTGATATGAGTCTATATCTGCTCCAGGGTACGCCTTACAATCCAGTATCTGATTTCGGAATCTCTGTCTGACCATGATGTAATCTAATTGAAATCTTCCCGTATCTCCCGGCCTTTTCCAAGTATACCTCCTCCTCTTGTGATTCTTGAACAGGGTATTCGCTATTACTAGCTGAAACTTGTTACAGAACTCAATTAGTCTTTCTTCTCTTTCATTCCTTGTCCCAAGCCCATATTCTCCTGTAACCTTTTCTTCTACTCCTTCCCCTACAACTGCATTCCAGTCGCCCATGACTATTAGATTTTCGTCCCCCTTTACATATTGCATTACCCTTTCAATATCCTCATACACTTTCTCTATCTGTTCATCTTCAGCTTGCGACGTCGGCATGTATACCTGAAATATCATTGTCGGTGTTGGTCTGCTGTCGATTCTGAATAGAACAACCCGGTCACTGAACTGTTCACAGTAACACACCCTCTCCCCTACCTTCCTATTCATAACGAATCCTACACCTGTTATACCATTTTCTGCCGCTGTTGATATTACCCAATACTCATCAGACCAGAAATCCATGTCTTCCTTCCACTTCACTTCACTGACCCCTACTATATCTAGATTGAGCCTTTGCATTTCCCTTTTCAGATTTTCTAGTTTCCCTACCACGTTCAAGCTTCTCACATTCCACGCCCCGACTCGTAGAACATTATCCTTTCGTTGATTATTCAATCTTTTTCTCATGGTAACCTCCCCCTTGGCAGTCCCCTCCCAGAGATCCGAATGGGTGACTATTCCGGAATCTTTTGCCAATGGAGAGATCATCATGACACTTCTTCAACTACAGGCCACATGTCCTGTGGATACACGTTACGTGTCTTTAATGCAGTGGTTTCCATTGCCTTCTGCATCCTCATGTCGTTGATCATTGCTGATTCTTCCGCCTTTAGGGGGAATTTCCCACCCCTAGGACAAGAGAGTGCCCTGAACCTCTATCCGCTCCTCCGCCCTCTTTGACAAGGCCGTTGGCAGAATGAGGCTGACTTCTTATGCCGGAAGTCTTTGGCCGCCAATGCTGATTATTTATCAAAATTTAAGCAGTGGTGGGGATCAAACCCGGGACCGAAGACGTTTTGATTATTAATCAAAGATGCTACCCCTAGACCACGGTAGACTGCCATTACTCAAATTTTGTATCATGTCACTCATGTATAATTAAGAATACCAGAAACACTACATTTCATACCATTGTATGTCTAAACTCAGTGATAGCTCTACCATCAAAGCTTACACCAATTACATATATTATGTACAGTAGATTATTAAGTATTGTGAAGTGATACACAACATACAGAGTGATTCAGCTAAGCTGTTCATGTCAGATATTTCCTAAGCTGTTCGTGTCAGATATTTCCTGAACCATTTAAAATAATATTACCTTAGAAGAAAGATTAAGGAAAGGCAAACCTACATTTCTAGCATTTGTAGACTTAGAGAAAGCTTTTGACAATGTTGACTGGAATACTCTCTTTCAAATTCTAAAGGTGGCACGGGTAAAATACAGGGAGCGAAAGGCTGTTTACAATTTGTACAGAAACCAGATAGCAGTTATAAGACTCGAGGGGCATGAAAGGGAAGCAGCGGTTGGGAAGGGAGTGAGACAGGGTTGTAGCCTCTCCCCGATGTTATTCAATCTGTATATTGAGCAAGCAGTAAAGGAAACAAAAGAAAAATTTGGAGTAGGTATTAAAATCCATGGAGAAGAAATAAAAACTTTGAGGTTCACCGATGACATTGTAATTCTGTCAGAGACAGCAGAGGACTTGGAAGAGCAGTTGAATGGAATGGACAGTGTTTTTAAAGGAGGATATAAGATGAACATCAACAAAAGCAAAACAAGGATAATGGAATGTAATCAAATTAAGTCGGGTGATGGTGAGGGAATTAGATTAGGAAACGAGACACTTAAAGTAATAAAGGAGTTCTGCTATTTGGGGAGCAAAATAACTGATGATGGTCGAAGTAGAGAGGATATAAAATGTAGACTGGCAATGGCAAGGAAAGCGTTTCTGAAGAAGAGAAATTTGTTAACATCGAGTATAGATTTAAGTGTCAGGAAGTCATTTCTGAAAGTATTTGTATGGAGTGTAGCCATGTATGGAAGTGAAACATGGACGATAAATAGTTTGGACAAGAAGAGAATAGAAGCTTTCGAAATGTGGTGCTACAGAAGAATGCTGAAAATTAGATGGGTAGATTACATAACTAACGCGGAGGTACTGAATAGAATTGGGAAGAAGAGGAGCTTGTGGCACAAATTGACTAGAAGAAAGGGTCGGTTGGTAGGACATATTCTGAGACATCGATGGATCACCAATTTAGTATTGGAGGGCAGCGTGGAGGGTAAAAATTGTAGAGGGAGACCAAGAGATGAATACACTAAGCAGATTCAGAAGGATGTAGGTTGCAGTAGGTACTGTGAGATGAAGAAGCTTGCGCAGGACAGAGTAGCATGGAGAGCTGCATCAAACCAGTCTCAGGACTGAAGACCACAAGCAATCAATTCTATGGAATTATTGTAATTCCTGCTGCTAGTACCATAATTCAATGATTTTTTATTCTTCAAAATCAAATTAGTAGCTTTGTAGAAATTGCAATATTTAAAAAGTAGGATTTATCTCCTACAAAGATGACACTGCGTGCTGTTTTATACAGAAGTTCATGTTGTACAGAGCTGTCACTTCAGGCTGATGGGTTGCTTCAGATGATGCAAGTAAGTGTGTCTAGAGCAGCATAGTACAGAAAAGTTTAATTTAAAGCTGATACTAATTACACATGGCTATATGTGGTTAGCTCATATCAACAACTGGAAAGCAAAAGATATGGCATCTAAAAATAATTTGCCAGTTAAATATTGTATTAGTTCTGCTCTTGCTTCTAACAAGGGTTTCGAAAGTAAGGTGCAAGCCAAAAATTAAATGGAGTTGTGTTATTGTTGTAGTTTTCAGACCGAACACTCATTTGATGCAGCTCTGCTTGCTGCTCTAACCTGTGCAAGCCACTTCATCTCTGAATAACTAATGAAATCTACATCCTTCTGGATCTGCTTACTGTTTTCATCTCTTGGTCTCCCTCTACAATTTGTAACCCCCCTCCCCTGATGTCTCAGAATGTGTCCTATCAAGTGATCTTGCAGTCAGATTGTGCCATAAATTTCTTTTCTCCTAAATTTCATTCAGTACCTCTTCATTAGTTACATCATATACCCGTGCACTTCTCAACATTCTTCTGTAGTGCCATGTTTCAAAACCTTCTATTCTCTTCTTATCTAAACTGTTTATTACCCATGTTTCACTTCCGTACAGGACAACACACCAGAAAAATATTTTCAGAAGAGACCTCCTAACACTTAAACCTGTATTTGATGTTACAGATTTCTTTCCTTCAGAAACATTTTTCTTGCCACTGCCACCTACATCTCCATGGCTACTCAGCAACTCACACAAGCGCCTGGTGGAGGGTTCATCAAACCAACTTCACAATAATAATGATGAGTGTATGGCATTGGTGGCCAGGAGACCCCTCGCGGTGTGGTTCAGCTGCTGCTCCACAAGTTCTTTAACGCCACTAAGGTGACTTGCGAGTGAATTAGGATGAAATGATGATGAAAGGCACACAACATCCAGTCATCTCGAGGCAGAGAAAATCCCTGACCCCGTCGGGAATCGAACCCGGGACCCCGTGTGCAGCAAGCAAGAATGCTACCACAAGACCACGAGCTGCACTTCTCTATTATTCCACGCTTGAGCGGCGCATGGAAGATAAGAATACCTATATCCCTCCGTGTGAGCTCTGATTTCCCTTATTTTGATATGATGATATTTCTCCCTCTCCTGGTCAACAACAACTAAATATTTTTGCATTAAGAGAATATTTGTTATTGAAATTTTTTAAGAATATCCCGCCACAACAAGAAATGTCTGTGTTGTAATGATGTCCACCCAAACTCCTGTACCATGTCCCTATTTCTCAATAATACAAAATGTACTGCCCTGCTATCAACTTTCTCAATGTAATCCACTCATCTTGTCTGGTAAGGATCGCAAACTGCACAGCAGTACTCCAAAACAGGACAGACAAGCGTAGTGTAGGCAGTCTCTTTAGTAGATCTGTTAAATATTCAGAGTGTTCTGCCAATAAAGTGCAGTATTTGGTTTGCCTCCTCACAACATTTTTTGTGTGTTCTTCCCAATTTAAGTTATTCATAATTGTAACTCCTGGGTATTTAATTGAACTTACGGCCTTTAGATTTGTTTGATTTATCATGAAACCAAAGTTTAATGGGTTCCTTTTAGCATGCATGTGGATAACCTCATGCTCTTCATTATGTAGGGTCAGATGCTAATTTTTGCACCATACATGTATCTTATTTAGATCATTTTGGAATTAGGTTTGATCTTTTGATGACTTTACTAGACAATAAATGACAGCACCATCTGCAAATGACCTGAGACGACTGCTCAGATTGTCTCCTAAATCTTTTATATTGAGGGGGAAGTTCGGGTCAGTTACACCAAACAACACTCCCATTTTTCATTAGTTCGTTTATTCACCTAAACACATCAAAGGCTTACAAAGAACTGGACATGGCAGAAGAGAGCAAAGATAATCTTAGCTTAGCGTCCAAAGATGATGCTCGGAGTCTATAGACAAACGTATATCTATGCCATGCTGGTGTCGACCTCATCGGCGCCTCATAGTTTCCCCACCCCCCACAGTATGGAGTACTCTTGAGAGACCGGGGGGGGGGGGGGGGGTGACCAAGGCATCGGCAGAGGTGAAGGAAGGTTCGGCCACTGAACCTGGAAGTCGTTTAAATGCGCTGGATGTCGAACAGGTCGTGCAGAGACAGGGAGGCCGGCGGTTTGCTGGTGGAACGGGGCGATGAAGACGATGTCTCCCGTGGGCGTGGCGAACACACGAAGCATGTCCAGGTCGACGTCGGGTGATAGGGGAACACATTTCACCAGGTGGCAGGGAATGGCAGAGGTTGTGTCATGTGCAACGGATGAGCAACGAACATTGTATCCTCACATAGTTCAAAACCATCGTACAATATGCGTTAGATGAGTATGTGCCAAGCAAGGTCATAAGAGATGGAAAAGAGCCACCGTGGTACAACAACCGAGTTAGAAAACTGCTGAGGAAGCAAAGGGAACTTCACAGCAAACATAAACATAGCCAAAGCCTTGCAGACAAACAAAAATTATGTGAAGCGAAATGTAGTGTGAGGAGGGCTATGCGAGAGGCATTCAATGAATTCAATGAATTCGAAAGTAAAGTTCTATGTACTGACTTGGCAGAAAATCCTAAGAAATTTTGGTCTTATGTCAAAGCGGTAGGTGGATCAAAACAAAATGTCCAGACACTCTGTGACCAAACTGGTACTGAAACAGAGGATGACAGACTAAAGGCCGAAATACTAAATGTCTTCTTCCAAAGCTGTTTCACAGAGGAAGACTGCACTGTAGTTCCTTCTTTAGATTGTCACACAGATGACAAAATGGTAGATATCGAAATAGATGACAGAGGGATAGAGAAACAATTAAAATCGCTCAAAAGAGGAAAGGCTGCTGGACCTAATAGGATAACCACTTCGATTTTACACAGAGTACACGAAGGAACTTGCCCCCCTTCTTGCAGCGGTGTACCGTAGGTCTCTAGAAGAGCGTAGCGTTCCAAAGGATTGAAAAAGGGCACAGGTCATCCCTGTTTTCAAGAAGGGACGTCGAACAGATGTGCAGAACTATAGACCTATACCTCTAACGTCTATCAATTGTAGAATTTTGGAACACGTATTATGTTCAAGTAGAATGACTTTTCTGGAGACTAGAAATCAACTCTGTAGGAATCAGCATGGGTTTTGAAAAAGACGATCGTGTGAAACCCAGCTCGTGCTATTCATCCACAAGACTCAGAGGGCCATAGATACGGGTTCACAGGTAGATGCCGTATTTCTTGACTTTCACAAGGTGTTCGATGCAGTTCCCCACAGTCGTTTAATGAACAAAGTAAGAGCATATGGACTACCAGACCAATTGTGTGATTGGATTGAAGAGTTCCTAGATAACAGAACACAGTATGTCATTCTCAATGGAGATAAGTCTTCCGAAGTAAGAGTGATTTCAGGTGTGCCGCAAGGGAGTGTCGTAGGACCGTTGTTATTCACAATATACATAAATGACCTTGTGGATAACATCAGAAGTTCATTGATACTTTTTGCGGATGATACTGTAGTGTATCGAGAGGTTGTAACAATAGAAAATTCTACTGAAATGCAGGAGGATCTGCAACGAATTGACGCATGGTGCAGGGAATGGCAATTGAGTCTCAATGTAGACAAGTGTAATGTGCTGCGAATACATAGAAAGAAAGGCCCTTTATCATGTAGGTACAATATAGCAGGTCAGCAACTGGAAGCAGTTAATTCCATAAACTATCTGGAAGTAGACATGAGGAGTGATATAAAATGGCATGACCATATAAAATTAATCGTTGGTAAAGAAGATGCCAGACTGAGATTAATTGGAAGAATCCTAAGAAAAAGCAATCCGAAAACAAAGGAAGTAGGTTACAGTACACTTGTTCGCCCACTGCTTGAATACTGCTCAACAGTGTGGGATCCATACCAGATAGGGTTGATAGAAGAGATAGAGAAGATCCAACGGAGAGCAGCACGCTTCGTTACAGGATCATTTAGTAATCGCGAAAGCGTTACGGAGATGACAGATAAACTCCAGTGGAAGACTCTGCAGGAGAGACGCTCAGTAGCTCGGTGCAGGCTTTTGCTGAAGTTTCGAGAACATACCTTCCCTGAGGAGTCAAGCAGTATATTGCTCCCTCCTACGTATATCTCGCGAAGAGACCATGAGGATAAAATCAGAGAGATTAGAGCCCACACAGAAGCATACCAACAATCCTTCTCTCCACGAACAAAACGAGAGTGGAATAGAAGGGAGAACCAATAGAGGTACTCAAGGTACCAACCGCCACACACCGTCAGGTGGCTTGCGTTGTATGGGTGTAGATGTAGATGTAGTATTATAGATATGCCATGTTTTATGTCCGGGGGGGGGGGGGGGGGGGCAGGCACAAACACCTCGAGCGAGGGGCACGTTGAAGACGGGGGGGGGGGGGGGGGGGGGTCGGCTGCGAGGGCGTGATTGTAGGTAAGCTCGACGTGGAAAGCATGTGATCACTCGACGGAGTGTGCGAGACCGGAGTAGAGGGTGAGGTCGGAGAAGAGCTCGACGATTGGAGCTGGAAGTGACTCGATTGAGTGTGTGAGTCCGATGTGGAGGGAGTGGTCGGAGTGTTGTGAGCCACGACAGTGAGTGGCGTGGTCGTGGCCTGAAGGGGGCTAGAAACGGGCTTGACATGAGCAGGCTTAAGTCTGTTGAGAGAGACTGTAACAGTTGAATCTTTTATCTGAATGTCATAGGTGTTGGCTGAGCACTGGAGAAATCAGTACAGGCGGGTATATTGCGGTTGGAGGGGAACACGAACAGTGTCATCTTGGAGCATGACGTATTCGCAATTATCCAGAGATTTCGGGACTTGAACCTTAGGGTGGGAGTGGCTAGCAGGCAGAGGAATATAGAGGACTCGACGAAAGCTCGAGCAACAGTTTCTGCCATAATATTGGGGAGTGGGACAGCCTCGACCCAGCGAGTTGTTCGGCCGATAGACGAGAGAAGATAACGAAAGCCTTTAAGGGTGGGGGATAGGGCCAACAATGTCAATATGAATATGCTGGGAACACCCAGGAGGGATCAAAAAGGTTCCGAAGGGGGTGAAGTGTGCTAGTGTACTTTGCAAAGTCGACGCATGAGTGTGCCCATTGCTGGCAGTCCTTGTTGCCATTTCTCCACACAAAGCGCTCTGCAACGAGGCGGGCAGACGCACGAACACTGAGGTGGGCTAAATTATGCAGTGCGTTGAAGACAGCTCGATGGAGCACAGTTGGGATGAGTGGGCATAATGTGCCCGTACTATCATCGCACCGGATCTCACCAGAAATGCCAGGGAAGGTGGTGCGGATGAAGTGTAGTGAAAAGGTAGAGTCTGAAATCCGGTTTTGCATGTCCTTGTTGGCGGGTTGGAGGTTGGGCAGTTCAGAGAGGTCTAACAGTGAATGAACGGCATCAACTCGTGAAAGGATATCAGCAACTATATTGTCAGCACCCTTTATGTGTGTGACATAGGTGGTGAACTGATAGATGAAGTCCATGTATTTGAAACGGCAAGGAGGCGGGTCAGCTAGCGGGTCTGTAATGGTGGCAACCAGGGGTTTGTTGTCTGTTAAAACATAGAAAGGGCGTCCCTCAACATCAGTCTCAAAATGCTTGATCACTTCGTAGACCGCGAGCAACTCCCTGTCAAACACAGAATATTTCCGTTGTGCATTGGTGAGCTTGCACAAGAAGAACTGCAGAGACGAAGTCTAGCCATCGATTGTCTGGCTATGGACAGCACCAAAGGCAATATCGCTCGCTTCTGTGGCGATGAAAAGCTGCACTTTGGGATGAGGATGCGCAATGGTGCAGGCCTCGGCAAGAAGATTTTTGAAGGCAGTGAAAGAGTCAGTCATAGAAGGGGTCTATGGAACGGGCTGAGATCCAGAAGTGTGGGTGCCTGCCAAGGCGTCCACCAGCGGGGCTTGAATCTCTGCAGCCCAAGGTAGATGTCGGCGATAATAATTAACTGTCCCCAGAAAGTGCCGGAGCTTTTTGAATGGCGCAGGTCTGGGTAGGTTTAGTATTGTTTGTACTTTCTCAGGGGGTGGTGAAATGCCATCGGCAGAGACCCAAAAACCAAGAAAAGTGACAACGGGTTGATGTAGCTGCAATTTGTCCTGGTTGTTCTCAATGCCTGCTGTCACAAGAGTGTTCATAACAGTTAGCACATGTTGAATTTTGTCCTCGATGGAGGAGCTGAACACAAGACTGTCATCAAGATATGCAAAGCAGAAATTTAAGTTGAATAGTACTTCGTTGATGAAGTGTTGCCATGTCTGGGTTACATTTTTCAGGCCGAAGGGCATAAATCAAAACTGAAATAACCCGATCGGGGTGGTGATTGCTGTCTTCTCGATGTCTTCAGGTGCCATGGGGATCTGGTGGTAGCCCATTTGCAATCAATGACAGAGAATGTGGTCACACCTGCGAGGGAACTGGTAAAGTCTGCAATGTTGGGCATGGGGTAGGTGTCCATAATTGTTGATGTGTTTAGTCAACTGTAGTCTCCGCACATGCACCAGGACCCGTCTTTCTTGGATGTCATATGTATGGGTGTAGACCAGCTACTGGCAGAGGGTTCAATGACGCCGGAGCTTAGTAGTTCAGAAATCTGTTTTTTAAGGTTGGAGAGACTTGCAAAGAACTGGACATGATGGAAGAGAGCAAAGATAATCTTATCTTAGCGTCCAAAGATGATGCTCGGAGTCTAGAGACAAACGTATATCGATGCTGGTGTCGACCTCATTGGTGCCACAATGCAGATAAGGAACAGAGGGCCTATAACAGTAATGTGGGTACTGTGGGGAAGGCCAGAAATGACTTCTGTTTTATTCAGTGACTTCCCATCAGTTATGGGAGTATCTCGTGACAGCAAACTGCTTGGCTGCATTGATGTTTTGGATCGGAAGCCAGCATCATGTAACTACCTGCTGTATATGCCTGACTGCAATGACAGATAAACACCCAACATGGAATTCTAAGCTTGAGTAGATTTTTGATTGTATATTTGTAAGATTTGAGCACTTGTCCTTATTTTGATCCTTCAGTTATCTATAAGCATTAAATAAATGAGCAAGTCTACTAAAATGGCTGACTGCTATGGAAGGGAAAAATATAGTGCATGGTATCTTCTCTTAAGGATTGAAAAGGGAAAGGTAACATTTGGAGCTGGTCAAACTAAAACACAATGGTTCTGGTGTGGTAAGTGGGTGAGCACAGTAGCTGAACATTTATTGGTTTACTTAGTTTGCACAGGTATGCAGAAATTCCATACTTTCTTTTTCTTAAAATATTAAAACCAATAATTGTTAAAACATTAATATCATGAAAATTTTTTAGAATGTAAAATCTTTCAAAATATTTAAAGGTAATTATTGAAATTCTATATTACTTAAATAACCTTACAAAAATTACTATGACCCTAGGTATTTTGAATTGTCTCTGTAGTTCTAGATTGCCCAAGTGTCCTTTTTCTTTAAACATTTAAACCAGTAAGTTTAAAAACTTAAAATTATCCAAGATATTCTTTCTAAACAAAACAAGCGTAAGTTAAGAAACTCTTTCACATTAGTGCATCTTAACTGGCCATAGGGATACTGACAACTTAACAGCAGTTCAACCAATCTGGTTGTGAGAAAAGCACTGTTAGGGTAATTACAGAAGAACTACTAACAAAATTTAATTACAATTCACTTAAGCATTACACGCACTAATGTAGCCTCACACTAATCAACCTTTCCTCAATATCAGATACCTCAGTTCATGGCTCACTTTACTACAGTCCCAAGCTAAGGACAAACTCTGTAAATGACAAATTATCACTGTCAGTCATGACCAATTTTATGTTCATCCAGCCTCCTGAACACGAGGCAATTTGGAACAATATAGTTAAACCTTGATGGGATTGATTGACAGCTTTGTAATTGCAGAAATTAATTAACTCTGTTACATGCAAATTTCGGCCAATGGAACCTGAGAACATGTATCCACAATCACAAAGTTCCCTGAAGCTGAAACCACTTCTCTATAATATCATGAACACATATTAAAAACAAAGATTCCAAGACTTACCAAGCGGGAAAGCGCCGGTAGACAGGCACAATAAAATAACACACAAACACACACACAAAATTTCTAGCTTTCGCAACCAATGGTTGCTTCTTCAGGAAAGAGGGAAGGAGAGGGAAAGACGAAAGGATGTGGGTTTTAAGAGACAGGGTAAGGAGTCATTCCAATCCCGGGAGAGGAAAGACTTACCTTAGGGGGAAAAAAGTATAGGTATATACTCACGCACACATACACACACACATATCCATCCATACATATACAGACACAAGCAGACAAATTTAAAGGCAAAGAGTTTGGGCTGCCCAAACTCTTTGCCTTTAAATATGTTTGCTTGTGTCTGTATATGTATGTATGTATGGATGGATATGTGTGTGTGTGTGTGTGTGTGTGTGTGTGTGTGTGTGTGTGTGCGCGTGCGCGCGCGCGCACGTGAGTATATACCTATCCTTTTTTCCCCGTAAGGTAAGTCTTTCTGCTCCCGGGATTAGAATGACTCCTTACCCTCTCCCTTAAAACCCACATCCTTTTGTCTTTCCCTCTCCTTCCCTCTTTCCTGAAGAAGCAACCGTTGGTTGCGAAAGCTAGAAATTTTGTGTGTGTGTTTGTGTGTTATTTTATTGTGCCTGTCTACCGGCACTTTTCCGCTTGGTAAGTCTTGGAATCTTTGTTTTCAATATATTTTTCCCATGTGGAAGTTTCTTTCTATTTTATTTATATCATGAACTCAGTTCAACATGATTTTCACACCCCGGAAAGCCTACATCAGAAAGGCACCGAATTAGCCACAAATATATGCAAATTTTCAGAATGCTGCCATGGTTCAATTTCATGACACTACAGTCAGTGACAAGCCCATGCTCTTCCGTGCCACATACAGTATGATGTGTTCCAGAGGAAATAGGAAAAATGCTCCTGAGACTTGTTACCTGAAAACAGTTCAATTTTTAGAATGAACCTGCAAATGCCCGGAGTCGATCACAAATGGACGAATTGCTGTTCCAGCCAAGGTGAATGACCAGTTCAAATTCCAAACTGAATGCTGATGCTCACCAAAATCAGTAGGAGTGCGAGGCACTAATTCTGCTGTGATGCACTCCCTGCCGTCCATTGACTAAACAGCTACTTCCGGGCAAATGACCCATCTCTCGGACAATGCCGTAGCACTCTCCGTGCTTACAGTCCACATGTAGCATGCACCCGGTTCTTGCTACATGGCTCACTCTGCCCTCTTGTCATCCAGTCCCCCAGTCCACAGGCTTGCACACTGTGCACTTAAAACTACTATCCACATCTGGAATCTCTGCCCACTGAACAATTTTTCTTAGCATAAAGGTGAGCTGACACCAGAAATTGATGAGGTCGCATACATGCATCACAAAAGTATGAAACAAAAATCAGATGACCAGATCAACCTCCCCACCTTAAAAGAGAGGCAGGGCTGTAGCAGGGCTGATGAAAGTGGAGATCACTAGAGACAGGATTATATGTATCATAAAAACCTTAAAATATGCACGCAGGTATTCATAAAAAAATTGCATGAAAAGTGTCGAAATATGCAAGGTCAAATAATAAAAAAAATATGGTAGTTATTGAATGCATTATATCTCAGAGTCGAGCCTGTGCATATAAATCATGAGAAAAAGCACTGGCCATGCGAAAAATCGGTACATATAGAACGCTGATATTTTCTGAATACTTTCAGGTAGAGGTTAAGAAGGGGGCCTTTCTGGGATTATTTTCTAAAAATTTCCAAAACGGGGACACACAACGTGTTTCAAGACTTGCTCCTTCTTTGCTATTGTTGTCAGTAACAAGCAGATGTGATGCGAATGAGTCATAGTGAAACAATCAATATGCACAGGACCAAATTTGAGATGTATCACTCGCAGAGGGGCATGCTCAGAAACTCTGTATTTTTTTTTTTTATATATAAAAAATAACATAGTCATGAATTTTTTGAACAGCATTAACTTTCAATTAATACTCCACTTCCAATAGAGAACTCCTTGTGGTCTACTAGGCCATCAAACACTTCTGCCCCAATGTGAAGGATCGCTCGTTCTTCATCCTCGAGGATCACAAACCCCTCACAGATGTTATCTGCAACCACCCCCCTATTCACAACCGACGTTTGCTACATCAACGACACGGACAACATCACTGGAGATTTTTTTCTCATGGATCAATACTATTTCACACATCATTGTCTTATCTAACCTGGCCACCCTACAAGCCTTCGACGAGGAATCTCAAGCTCTCCTCAAGGATCCTCACACATCCCTTGTGTTTACCAATGCTAAATTCTCCAGCGTTGTGGACAAGGTGTGGTGTGACTCTTCTACCGGTACCTTACACCTGTTGCTCCCACCATCCCTGCACTGGCAGGCCTTCGATGCTCTGCATAACATCGCTCATCCTGGCGTCCGTCCACTAGATGGTTCGTCTCTAAGCATTTCATTTGGAAAAATATAAAACGAGACTGTCAGACCTAGGCATGCAGCTGCATCCCCTGCCAAGGCCACAAAATCAGCTGCCACACCACCCCACCACTGGGCAAGTTCAACATCCCCCCAAGGGTTTTATCTCCTCATGGATTGCTAGGTTCAGTTGTCTGACCACCATCACATACCGACCAGGGTCGGCAGTTTGAGTCTCCCCCATTCACCATTTTATGTAATGCCTGCGCCATAAAGAAAATTCATACCACAGCCTACCACCCACAAAGCAACGGGTTAGTAGAACAGTGACATCACACCCTAAAAATGGCCCTCAGGTGCCATGACTGCCTCTGGTCTGAAGCACTTCCATGGGTACTGCTCTGCCTCCATTCAACTTTCAAGCCTGACTTACAGGGAACTATCTCAGAATTCGTTTTTGGGGAGAACCTCGTCCTACCAGGAGAACTCATTCTGCCTCAGGTACCAGAAGATCCCCCCGCCCAGATTTCATAAGTCGAATGCGCACTCACTTCAAACATGCACGCCTGCACCCACTCCCCACTGGACACTTACATGCCAACCGCTCTCAACACTTGCTCCCATGTAATGCTGAGAGACGATTCAATCTGACAACCTCTGCAACCACCTTACCTCGGCCCCTTTAAAGTCCGGCGGTGGGGTGATAGAACTTTTGACATCATCGTCAAAGACAATCCGCAAACTGTTTCATTACATCGACTCAAACCAGCATTCATGGACCCTGACACCCCTCTGCTGGCTCAGTCTGATTCTCCTAATGACTCTCCCGCCAGTCTCTCTCCCTCCATGGTGTCCAACAATGTTTCTCCTTGGGCCATCATGCCGATTTGTTCACCAGACACCTCCCCATCACCTTTCACGGGTTTCTCACACACATCAACCTCCACCATGTGTGCGCATTTCACTGCTGCTTCATCGACTACACAGACACCCTCTACCATAGTCGCCCTGCTCTACAACGTACCCCCCCACACACTGTGTGGACGAATTTCAATTGTCACTCTCGACGAGCGAGTTCTCATTCTACTCACAGACACCACGGCCTCGCCACCCAATGACCAGTTAACTGTCAATGTGTTTCATTATAGCCTCACCTTCCCTTGTGAGTGCAACCTGAAAACAATTCATGCTTTCATCTCGCTGGACGGTTCGAATAGCATCCACGCTTGCCACATCTACACCTCACCATTCGCAGTTCTGCCTGCCTGCTCTCGGGCTGGCTGCCACATTGTCCGTCCTCGCTGACTCAACGACTTTGATGTAGACCTGCCTCCTGTCACTCCACCTCCGCACCATGCCCCGGTCGAGGTGGAGGTCCTGATCGTGCATCTACCAACTGGTACAAATGCCAACAGCGTTGATGCCCACATGGTCTTCCCTCAGGACTCACCTGCGGTACTCCGTACTGTGGGGGAGGGGAGGGGGTGGCTGAGTGGTGTCGATAGGTCATATCAACCATGAATAACATAATCTTTGGGATTCAGATAGCTCATCAGAGCTGCCATGTTAATTCAGTCTGTTATTGTACAATTTACTATGTGTATGTGTACAATCATTGTCAACATATATGTATGTGCAGATTTAAATGGGGACAGTTTATTCCATATACCACTACTTGTACCCCGTTCCCATAAGCTTATACCTAACCAACCCCCTTATGTCACTTGGCTTTATCTGGCTCAAATGCAGCCTGCTCCTTTCATGCATCTGAATGTTTTCCATAAGGAAGCTCACCTATGAAAAAACCTTCAGCACCTCACATGGCCCCACAAAGCACAGGAGCATTTTTCTTGTGATGCCTTCCATGCCCTTACTCTGTCCCCAAAAAAATTCTTGATATGTATTTCATCCTTGACAGCCACAGACACTGCATGTTTGCCTCTGTTGTTGAAGCTTGCTTGCCTTTTATGAGCCTTGAGAATGCTTTTATGGGCAGTCTTCCATTTCTTGTGCAGGCTCTTAGGATCAACACGCTTGGGCAGCAGGCAGTTAGGAGCCAGAGATTACTTAAGTGTGAATTTATTTCATATCCCAGCATCAATTTGGCCAGAATTGTTTGGTCCATGGGCCACAAGGCACACAGTGTTTAAGACCAAGCTTAACTATCTCAATGAACAGTTTGACATCTTTTGTGTCATGGAATGGTAAGTAATCAAGGCATATTGCAAATTGCAATTTATCTGTTCAGGAAATGAGATTTGAGGATAACACAGCGTTGTTGTTATACACTTAATCCCCAAATTAAAATAAAACCTCTGAAATGTGTGGGAAGTAATTGCTAAAGCATTGTCACTAACCATCTCCTTAGGAGCCCCAAAACTTCCACAGATGGGTACTAACTGCCAGATGCTGTAATTGGTTGTGGTACCTTTAACTGGTAGCAACCATACAAACCTAGTAAACACATCTATAGTGACATATTATTGGCATCCCTCATGTGTGGGAGTGGACTAAGATAATCTATGAATAATTTAACCTCTGATTTAAATTCTCTGATGGAACACAAAAGCCCTTTCTTTACATCTGTATCGGGCATAGCTTAGAACTGCCCGCATTTGGATACCAAACCCTTATTCTCAGATGCTATTCCTTTCCATATTAGCTGTTCCTTTAGTTTGATTTTGGTCTTGTGTGCACCCAAAAGTGCTCTGCACAAGGATTGATGGAAGTAAGTATAAACGACAGGCACCAGTTTTCATGGTACGCAAATCTTTAACCTGTCATCGTCCTTAGTGTGTTAACACAGCAGCTGCTTCTGCAAGGAGTAGACTTTCACCTGTATCCTGGTATCTATGCTGTTCCTCCCCTAAACCTCCAAACTGCTCAGGACCTCAGTTACAATTAGCCATCGCCACTACTCCCCCTGGACGCTCCACCACATCTTCTGCAGGAGACGGGACCAAAACAGTCTCGTTCGGATCTTCCGTAATGACATCCTTGAGCCTACAACTCAAGGCATCTGCCACCTGATTTTGAGTGTCCCTAATTCATTTGAAATCAGACTGAAAGGCCGAAATGCCAACTGCCCAGCAGGCTACTCTCTCAGTCTTACCCGGCCACACCAGGTCCCAGCTTAAGGTTTGGTTACCCATTTCTAAATGGAATCTTCTGTGTTCAAGATAAAACCTGAACTCCTCCTAGGTGTACAAAACACTAACACCTCAAGCTCATATAGAGAGTAATGAGTCGGGGCTTGTTAATGCTCTTGATGCATAAGCTACAGGCCTATGTTCTCCCTCTTGCTCTTGCATGATAATGGCCATGACACCAGAATTAGATTGGTCAGTTTGCATGATAAGTGGCAAATTGAAATTAGGAATACCCAAAACACGGACATTACTGACGGCACATTTCAATGCCTTAAATGCAGCTTTCTGGGGTTCCCCACACATTCAAACCTCTCGCCCTTCCAACGAAGTTGGTTCAGGGGAACAGCAATTTGTGCAAAGTTGGGTTGGAACTTACTAAAAACATTTACCATTCCAATGAAACGAGCTGTCTTTTTCATTCTGTGACCTAGGGAACTTGTAATTACCGGTGTTCTAGCTTGGTTGATCTTCACCCCTTCAGCAAATACAACATCCCCTAGGAAGGAAATCTCTTTTCCCACCAATGTGAGCTTAGACAGCTTCACAGTCAACCCAGCTTCCCTAAGACAACCTAAAACTTGCCTGAGGTGTTCTACATGCCCTAGGAAGTCCAAACTATATACCACTATGTCGTCCAGATAATTGAAGGCACATTTAAATTTGATGTCTCCTAGTACCAAATCCAATAAACAGTATAGCACCATACCTCCTGTAGCCAAGCTGAAATCCAATTAAACTTAAAGAGCTTATAATCGGTACAAAATTCTGTTATCATCTTAGACTGTTCATGTAACGGTTTCTGATAATATGTGTGATTTAAACTGAGAACAGTGAAGATCTCAGTCCTGCTAAACCAAGTAAAGCAGTTGTGTGGGTCAGGAAGGGGTACCAACTCCAGTACTACCTTTTTATTCAGAGCCCTGTAGTCAGCAACTAACCTAGACCTGGAGGCATTAGGCTTAGGCATGAGAAAAATAGGTACTGTGCATGAGGTGACACAGATATCCTAATCACTCAATCTTTTAACAGCTGGTTGACAGTCTTGCACAATTCCTCCTTTTTGGGCAGCAAGAGGTATACTATCTGTTAATCTGATCTTATACTGTATTTTATTAGTTAGGCTTTACTAATCAGTAAGAGCCTGCAGAAAATCCTTTAATACAACAATTAATTGCTGAATCTGGTCAGGCAGCAAATACTACATATTGAATGGATTTTATTTAGTCTGAACCTTCCCCACCATGGACGAGTCCTGATGAGGACAAAACAGAACTCTCTTCTCAAGCCAAAATTTAAAATACAAACCCCCACTATAATAATCTATACATCAATGGGTTTCTTTTAAAACATCACATTCCAATATAACTTGGATAGAAAGTCCCCCCGCTACAAGAAATGAAACTGGTCAAGAAACCTTCCCAATAGTAAGTCTACAAAATACGCAACAATACTCCTTTAACATTTCACTTGATACAGACCTACTGTGGCAGGGCGGGGTCAGTCATCTTCATTCTCTCTCTGAATTATCGAAAGTCCATGTACCTTGATATTCCTTCCTTCCGACATCCCTGACTCGCTCTTTGACACAACATCCTGTGTGATGTGTCCCAGAGGGAATAGTAAAAATGCTCCTGAGACTTGCTACCTGAAAACAGTTCAATTACAGAATGAACCTGCATGTGACCAACATCAATCAAAGACAGATGAATTACTGTTCCAGCCATGGTGAATGACCCAGTTCAAATTCCAAACTGAACGCCGATGCTCACCAAAATCAGTAGGAGTGTGAGACACTAATTTTGATGTGATGCACTCCCTGCCATCCACTTTCAGAGTGGTACAACACCTTTCAGAGTGGTAGAACATGTACATATGTTCTCTGAAGCAAATGAGTATGGTCACGTGATGTCGACTTCAGTCGGAAACATCAGCGCAGCAAGATGTTTCACTGGCACAAGACACTACTGCAATACATGCTTGTCAACACAGGTCGAGGGCTTCTAGACAGACTGAAGAGATTGTTTCAATATCATTGTGCACATTGCAACAATGTGATGTTCTAAATCATCTTGTGTCACCCAAACTTGTGAACAGACTTCATATTTGCATTTAATCCTGAAAAAGGTGCAGTGGTGTTGAATCAGGCAAACATACATGTCATCTGATAATGTTCTCACATTCTACCCGGTGATCAGGAAAAAGCTGGGAGAGTTTTTTCAAGCCACAGGTGAGTGTTGAGCCAGGCACCTATTATGCTTTTACCACATGCATCTACATATTTCAAGTGATACTTACTCTAGGAGTACCTGTTGCACTTTGGTAAGGTTTATTCAATGAAGTAAGGACCAGTCGTGCAAGTCTCCAACAATCCTGCAGCAAACATACACACTCCACTTCCTGTGATGTTCAACCTGCCTTACCCAGTGTGAAGTCTCAATGCCTCAATCATGTATATTTCTTATGTTCAGCTTTCCATAATTTGTAAAAGTAGCTTCACAGTAAAGAGAACCTGTTATACTAATGTACCAACAGAATTCCATGTATCTTTGCAATCCCACTGTTTAATCTGCTGGTGAATTGACACATGATGACTAGAAACTGTTTTTGTGCCAAATGTGAACAAAGCTAGGCTGACTTATTCTAAAGACACTTCTAATCTATGGAGCTGACATGTGTATTATAGAAAGCAGCTGCTATATCATCTATTTTATTTTCTCTTTTCACTAAAGCCTGCATCTTACCCTCTGCATAGTATTCCAGTGTCATTCTAATCAGTTTTTTGCACATTTGCCAAATTGTCATTCTTTTCATACATCATCTTCTGGGATAACTTTCTGCATAAATATCATTTGCTTTCTTCGCAATCATACTGCATTATCAATATAGAAGTAGCAAATCTAGTTGCTCTTGGTTTGCAGAATTTTTTTTTTTTTCCCTCCCAAATTGAACAGCATTCAACATGTGAAAGATACTGGCAGAATGAGAACTACATTTCCTGTGTGCTTCTTTTATACTCATGTCAACAGTGCAATACTTTGTTTTATCCTTCTCTGACATGACATATTTCCTTTTTTTTGGGTATGAAATTACGAACTGATATATAAGACAGCAATGAATTTCATGTTCCAAACAGCTGAATCCTAAGTTCTAAATATGTTATTTCTCTAAAACTATCAATTGGAATTTGAAGAGGTAATGCTGTTGAATATATCTTTTAGAAATATGATACTAGTGGCAGAAATTTCTACCGTTTTACTTGGGGAAAAAAAACGATTGTTACCTGTTGTAAATAGGTATAAGTACAATACAGCCATGGAAGCATTAATAACTTGAACACAGTATTTAAGTAACATTTACCAGGAACCAATTATGTTCACAAAGAGCTGTAGGAATGCACATAGAGAATTGAGGCCCTGTGTTGCTTGGCTAACCTTAAACAGACTGGGGCCTGTTGTGGGTTCTGATGGTGATCGTGATCTCTCTCTCTCTCTCTCTCTCTCTCTCTCTCTCTCTCTCTCTCACACACACACACACACACACACACACACAATTCTGAGGCACTCTCTGCAGATGACACAGTACTGCCATGCCACACGTGGTTTCTTAGGGAGGCCACCGAATCTTGAGACATCCATGCTATGCTCCTCATCTGCTGGGCCCTAGTTAAGGTGGCATGCTGCAATGGGAGTATACAATCTGAAGTGCTTTGAGCATGGACAAAATCTGCACCCAGCTTGCCATGTTAAACTATGTGGCAGCACTGGCAATGCCAGGGCTGCATCCATGTTGACCTTGGGCATTGGTTGTGGTAACGGTGCTCATGGTGATGATGATAGTATTATCAGTGGTTGTTCAGGAATAGGTGATGGAATCCCTGAAAATAATGATGGAAGAAATAGAGAAACTGCTCGTTTTGGCAGCAGTTTGTAGCCCCAGGCAAAAATTTATGGTAGTAGGCAACTTTTCCTAGAAGAACCTGAAGTTCTTTGACTGATGTAGGGTATGGAAGTGACACAATAGAAGAATCATGTTGCTGCAGGGGTTTGAGACCTCGTGACAAACTCCAAACCCACGACAAATGATAGAAGGTTAAAAAATTTACATTTTTCTAAATTACACTTCAACCCACACACTTGGAGGGTAGGAAAAAAGAGTATGGATATTTTGTAATTGTTTGTCAGTGGAGGCACTGGAAATGACAGTGTCATCCAATTAGTTTGTACAACACAGCACAGATGCTACAAGTTGTTCCAAAAATGTTGAAAAATAGCAGGAGTGCTGGAAATTACTAAAGCAACAACAAGTATTGATACAGTCCAAAAAGGGTATTGACAACCAACTTATGTTGTGACTCTGTATCTAAAGGTATTTGTAAACAGGCCAAGCCAATGTTTTAGAAATATTTACCAGTTAACTTCACAGAGAGTTCATGTGGGTATGGTATCACATGTGTGTTCATTAAAAAATTGTGCATTCACAGAAACTTTAAAATTGCCACAGAGGCATAAGTGGCCCTATGGTAGACCACTCACTTGATGCAATAGGCTAAACAGCACCAGATTCCATAAAGTGATCTAATTCATCTTTGACTTGTTCCCTGAGTGCCACTGGAATCAGATGGGCCCATAAAACACAAGGCCGAGCAGAATGTTTCATGGTAATGTACACTCGGAAATTGATGGCACACCTCGATCCAAGAGAGAACAAAGAGAAAAACTCAGAACATAAAACATCTGTCTGTATGCCACTTGTTCAGACACTAAATTCATTTCATCTGAAATTGTGAAACCAAACAACTTGAAAGCATCTAATCCAAAAAGATTCTCCAAATTTGTGTTATCTACAACAAGAAATGTAAGCGATTGGACTGCTGACTTGTAGGTCACTGAGGTAGAGAATTGGCTGAGAACAGGAATATTCTGTTTACTGTGATTTACAAACTTTGATGACACAGGGAGAAGAAGAGAGGAGTTCAAGACCTTATAAGTTTGTGAGTTTAAAGAGGTTACTGCAGTTCAACCATAATACCAATGAAAAGCTTGTTTGCTACAACAGAAACTGCTGATACAATGTTTACATCCATATCTGCATCAGGATCATTGCGCTGAATTTTTGCATTTAAAACAGAAGCAATGTGACCCTTTTTGTTGCAATTATGACAGGTTGCCCAGCTTTTCGGCAGTTTGGGTGCTCATGGTCAATGAAACGATAATGGCAGGACAGGAGCAGGGAACATATATATTGCTGTTTACTAGCCTGTTTATTTCGTTGATGCACCTGCTGCTGGGAGCAAGGCCGGCCGCGGTGTGGTCCACTGCAACCTTGCCTTCCCCCTGTAAACTATCTGAAGCTTGGTATGGAGGAAAGAGCTGGGTTGCTGGTACCTTACATCATGACACAATCAGATTACCTGCACCTCATGACACTTCGAACAACTGTGAAAATCCTCGGAGAGGGATGGATTTTCATACTGGAGGGCACACTTTTGCACCTCACAATCCAGAGCTAAACAAAACAATAGAATCTCTAACCTTCTGATCAGCATATGGCTCTTTACACACATCAGACACAAAATGACAATGACGGCTTAACCCGTGGAGATAGGACTGATGTAGTTGCTTCCTACAGTGGTAAAACTCAACCCGGGATGCAATGAAGTGGTGCACTTACAGTAGTATTTTAAAAGAAGTTCACACATTTGGCCAAACATTAAAGAGGATGAAACGTAAAGGGGCAAGTTGACATAGGACTTGATACATTCTTGGTGATATCAATGAAAAGAACAAGGCAAGACATAGAATAGTGTCAGTAATCACAAATCCTTGAAAGTGTTGTCACAAACATTTCTCATATGTATCCTATTCCTCAATGGAATCACCGTATGTAGAAAAGGGAGGCACATGACCCATGGGGGCTATGGAGGGCAAACAGCAGGTCACACTGACTGAGGAGCATGTCAACTAAACAAAACAGAAGCCATTGATTGAAGTACCTGAGTTTGATTGTCCAGTGCCTGCAATTTGAGGTACAGTGTCAAAGCAAATGATTCTTGCTGTTCAACCAACCGATGTAAAATATCCTCCCGATGTAAAATATCCTCCGTAAAACCATCACCCATTGTGAGAATACACGGAGGACCAGCCAGAGTAGAAATTTGCAAGGAGAACAGGACCACACATGTTGCCAGTCATGCTGTAATTAGGAATAAGTACAAAATGACCAGTATACATGAACAACTTCATTCCATGGAAGCATTGACACACACACACAAGTCTGAGCCACAAGTACTCGCATACCTTCGTGAGTGATACAGCTGTGAAAAGAGACTGTATGTCATTTAGTGAAGGCTTTCTCACATCCATAAGGGTGTAAACAGAATTACAATATCTTAAACAGGTCCAGAAATATTTGAGGCAAATGACATAGCTGAATCACTCTGTATATACACATAACAAAAAAAGTTTTGCATCACCTCGGTTCCAAGAGTTCTGGAACATGCACAGAAAATTGGAGTAGAGATCAACATAAACATCATTTCCGCCCTTTTTATTGCTCATGAAAACCACACATTGCATGCTGTATCACTATATAGCGAGACCTTCAGAGGTGGTGGTCCAGATTGCTGTACACATCGGTACCCTTAATATCCAGCAGCATGTCCTCTTGCACAGATGCATGCCTGTATTCCTCATGGCATACTATCCACAAGTTCATCAAGGCACTGTTGGTCCAGATTGTCCCACTCCTCAATGGTGATTCTGCGTAGATCCCTCAGAATGGTTGGTGGGTTACATTATCCATAAACAGCCCTCTTCAATCCATCCCAGGCATATTCAATAGGGTTCATGTCTGCAGAACATGCTGGCCACTCTAGTCAAGTAATGTCGTTATCCTGAAGGAAGACATTCACAAGATGTGCATTATGGGGGCACAAATTGTTGTCCATGCCTCACCACTATCAGTCAGAGGATGGCATTCATGTATCGGACAGCCTTTACAGTGCCTTCCATGACCGCCGTAAGTCGGCCCCACATAATGCCACATCAAAACATCAGGGAACCTCCACCTTGCTGCACTCGCTGGACAGTGTGTCTGAGGCGTTCAGCCTGACCGGGTTGCCTCCAAACACCTCTCTGACAATTGTCTGGTTGAAGGCATATGTGACACTTGTCAGTGAAGAGAATGTGATTCCAATGCTGAGAGGTCCATTCAGCATGTTGTTGGGCCCATCTGTACTGCACTGCATGGTGTTGTGGTTGCAAAGATGGACCTCGCCGTGGATGTCTACATCTGCATCTACATCCATACTCCACAAGACACCTGACGGTGTGTGGTGGAGCGTACCTTGAGTATCTCTATCAGTTCTCCCTTCTATTCCAGTCTTGTATTGTTCATGGAAAGAAAGATTGTCGGTATGCCTCTGCATGGGCTCTAATCTCTCTGATTTTATCCCCATGGTCACTTCGTGAGATATATGTAGGAGGGAGCAATATACTGCTTGACTCCTTGGTGAAGGTATGTTCTCGAAACTTCAACAAAAGCTGTACCAAGCTACTGAGCATCTCTCTTGCAGAGTCTTCCACTGGAGTTTATCTATCATCTCTGTAATGCTTTCGCAATGACTAAACGATCCTGTAATGCCGGGAATGAGGTTGTGCATCACGCAGCCTACTGTGCACGTTTAAATCGTAACAAGACATCCTGTGGCTGCACAAAAAGCATTATTCAACGTGGAGGCATTGCTATCAGGGTTACTCTGAACCATAATCAATAGGTGGAGGTCATCCACTGCAGTAGTAGCTCTTGGGCAGTCTGAGCAAGGCATGTCATTGACAGTTCCTGTCTCTCTCTCTCTGTATCTCCTCCATGTCCGAACAACATCACTTTGGTTCACTCCAAGATGCCTGAATACTTCCCTTGTCGAGAGCCCTTGCTGGGACAAAGAAGCAATGTTGACCTGATCAAACTGTGGTACTGACCGTCTAGGCATGATTGAACTACAGAGAAAATAACTCGTGTACCTTTTTCCTGGTGGAATGACTGGAAGTGGTTGGTTGTCAGACCCCCTCTGTCTAATAGGCGCTGCTCATGCATGGCTGTTTACATCTTTGGGCAGATTTAGTGACATCTCTGAACAGTCAAAGGGACTGTGTCGGTGATACAATATCCACAGTCAACGTCTACCTTCAGGAGTTCTGGAAACCAGGGTGATACAAAACTTTTTTTGATGTGGGTAATTACATGTAGATGATTACATGTTATATAGCTTGTAGGCATAATGACATGTCCTATGTTATGAGATTATAGCTGTGAAAAATGTAATTTACTTGATTACACAAAGTCTCATTATAAGTAACCAAAACCTTAATTTTTAAAATAAAACTAAACAGAACAATAACAAATGGAGATTTCAGAATCAGAATTTTACTGAAGATGACAACAACAACAACAACAGCACTAATAGCATGAAAATAAAAATCTTTGCCCAGGAATAGCTTAGGAAAATCTACATCAGAATCACTTGAATGCATTAGAAGCCTCTTTATGTGGACAACTGAACTGCAGTGAGCATTAATATAAGTTACTGAATTAATAGACAATGTAACCTTCTCAGCAGACTCTTCCTAATTTCACAGATCTTTCATCTGTCTCACTGACTGATTAAAAAATCATAAAAATCAGTTCCAAGCCAAGGAGCTCTAAAAAGCTTTTTTAAATTTCAAAGCGTATTAAGTAACACATTTCGCCCCAAATGAAAGCTCAAAATGTTCTTGACTTTCTGATGTTACTACGTTTCTCAAAACTCCATTTATGAATTATTGAATTAGACAGAGAGAGGGAGAGAGGGAGAGAGGGGGAGAGGGAGAGAGAGAGAGAGAGAGAGAGAGAGAGAGAGAGAGAGAGAATGAATGAATGAATGAATGAATGTGTGTTTGTTTTACTGGATGGCAGACTTAAAGAGCTGAGATGCACTGACTGGGTTTTTTATTCTTCAGTCACAGTGGCAGACCATGCACACATTGAATTGGTTTTTTATTCTTCAGTTACATATTGTTTAAATGTTTGGTTTGCAGTGAATTTCGAATTCCACAATGTTCAATAGCTTGTTTATGTGCCTACACACTGTTTAACACTGCCTTTGGATCGATTATCTTTACTAAAATGAGCAATTGCATTCCACTCAGTGTTTTCTTTTATCTCATTATGCATGTTTAGTTAGTTGCATTTTCCACAAATAATTTGTACAGTGTGCTAAGATAATGTTAAACATATTTCTCCAGTATGGAAAAAGCTGACAGCAGAAAAGAAATACCAGAAAGAATGAAATTTATATTTTATGTAAAATACTTGTACAAATAAATGATTTGAGTATCGGAACAACACAATGGTATTACTGACACATGAAAAGTATTTAGTGAAGCCTCCATGAGCACAAATAAATGCTGCATAACATATCACTTTACTGACCTACTAATTGAGTTTTTTAGGTACTGGCTGTTATACTTACCCATCATTATTTGACACTGACAACTGAGGCACACAAGCAGGGTTACATGCAAAATGACTGTTAGTCAGTCAATAACAAACCCTGTGAATGGACTGGCACTGTGCTGTGGAAGAAGTGGCATCTTCTACGATGATGAATGCAACATGCGCTACCAGCAGTGCAAAGAGAATTAGTACTACTCCAACCTCTAAAACTTTCATGTTTTCATTATTTCAGCCAACAGTTCTAAAATTCAACTCACCAAACTGAACAGTCATGTTCATTTATGTATGTATTGTACTAGTTCAAATTTCACACTGGACTACCACATAACAAGTGTGATGGCCATATTTTAAGTCCTGCTTCAGTTTTGACCATAGTACATAACAAATCTTTCTGTCTACAGCTGAGTGTATGCTGCACTCATATTTCCTACAGTTTTATCCAAGGTAATGTTCATTCAACAAAAGAACATTATTATGCAGATCATTTGCAACAGCTCATTCAGGACCCATGTAACTAAACAAAGGAACTGAAGTTGTGTTCAAGGTAAAAGGTTTAGTTTAGTCTCAGCAACTAGAAAATTACATCATATTGTCACCCAGGCAGAATTACGACAGCTATTTGATGTTGCCACCACAGATACCAAAAGTAGAACAGATCGTCTATTGTCAAATACACACAGCAAAACAAGAATGCACCAAGAACAAATGCCATTACACTCACTGACATAGATGGCCATTGAAAAGCAATAATGCCGTCTGTCTCTTCCACATTAAAGTATTCACCATACACAACACAGTAATAGATTGATACCAATACAAAAGGAACCAAAAATATTATATAACAGAATTGTACAAGCAGAGTGAGTGTGTCTATTCCACGATCAGCAGCCTTGGTGCAAAAAATCCATATGATGATACTTTTGAGTTTATTGTAACGAAGCTCGTGCTTCAGTTTGAACTCTTTCCCACAAAGCTCACAAGTCTTCCTTTTGGTTTCTGTCAGCCATCTTGAGAGACAGGCCATATGGACAAAACCCATGGTACCCTGTAAGTGAAAATGGGGAGAGTAACAATAAAGAGTTGTCTACAATAATTTCTCTTTTATGGGTTAACAGAGTTGAATTGTTTAAAATAAAAGGTAAAATATTCTAATCATAGTAAACCAAAAATAATTGTCAAGTAAAAACTGCAACCTGATGAGTTTAGGTAGTCTAAAAATACAAAAAAAAACAATAAAAGTAAAGATCAATGAAATGTGAAAAAGTTTCATATCTTGCCAGATGAGAAAATGTAGTTATTAGCAGTTTGTAAATATCAGAAAATCTTAACTGATTGCATTGGTTTATTGCATTTTGGTTACAGAACCAGGAACTCAGATTCTTGACAAAATAATGTGAACGCCATCCCATATGGTGAGTCTCCCAGCTACTGGCTCTGAAACCTTGCCAATTAAAACAGTCTTTTATGTGTGTGTTCTGCCGCCACTTGGTGAGTAGATTTTTTTATGTATCCAATTAAATAATTTAAAGATTCCAAGACATACCAAGTGGAGCGCCGGTATATAGGCACAATAAATAAGACACACAAACACACACACAGAATTTCTAGCTTTCACAACCGACGGTTGCTTCTTCAGGAAAGAGGGAAGGAGAGGGAAAGACGAAAGGATGTGGGTTTTAAGGGAGAGGGTAAGGAGTCATTCCAATCCTGGTTGCGAAAGCTAGAAATTTTGTGTATGTGTTTGTGTGTTATTTTATTGTGCCTGTCTACCAGCGCTTTCCCGCTTGGTAAGTCTTGGAATCTTTGTTTTTAATATATTTTTCCCATGTGGAAGTTTCTTTCTATTTTATTTACAATTAAATAATTTTATCAATAATTGATTGTTTTCATTGTTATAATTTGTGTGGAAAGAATATTCATAAGAACCTACTATGAGATAGTAAGGGCTTTTTTCAGTGTAAAAACTGACCCTTTGGGCTATACTAAAGAAGATAGGACTTGGGTGGAAAACGTTTTCTGGAAGAAGAGTTCTGCTTGAACTGGAGGGCGTAGTTGCCTGGAGATGATGTTTTTTGAGGGAGGTATCTAAGTGCAAACCTCATGAAATTGTTTTGTTGGACAAAATGTGGGTAAATGCTTATCATTCCACACCAACAGCAAGGATTGATGACACTGCAGAAGAAACAATGCCAGTCCCAGTTGAAAAAGGCAGTTGGGTCATTTTTTCATATGCTGGAACAATCGGTGGGTTTGCTCCATATGCTTTGTGGCTGTTTACATCACAGAAATCTGGGGAATGACAGCAGCAGAATTTAATAGTGGTTTGTACATCCTTTGCATCCCAACATAAAAAACTAAAATGTTCAATTTTGCTCTCTATCACTCTTTTCAATTAAACAAAGTCCTTACATGCGGCAATAGGAAGTTTGACACAAGGACTGGCAAGACAAGAACAACATAGATTCATTTGGTAGGGAAGTGAAAAATGCAGAAATGCTGCAAATCATGAAACAGGTAAATCACATAATATTACTTACACCATTGACAAAAGCATAGAAGAAAATGGTCGTAGTGTGTAGCAGCTTCCACCATACCATTGCCATTTCGGCACAATAGAAGTCACGTGGGCTCAGCTGATATCGTATGTTGCAGACAGAAATAAAACTTTTAAATTAATAGATGTCAACATTTTAGTGCATGAGACACTGTGTAGTATTACTACACATCATGCAACAATACTGTTACACACATGTGGCACATCTTAGAAAAGATCGGGGGATGATAACAGCAGCAGCAAGAGTGAAGCTAGTCGATTGGGTCATAGGACATGCGGCTAATGATGACATTCTCATTGAAAACCATGTTTCTCTGTCCTCTTGCATGATGTGCGGTAACAGATGCATCAAGCAACTGAAATATGTCCTGAAATACTGGAATGTTGTAATCATTACTCTGTCTCCACATTTTTTTATTTATTTTTTTTTTTTCAAATCATATTTAAATTATGGGGAGAGTATGTTTCAATCACCCAGGGCTATTAACAGTTTTTCATGCTTCAGTAAAACCGCACTGCAAAGACTCTATAATATTCTGGTGTGACATTCATAGTTCGGCAATTGACGAAGCTGTAACAACAAACAGCCACATAGCAGCATTGGCAACATAGCCACCAGCTGTCATAGATGTTCTCTCAGCAGCTTGACTATATAAACTATGTGGTGTGACTGATTTTAGTATGCTGGACTTCACAAAAGCCTTTGCACAAATTCCTGTGGCAGATGAAGATGTTACAAAAACAGCCATAATCACATCATTCAGCTTCTTCAAGAGTCTCTCCATGACATTTGGTTTATACAACACTGCTCAGTTGTGGCAAAGATTCACTGACTCCATGTTGCAAGAGTTGTCTTTCTGTTTTGTAACCCTAGATGACATCCTCATCTTTTCTGCCACTGCAGAACAGCACCAGCAACACTTGATGGATGTTTTAAAACACTCAGAACAGTGTGACATGGTGTTAAATACTGCCAAGTGCATTTTTGGTAAATCATAGATCACCTTATTAGGTCATCTAATTTTGTCAGCAGAGTCATTGCTGCTACCTGAGAAAGCAGTAACCATATTAAAGATCCCTCAACCAGAAAATATCAAAGAATTGCACAGTTTTTTGGGAACACTGAATTTTTTCCAGTGTCATCTACATCTTCAACTGAGTTGCAAGAACTGCTGACTGCAACACTTTCTGGACCTAAGACTAAGGGGAATTCACTCATCCAATGGACATTTACGATGGGTTCTGCTTTTGAGGCAGTGAAGCAAAGCATAAAAAATGCTGCACTCCTGGCACACTCCGCATTGGATGCACCTTTTGTGTTGGTGGTTGTTGCTAGCCAGACTGCTATGGGTGCAGTATTGCAACAACAAGTTGAAGGTGTTTGATAACCACTTGCCCTCTTATCACAGAATCTTTTCCCTTTGCAACAAAAAGTAGAGTGCTTATTGCTGTTATGAATCAGTCAAATAGTTGGAATCCAGAGGGTTTACAATATTTATGGATCGCAAGCTACTAGTCTACCCCTTCACACAGATCAACTAGTGTTCACCACAACAGTATAACCATCTGGAGTTCATTGCCCAATTCAGTACTGAAATCTGACAATTTTTCACATGGCGACACCATGGCTGCTGACTCTCTGTCTCGAGTTAGTAGAGTAACAAATGTTACAGACTCTGCCAACTGCAAAACACTCATGAATCTGATGGGGAACTCCAGAAAATGCTGAATAATGTTTCATCCAACCATCAGTTACAACTGGTTAACATTCCTTGTTCAGGAGTGATGCTATATTCTGACATTTCAAGTGGAGGGTCTCATCCTTTTCTGCCACCTGCATTCTGCTGACATAATGACAGCTGTCACGGATGTGGTACATGTTGCTATAAAGTATAGCAACACATCTCACTTCTGTTTTACTAGATCGATGAGAGATCTGCATGTGAAAAATGTGACTTTAATCAGTAGTAAATAAAGAGCATCTTCCGTGCCCAAGTTTGCTGGAATTTACATGCAGATATGAGAAAGAAAAATGTAAGCACAGCACAGAAAGTGGCAATGGATGTGTAATTTGGACTGGCCAGCTTTCCCACATTGACATGGAATTTTGTAAACCCTGGGTTTCTTAAGCCCCAAATCATCTTTCACAGAGCCAAGCAGTGCCCTAATCTTAGAAGGTGGACAGAAAACACTCTTAATGTTAAAATTCCTTAAAATTCATCCAATCTTAAACGATAAGCCTCCAGCATAAGAAGGAAAGGCCGCCGATCTATGTTCCTCTTCATACACCTCCAGAGATGGTCCAAACTCCATAGCCCGACAATGTGGGAAAACTTCCATTGGCCATTTGATTCACACAGTGCATGACAGGTGTGTGGAACATCACAGTCATACAAGGCTACAACAGCCGGAAAAATCGGCAGTAGCAGAACATTGCTTAAATGACGAACACAATATGAAATTTGATGAAACTGCGGTAGTTACCAACATTTCTGGTTTCTGGGACAGTGTCTATAAAGAGGCGATTGAAATTAGGTTGGTGGATAATTTAATCAACAGAGACAATGGGTTTCCTCTTAGCAAGATGTAGAATCCTGTATTATCTCGCATCAAAATGGAACGTTCTTCAGTGCGGCCCTGAGTGCGATATATCATTGCCAGCAGTGTTATACTAAGGGTGGCGCCACCTCCCTGTCTTGGAGGGCAGCAACTGTGATGGGCGGCGCATGCACCATGTACTGAACGGTGTCCTATATAGGACGCCAATTTGCAACCTGGCGTCAGTTCTCAGCGGAACTCATCACCAGAAGCAGCATTTTCCTGAAGATGGTGGACAGTTGGATTGCTGAAATATTGAGTCAAGTTGATTTTAGGATCTGGCAGCAAACCCGATAAGACTTTCAAGACTTATTATGCCGGGAAAGCCTACATGATCACATAAAGGGACTGTGACTTTAATCAAACCCAAACAATTTAGACTATTACCATCTGTAACAAAAGAAATAACAGTTGGCTGTAGTAACCACATCAACAACGAATATTATTATGTTGGAGTATATTCTCAGCATGCAAATCATGAGAAGATAAGCCAACTACAGAGAAGATTTTTGGCAAACAGTTTTGACAACGGCAAGCGCTGTGGTGGCTTGAGACGACATCACATCACGACAATTGGTGGTAGTGCAGCTGACTATGGTGGCAGTTACACAGTGGCTGTCCGAGACTGTACTACACACACAGTGGCATTAGTGGGGTGCCCAGCAGCTGGTACAGCAAAATCTTCTGCCTCCACAATTTGTGTCTAGTTATTTAATCTGAAATAATTGACTGTGAATGACATTGAATAACATTGGATGATGGCATAAATTTGTTGCTAAACAATGAAGGTTTTTAGTGTGATATAATCTTTAAGTTGTACAGTAATTTAAATTACATGCCTATCACCCCAGAAGTATGTGTACTATGGTCTTAGCGGAAATTCTAGATAAACTTAAAGCATTAGAAAAACTAGATGAACAAGCAAATAAACTAAACAAGATGTCTAATAAAATGGAGCAATTAGATGAACTATCTCAAAACAATAAAAAAATAGACAATTTACCCACAAAAATAGATAAAATTTCCAAATTAGAAGAAGACTTAACTAATTTACCTAAGGAGATTGCCAAAAATAGTTGAGCATTATGATGCAGTTAGACAAGAAGTAAAACTACAATTTTAAAATGTAAATGATAAGATGACACAGTTACAGAAATCATCTTCACAATTACGAGACTATATGCAATCAAATGTCAGGGGCTCAAGACAGAGTAGAAATATTAGAATTAGATAAAAAAAACTTAAGTGAAATTTCTTGTGATCCAAGTACTTTAACTGATTTGGAGAAGCATTTAGAAAAATGGTAGACCAAACAGTACACAAAAAAGTAAATACCAACAGCACTGTCTCTAACTATGTGGATGATACTATTAATAATAAGAATGAGTTACAGAAATTATGGAAAAAATTAAAAGACACTAAACAGGAACTTAGAATCCTACATCAAGGACACAAACCACTTCCTAGAACGCCTCAAATCCATTCCCACTCCTCTCCCACCTGAAACCTTTCTTGTCACCATAGATGCTACATCCCTTTACACAAACATCCCACACACCCATGGTCTCTCTGCCCTTGAGCACTACCTCTCCCAACGCCCACCCGAAGATCTTCCAAAAACCTCGTTCCTTATCACACTTACCAACTTCATCCTCACCCATAATTACTTCACTTTTGAAGGCCAGACCTACAAACAAATCAGGGGAACTGCCATGGGAACCAGGATGGCTCCATCCTATGCCAACCTCTTCATGGGCCGCATGGAGGAGGCTTTCCTGAAGACCCAACAGCTGCTTCCCCTGGCCTGGTATAGGTTTATAGATGACATCTTTGTGGTCTGGACTCATGGTGAAGAAACACTCCTTAATTTTCTCCATAACCTCAACTCCTTTTCGAATCTGAATTTCACCTGGTCCTTCTCCAAAACCAAAGCCACCTTCCTGGATGTTGACCTTCATCTTGTTGAAGCTCACATCCACACCTCTGTCCATATCAAACCCACCAACAAACAACAGTACCTTCACTTTGATAGCTGCCATCCATTCCACATCAAACGCTCCCTTCCCTACAGCCTAGGTATTCGTGGCAAACGTATCTGCTCCAGTGACAAATCCCTCAACAATTACACCAATAACCTGACCAGTGCTTTCCTCTCCCGCAACTATCCTGCAGACCTTGTCCACAAACAGATCTCCCGAGCAATACATTCCTCCCCGTCCAACAACAATATTCCTAGCCTCAGACCACACAGAAGCATCCCCCTTGTCACCCAATATTATCCTGGCCTCGAATACATCAATAAATTACTCCGCCAGGGATATGACTTTCTCAAGTCAACCCCTGAAATGAGATCATCCCTTGACAAAATTCTCCCCACACCACCCAGAGTTGCCTTTCGTCGTCCCCCTAACCTCCGTAACATCCTTGTTAAACCCTGCAATATTCCCAGACTACCTTCTCTACCCAGCGGTTCCTACCCCTGTAACCGACCCCGCTGCAAAACCTGCCCCATGCATCCCCCCACAACCACCTACTCCAGCCCCGCTACTAGGAAAACATACACAATTCAAGGAAGGGCCACGTGTGAGACTACACATGTCATTTATCAGCTGACATGCCTGCACTGCACAGCCTTTTACATCGGTATGACAACAACTAAACTGGCTGAGCGCATGAACGGACACAGACGAACTGTCCGCCTAGGAGATGTCCAATACCCAGTAGCGGAGCATGCCCTCCAGCATAATTCTAGGGACCTAGGAACCTGCTACACTGTACGTGCCATTTGGCTTCTCCCACCCAACACCAGTCCCTCTGAACTGCGGAGATGGGAACTTGCACTCCAGCACATCCTTTCATCCCGCCATCCCCCTGGACTAAACCTACGTTAAACAACCTCACTCCCATTTACTTTTCAGTCTTCTCCTCTTTCCCTTTCCTCTTTAGCCATTCATGCATCTTTCCATCCTACATCTTTATACTATACACCTCTTTACTTCTGTATGCATCCTCTTTGGCTTGAAGCTGGCACAGTACCTGCAGTAGAATATCTTTGGCTTCCCTCTGACAACCATACCTCCATCCTTGCTACCTTCCCTGTTTTCCTTTCCCTGTTGCTTCATAACCTGGGTTGTGAGTAACTAAATCCACTTTCCCTTCTTCCCTTTCTTTCCCCTCTCTCCTCCCTGATGAAGGAACATTTATTCCGAAAGCTAGGAGCTTAAATTTTCGGTTGTTTTTTGTGTCTCTATCGGCTGTACTGAGCTGAGGTAAGTACTGGCCAGCCCCTCTATCTCTTTGTTAGTAATTATGTAGTAGTTGAGCATTTCAAATCATTTAGAACTAAATGGCAAGATGACGTATGCCACACTTCCATAGCATGCCACAATGTTGCAAGACGTCGGCCCAGTGTAAACGAGGCTTTACAGCCAGTTCTGTATTGTATGGTGGATGTGATGTGTTGCGTACGAAACTAAAACGTCAATCAGATCCACACGTCATGGAAAACTGTGAAGAGGTGTCATCCTGCAGCAAGATAACG
Organism: Schistocerca gregaria; assembly: GCF_023897955.1. Lineage (NCBI taxonomy): Eukaryota > Metazoa > Arthropoda > Insecta > Orthoptera > Acrididae > Schistocerca > Schistocerca gregaria. The sequence goes on from NC_064926.1 coordinate 521,579,530, forward strand.
CTCACCCACATTCTGCCAGACAGACAGCCGGCGCAATAAAGGAGTTGAGATTCGAGGTGCTGGAACATCCACCAAACAGTCCAGACCTGCCTCCAAGCGATTTTCACATGTTTGGACCCTTAACGGAAGCACTACAGGGAAGAAGATTTGAAAGTGATGAAGACATCATTGCTGCAGTGCAATATTGGTTACAGATGCAACCGATAAACATATTTTATGATGAAATAAAAAAACTTGAAAAATGTCGGGAAAACTGCATTGAAGTCCAGGTAGGTTACATAGAAAAATAACGCATGTTCCAGTTTTCTGTCATCAGAATAAGTACAGCTTTTCACAAATGTGCCTTTACTTTTTGAATTCCCCTCATATACCTGTCCGTAGATGAATTTGTAAATAAGCTTTACCTATAATGTACTTTTAAAGATACAACAAGGGATGGCTTTTCCGATAGAGCATACGTGTGAATAGTGAGTTTCCGCATTAACGTCTATTTATAAATAACTGTTTAACCACGGGTAATGCCACAGTCAAAGCTAGTGACATATATAATTATACTAACCCCATAAGACATCCCCCCCACTGGTAAAAGCACAAATTGCACACTGCAGAGACCTAGATGAGAATTCAACGAATATAAAAATACAAAACTAGGAATGTAAACTAAATGAAGATAGGGAAGTATTTTCCAAAATAGTTAAAGCATTGACTTACTGGGACTCAATTGATTCCTTAGACTTTTCCTCCCTGCCTGCAGATTGAGCAAGAACCATTCTGAGATTTGCAAACTTGGAAAGTAACATAAGATGACATGCCAACATGTGACTCCTTAAGGCAAGGTAAATTTAGAATCTCTTGGTAACCAAGCAAACCACTTTATTTAAATGATCTTACAGTGTAAAAGTTGGAGAAATAACAGAGAAACTGCCTGTTGGTTAATTAAGTTTAATTTTATAATTCTAAATATCTTTCTGAAACACAAAGACAGAAATCTTTGCATGGTCAGAAACCAAATGGTTTTGCTGACTAATGTAAGAAAATTGATGACAAGTGTATGTACCACTTTGATGTTGCAAGGAATGCACTGAATTTAGGTCACATGAGCCCTCAGTATAAAAGTGAAATTAATTTATGGATTGCTTATAAGAGAAGCCACACTGTCTTAAGTTGCATAACTTATTTTACAAGACATTTTTCATCTTAGTGGAGGAATCTATAGTGGCATATGTTGCTATAAAGCATAGCAATAAATCTCACTTTCCTTTTACTAGACCAGTGAAAGATGTGCCTGTGAGAAAGTGACTTTAATTAGTAGTAGAGTAAAGAACATCCACTGTACCTTGGTTTATGGAATATATGTGCAAGTATGAGAAAGAAAAATGTGGACGCAGCATAGAAACCAATGACAGATGTGTTATTTGGACTGACCAGTGAAGATCACTTGCATTTTGCAGTCGTGCTCTGGGGGTGCCATGGATACTAAAGAAGGAAGGGCCCTTAAGAGAATTGTCGAGAAATAAAGAAAAATGAATGTTGTTATATTGAACCCTCTGCAGTCAGAAAAGAAGTCAGCAGTCAGATATGTGGCACTGCACGGCAGTACCACAACACCAAGAGAAAACAAAATGGCAACTGGGAAATTCAGAAAAGAAGGTATCTGTTTTTACAGAGCATAAGTAAAGACTTGGCACCTCACAATACACCAATCACATAAAATCGGCCCTCTACAAGAAAAAACACATCACAGTCTATATCATCCTGGCATCAGATCATCAACTCACCTGGTTTCAGAACTTTAGTATTCTGCTTTGTACTGTAACGCCTATGGATGTGTTCTGAGACTGAAGTACATCTGTGATCATTCTGGTAGTGTATTTATCTGCACCTACATCATGGCTTTCAGTATTGCAATGATGACGAACTGTCAGTGTCTAGAGTTACTATTTTTGCTGGTGGCATAAAGAGATCATCAAAAACGTTTGTTTAATAAGCATCTTAGTGTAGGAAAAATTAAAGTTACTGACAGAGACAGACAATTGTGACTTGTAATAAGAAGAACAGAAGAACTATGCCACAAATGTCATGGCTGAATATGATATGCAACTACAGAAAACACTATCAATGAAAACAATGTAGGCTACTGTGAACAGCATAAACATAATATTTGTGGAAGGGGTACAGTGGTGAAACATCTCATACTCTAGGTGAATGCAAGGAAGGAGATTAGTGCAGCAAGGAGCACAAAACCTAGACTATGACCAAATGGAAATATAATGTGGCTCATCAAGTATATCTGTATGCTGTCCCATACTATACCATGTTTTATACCATACTATAGCATGTACTCAGAAAACAAGGGAAGCAGTCAATCAAAATTTTCATCTTCCAGTGGTAAATCATGATGGAGTTTCTGTAATTATTTTGGCGGTGGCAACATAGTTTTCAGTGGGTACTATGTGTACACTGAAAGGAAATGTATCTATTAAAGTTTATAAAAGGAGCAAGGATCCATAGTGGTGGAAAAAATGTGAAAAATTATCTAAATAATATAGAAATACGTATGAAAAAATTTGCAACAAAACACAGAAATACATGGGAAAATTCATGAGATGGATGAAACAGATGCAAAAAGGGGGAAACAAGATGAAATCTGAGGTAGTCGACAATAGTGACTTGGCGTGAAGTCACAATGAGATCAAACAAAATATATAAATCATAAAATAATAATAATAATAATAATAATAATAATGGTAGCAGTGGGTGGACAATGACAAAAAGGGGGACAGCAGATGTGACTGAACGAGGTGGAATTAGTGGGTGCAAACTGGGATAGAACAGTGAGAGAGTGGAGGATGGGGAGGGGTTCATAGGATGAGATACAAGATCGTGTGGTACTGGAAATGTGTGGGAAATAACACACGAAAATATGGGAGAGTGTTGCATGGAGAGTGATCAATTAAAAGGTGTATGATTAATGTATCGGCAGGAGTAATGTGGGACATAAGATGCTGCACCAACAATCAATGTGGTCTTGTAGCCATCTGTTGTGCGTGGCTGAAAAGTTGATACAGATTGGCTCATAGGCAGAGCTCGCAATAGGATTTGTAAGGGTACAAGAGAAGCACAGGAAAGAAGAGACAGAAGGATGGACATTGAGTATAGTTATGCTTAAGAAAATAGTAACAAAGGAAAAAACACTAGGTTAAGATCGAAGAAAAGCTGTCAGGCAAAAATCAAACAATGGAAAATCCAGGATGGAATGTAACAATATTATGAAAAGGAAAGTTGCTACTCACAATATAGTGGAGATGATGAGTCACAGATAGGCACAACAAAAAGACTGTTCCAAATAACACTTTCCACCCATAAGGCCTTCATCAAAAACAGATGACACACACACACACACACACACACACACACACACACACACACACACACACATACACACACACACACACACACACACATGACTACAGTCTAAGGCAACTGTGGCCACACCATCACAACAGCAAAAGTTGTTGCACATTACAACAGCTTCACATTCGCTACATGTGGCACCTTCAAATTTGCCGCACTTGGGCAACGCATAAGACTGGTAGCACATAACTCATGAGCTACAGGTAGCAACATATGTCTGTTTTGAATGCCAAAAATGCTATGTCTTGCAATGAGACATCTACCTGTAATGCCATCAGCACATGCATGTTGCTTGTAGCCTCATTCAGTAGTTCAAAAAGTTCACTTGCACATGTCTTTGTCATTGCTGATAGCATTATGTCTTTGTCATTGCCGACAGCATTAGAAGTTTCTTTAAGCATGCCAATGTAGTCGGTTGAGGATTGTTGCATCTGTTGCAAACAAATCAGAGGCTACCTTAAAGTTAATCTTAGTCACTGGAACGTGACCAATTATATTTTGTGCTTCACCTGTTATTGGACTCAGCAAATGATGGTACTTAGCAATGTCCTCTAATTCCTCATCATTTACAATGAGACTCTCAAATGTATTGTAAAAATGCCATGACTGTATTACATCACTCTCAAATGATGGCAGTTTTATGGTGGGCAGCTTCATGCTCCATTTTGATGCATACAAGGCAGACCCAGCATCTGACAAAACCTTGTCAGCTGTGTTAGCATGATGAAAACTATATTTTCAAAGGTTTGTCTGTCCTCAGCATGAATCTCCACATATCCAAAGTGACTAATTTGCCTATTATGTCACATTCATTTACAAACTTTAATAATTACATGAGTCTTGCTTTAACCAACAAGTATGTTATTACAAGTTTCTTTCTTGAAACAGCAGAAGCTGCAGTTACAATGATTAGGAATTACAGGTAGCAGAATAGCCACACCAAGCACTTAACTTGTAGATACTGTACGTCGTATTGATGCTGTTAGCATCATCTCCATGTTGTTTTGTTGAAACTTGTCACTGCCATTCCACTGATGGGTGGCTGCCAATGAACTTACTTCAATGAATCCATATCAATCTGGCCTGGAGGGACCAAAATGTTAGTGTCTGCAGACAAAAATATAAAACATAAATGTACTGGAGGACTATGAATTCAGGAAGACTGGATAAAGAGTCAGATACATTTGGATTGTGATGAATGAGTTGAGATAATCACTAGTTATTCTTAATTAGGTTAATATTTATATTTCAAAATATTTGTAATTGCTGTTTTACATGGTGCATGGTCATGATTTATGGACAGCCAACCAACCAAGGGTCCATTCATCATACCTTGTTCTCACCATTGCCACAGCAAGTCTATTGTTATGTGTCCTTGGAGAGATGGCCTACTGACTGTTGTTGGTCAGGGATAAATACCTCCAGAGAGGGCAGCAATTCAAGTGACTTAGTCAAATATATAACCAAACTATTGGCCTAAGAATCATGAAGAAAGATTATATACATAGAAGAGACCTGACAGCACTGGAAGATTTCAGCTTGATTATGTACTGCTAAGACAGTGATTTCAGAACCAGATTTTAAACTATAAGACATTGTTAAGGGTAGATGTGAACTCTGATCATAATTTATTGCTTGTGAACTACAAATAAAAACTGAAAAAATTACAAAAAAGTAGGACTTTGAGATGAGACCAGGATAAACTGAAGGAGCCAGAACTTATTGAGTTTCAGAGGGAGCATTCAGCAATATTGGACTGAAACAGAGGAAAGAAATGCAATAGAAGACAAATGGGTGGCCTTGCCTTTGCACTTTGTCAGTTTTAGGGTGCTGGGGAGTGGCTCTGTAATGCATGACTCGTAGAATGACACATTAGTTGCTGTAATACTGCATCATTTGCACTTCTTGATTATGGCCTGGCTCAATGTAGCACTGTATAACGAGTGGGGCCGTGCCTTCTGCAACATACCACTGGTTGAGTCACACTGTATCAGCTGGATCTGATCCTCTGCCATCAGCACCAAGTAAGAAATCTAAAAATTTATTTGCACACTCATGAATTGAATTTGCTGTGCAACAACTCTACCTTCTTCAACTAATTCATCCAGAATTTTACTTTGGTCTACCCATAACAACTGTATTTTACTTAACTTATGTGACTAGATTATACCATTCAAGCTCTGTTAATATCTCATGAGAGTGAGTTACATTACTTGTTCCCACTTAAATCTAGGTTTTACTCTCTAATAGAATTAAGATCTGTTTCATTCTACTTGCTATAATTTAATTACAGGTAATTGATACTATTGGTTTCAGTTCCTACTTCTTAATTATGGCGTCAAACTGTTCTGCGGGGATATGGTGCAAAGGCAGGCCCAGAGGTTTGTCAGCTTTATGCCTCAACCATAGTTGGAGTATATAAGTTCCTATAAGAAACACAAGCATGTTAGTAGTAGAAAGCTTATAGTGATGATCATCGGATGTTGTTTTTCCTGGAAGTATGCTATTAGTAGAAAAATTACAGTGATGATTGTCTGATGTTTTTCCTGGAACTGTTCAATATGTTCGAACATCTGTTCTCTAGTAATGCACCCCTTTACTGATGCAGTTAGGTAACCTATTGACTGTAGGTGCTCCAGATTAAAAGCGTCATTAAGAAAGGTTAGATTTTGTGTAGGTAGGATATTAAAATTATTCTCTGACCAGTACAACTTAGCGTTGATACCTTGATCATGGTTGTACTAGTAATGGTTGCGGGTAACCAATAATTAGCTCCAGCTATATCACAAATTATGCCATTGATGGAGATCCTGCTGTCATGATGTTTCATTCTTTCCATGACTCTAGGTTTCCCATCTTCATAACAGTTCATGATTAAAGTCTACATTATAAAGACTGAGAAAATCCAGTGGATAGCAACTTCCTGAAAATGTGGCTCAGCTTCCAGGACATCTCTGTGGAATGATATTGTGTCACGTTTACCTGAAAGCAACTGAACATCTCACAACTGTGCATCCATTTGGACTATTCTGGTCAGACAAATGGTAATGCTTTCTGTTATTCACCTTTGCAGTTTCTCTAATGTCATAGGAGCATCTGCATCCTCTTGGTCCATGATCACCAACACTTCCTTAGTTCATAGTTGCACCCATTGATTCATGATTTTCCATTTCATCAGGTATGGGTGGATGCTGTAACAATGATAATATGCATGTCTACCTACTACAGTGAATCAGATTAATACAAGAGGTCTTGTTTTATCTGTCTTTGACAGTTGCTACATGATAGAGGAGTGCTATAGTCTCTCATGTTAACTGAACTATAGCCTGAAACTCTGCTGGGAAGTTCTTCTGTGCTTGGTGTAAGTCTTTACAAGACTACTGTGATGGCAACAATTCTGAACTTAACTGTCTGTGCACTCACAGTGTACTGTTTCTTGCATTCCTGCTACTGGACGTCTTGCTTCATTAATGTTGTCTGCCAGTACGTGTAATAGTCTAGTGACAATCATTTTTTCATCTAATGTTAATTGTTTCTGACAAACTGCCAAACAGTTATTTGCTGTTGCTACCATATTACGTACACACTCTGCGAGTTCAACTGCTATCATCCATATTAATTTAGTATTGTTTAACATATTTTGCTCCAAATTCATGCATTGTGTGGTGTGCCACAGTGCTGCAGTATTAATACTTCCCACCATACCTTGCACATGACCTATCATCGCATTAAGTTCCAAATATCCTATTCATTTGCACAGGAAGGTTTTTGACAAGTTCCCTCCTGCCTTGATCCACACCTTTTCCCCTGAACTGTTGATAGTGGCACTACATCTGTTAACTGCAACACCTATCCTCCTAGCTTCTAATAAGACATTTCCCATTCTTGATATTCATCAACAGTTTCTTAGAAAAAGATTCCTTTCTATGCTTCTTCACATAACTCTTTGAATCTGTGTTGTAGTCTATGAATCTCTTTCCTAACTTTCCATACCTTGACATTTAGTTCCAGCATCCAGTAGTGATCTGTCAACAAGACACCTGGTTGCTTGTAAAACAAACTTCGGAGTTGAATAGTATAACAGTACAAAATGAAAAAAATACTACAATAAAGAAAGTACACAGCAACAAAACTTAATTATGAACTATAGGTTGCACAACCTCAGTGTGTATTGTGCCTTGTGCACAGCACAAGTGCTGGGTGGTGCGTTCTCTTAAACTTCCTTGGTTTTCTGCTTTGCTGTGGCACAGATACTGGAATTTGTGGTACGGAATTGACTGAACCATCAAACAGTTTTAATCTCCTGATATGTACAATGGAAGTTTCAGTTGGTAAATGGACCTTAACATTGACCAGCTAGGTCATAATTGATTTGATATGGACCATTATATTTCATCAGAAATATTTTGGTTTTCCTTTTCAGTGTGTAAAGACTGGTAACCAACACCCTTTGGCTGAGTCTTAAATGTATCAATTGACTCACATGTGGTACCATATGTTCTTGTCTTCCCAGGGCTTTTGTATTTGCTTGTCTGACCCTTTGCCAACTTCGCAGCCATTTTCACAAACTCTTTTGCTGACTCAATGGCAGACCCTAACTTAGGTTGCAACAAGTTGAGGGAGATGGCATTTTACTTCTGTAGACTACCTCATACAGTGAGAGACTAGAACTAGTAAACACCTTGGAGTTGTACATGCCAATCACAAATTGGAGATATGTGTCCTAGCCTGTATGTTGGCTGTTAACATAATAACTCATAATCTTTGAGACTGTTCTATGAATATTTTGTTTGCCTGTGGGAGGAAGTGATTTGTCTGTAACTTGTGAACATGAAGTACATGGGACAGGTGTTTCATTTGAACAGATACATTTATCAGTCAGTGAAGTTTCTGGTATGTCAAACTTAAGACTCCAGTTATTCGCTAATGCCAAAGCAACCACAGTGACCTGCTAGTCAGGAATTGTTCTCATAGATATAAACTGGAAAAATTAACAATTATCACCATTATACACTTATTACCAGTTGGAATTCTATTAAATGGATCCAAAATATCAAGCTCTATTATTTCAAAATGTTTTGATGCCACTGGCAACCTTCAAAGAGGACATTTTTTATGGCCAAGATCAGCCTCTTGAGTGCATGGTATACAGTTTCAAACTTATTGATGCACGTCACATTATCTCATCCACCACCAAAACTTTTTGGCACCTTTCTATCTGTCACTATTTGACTACCATGACCTGGCAACACATTGCCACATGCCTGTTGTTGTAGCACTGTGATCATGCAGCTCAAAGTCTGCATGTTTCTTCCCAGGTTTATGTACGACTTTGTAGTCACTTAAGTGTTCACCTTGTTAACCTGCTAGAGGGATCTTTCAAAAATAGCCATTTGAGTGAAGTGTGGTCTTTCACAACACTGAATTTCCACCAATACAGGTAACATCAAAAGTAAGTGGTCTCATAGATCACTTTCAACATTTCCTTCTCTGTGGTACAGTAATTGCGTTCTGCTTTGTTTAGCTGTCAAGATATGTACACTACCGAATGCTGTTCATCATCATCTGTGCCAAGTTTTCAATGAATTTTTGATAGCAGTGACAGAGGCCCAGAAAAGATTATAACTGTTTCAGTGCTTGATGGGTTAAAAATTCAGAAACTGTTAACAGGCAATGATCGGTCCATACACGCTGTTCACTAATGACATGACCCAAATACTTGACTTGAGTCTTTGCAAAATTACATTTTTCAATACTTAGCAACTTACTAAATACTTCCTCCAGCAGCTTAACATGTTCGTTCATATCGTCTGATAAACTACAAACTCACAGAGATTTGCCATGCATTTTTTAGGTTGTACACCACACAAAACGCTATTTAGCAATCTTTGGAGCAGCTGACACATTTTTAATCCAAAATGGCATCCTGGAATATTGAAAATAGCCCCCTGGGTACATAAAGGCTGTTTTATGTCTGTGCTCTGGCACTATTTCCGCCTGGTAGTAACTGCTCTATAAATCCATTCTGGAAAAGAATTTATTTGTATCTGTCTGCTAAGTTATCAAGTGTCTCCATCATGGGACAGGTAACAGTGGTGGTGCGAGGATTCAAGTACCTATACTTGCAACCACAACCATGGCCATGGATGCTCACCCCTCCGCCCCCCCCCCCCCCCCCCTTGCCGGCTCCAAGGACTAATCACTTAGTTCTATGACGACTTCTATCAGCTGTCAGTCAATGAACTCTTCAATTACTGGTTGCAACTGCTTTGTTATATAATATGGTTTCCTATAAACTGGAGCATTATTCCTTGTTGACATTCAGTGTTGGGTAATCGAGATCATGGGTAACAGACGTGTGCATTAAACAAATCCGTCTGATCACTGCCACACATATGACACACTTTATCTCATAATGCAGAATCATTGACGGTATACTTGTGACTGTCATCAGTGCATGACCTGTCTATATCCTCTCCATCCAGAATATCCAATGTGGTGATCATTAAGCCCTTCAGTAGACTTGCATCGTCCATACCAAAATTGCCTAGGCGGAACTGTACATTCACATTAGTTATGTGTGCTACACTTCTTCGTGCAGAACAGAGCATCATTTCCAAATGTTTACTATTTTCAAGTGCTCAACTACACCTTAACATTTCCTGTGGTAGGTCTGCACCAATAGAGACCCAAACTAATTTTGCTGTACTTGATGGAACATTATCATAGGAATACAATTTTAATGTTCATGTACACAGTACAGATGACCACACCTTCATGATTGGTAACCCTGTGACATGCAACATTGCCTCACATGAGCGGTATTACCCAGCAGAAAACATGTCCCTCCAAGCTGAACTGTATGCCACAAAAGATCGATTTAGCATGAAGTTTAGTAAGAAAATAGAGCCTGAGAACTGTAGAATACCCACCAACCTGTGGCAACACCTCCATGTGCTCAGAAAAAATCTTAGACCCAATGCTAAACTTGAGCAGTGTCATCCCCAGTGAACTTATTATCATCATTACTGACTCCACATAACCTGTAACACAGAGACCCTAGTCTCTTCCCACTCACAAAGCTAATATGACAACCAGTACATGTGCCCCTGTATCTACCAAATACCTATTTCCTTTTCTCCAACGAAACTTTACAGGCAGCATTCCATCTCTGCATCCACTCATGCAGTACTACACTTTATTGGGACAGTTTTCAGATGACTGACACATTCCTGTTTGCGTTTAATGAATGTTTTTGTTGATGCCGACTTACCGATTTATTATTCCTGCACTCCTGTGCTTTGTGAATGACTTATCCACAATTGTAGCATTCTGTCTGATGACAACATTGTTGGATATGGCCCTCATGCTCACATCTGTTATACTTTATTAATGAATCAAAAACTCAGCAGTCACCACACCCCCTAGTTGCTATATCTATCTCTTCCAGTTGTGTGGCAATCCTGACAGCTGCAGCCAAATGAGATGCATTCTCTATTCTAGCCCTGCATGTCATTTCTATGGGAATGCCACACAAAAATATTGCAAGAGCCCTTGTCCTTTACTGGATTCCTCATTGCGCATTAGCTTGTACATTTGAAGGTTGACTTTTTGGAGAAATATTGAATGGACTCATTAGGTTTCTGAGTCAATGTATTCAACTTCTCTTTGAAAAAGTGAGTACTGTTCTGCTTGTGATACTGCTGTTGTAACCTCTCAGAAAGTTGTTTGAAGTTTGCACATCCTGCAAGGTCATGAGGTAAACAACATATGCTTCAGCCTCTCCAGTCAACCACAACCCGATCATACGAAGGCAAATTCTGTTAGACCACCAGGTCAACTTGGCTGCAGTAGACACATCTGTGAGAAATGCACTTACATCCTCTGTTGACTTGCCAGAAAAAGGCAATATCAAATTTGCTACTGAAAATCGACAGAAAGAGAGGGTACATCTGGTATAAACTTAACTTCTCCAATATGTCTTAATATTTGTTGTTTCTCACACTACCTCTCTCTATCCTAATTCCCTTCTGTTCAAGTGCTGACGGTAACCTAAGAATCTGCCACATCATAGGGGCTAGAAGATCATCTGTACAAGTGGTGTTTCTACTGGCATCTTGCATACTCTTGTACTGTCCAGATAAAACAGAAATATACAAAACAAAAGGGGAGGATACCAGGTTCACTCTACAGACTACACAATATGCAGTGAGGTACCCTAGTTCTTATACCATATCATAGCCCACCTACACACACTACAATCTCATGCTGACTAACTTCAACATCGACAGGTGGAACATATGGCTGGCAGAGGCTACAGCAAAATGCACACCTGACAGCTGTTAACTATGACTCATGACAGTTACCTTTAAAAGCAGGTAAGTCCGGAGGTTCACACAGTTGTACAAGTGTTACCTTCACATTAAAATGAACATCCCTACAATCCACTGTGGCCAATGAAATGCACAATGAAACTGGCCAGTTACAGGGTACACAGATTGCTTCTCTCTCACTGCCCTGCATGGTACAAAACGTTGACTGCCAGATGAACACGAATGATGATTACCAGTTGTAGCAGTGTGATAAGAGGCTTACTTCTTCACCAGTTTCAGCCACTTCTGACACCAGTTGTAGTGGGTTGTAGAGGTGATGGAGTGGTTGTAAGGTCCACTTCTGAACACCAGTTGTAGCAGTCACCCCTTGCATCAGGATTTGTAATGCGCATGGAAGTAGAGCAGGTGAGGTGATGATGCTACTGGAGTAGGAAGCCAAGCTTGGAAGCTGGAGTGGATGGCTGTCATATGTCCTAAAGCATCAGTGAAACAGCAGTGCCTGGAATCTGATTTATTACTGGTGATTTTACAGTACAGATGGTCTTCTCCAGCACGGCCGTAGGTCTGCTGATTACACACTCAAGTGGTTAAGGAATACAGAGACAGCAACCTCGTTAGCTGTGCAGGCCAGGACACAACAGTGATGTCATGCAGGTGGCTGGGGCTGGAGTCTATAGGTGCAAGCCTGCAACAGCTCACTGGTAGCTAGTGTGGCCTACACGAGCACTATAGAAGAGGAACATGTGCAAGCGCCAACAGCATATTACGGATGGCAGGTGTCATGTAGGGGAAGCCCAAGAGTCAAATCAGCACCACAGTGTACATACATTAAGGCTGTACTACATACTATACTCGCGCTGATGTTTCTCACCCAAGGGATTGTAGATGATAGTTTACAGTCACTCAGTATGGTCCTTCACCAAGGAAAGGCCCACGCTCATCCACATCTTCTTCAATCACAGAGACAACCAAACAGTAATGGCAGCTTGCAGCAGTTAAGTCCCACTATAGTTGGCTGGCTGTGGCCTAGGAGGCAAAGTCTTCTCTCGGCACCAGGCAGCAAATTACAATTCGCCAGTCAAGTTATCTTGTAACTAGCGAGATTGTCATGCTGTCAGAATCAGAGATGCTAACAGGATGACCAGACATTGAGGCTGAGTCTTCAGAAATGGTAGCACAATGGTTATTTCAAAAGTCCTGCACATTTTGCATGTGTTACTATTGTGGTAGTGTGATCAAGTTGAAATTCATGTCAGTTGCGAGTGATACTTTAGGCTTGACAGTCATATATGTCTTTTCTGGTTTGCATGGCTGTGTTGTGGAGTAATACAGTTTTTAAATGGAAGCTAAAACTGAGTCAGGTTGGACTACACATAGTGATCAGTGCTCCTACACCAGAACTGAATCCCTATGAGTAAACAACCCAATGGAAATTTACAACACTTTGAGAGAAGTGTATCAGAATAGTATAGTGGATCATAGCACAGTATTATGGTGATCTGCTCATTTCCATGAAAGCTGGCTAAGGACTGCGGACAACATAGCAAGTGGAAGGCCATCAACTGCAACAGGCTACACTTCTCAGCTTCTTGTCAATGAGATTTTGAGAGAGGATTAATGAAAAACATCTGCAGAAACTGTATTTGAAGTCAGAATACCTGTCACTTCAGTTTACAGAATCATAAGTGAAAAATTATAGACGAGGAAATTTGCTGCCAGATGGATTCCTCATGACCTAGTGAAGAGCAGAAAGCAGATCACAAATGAATCACAGAAGAATTGCTTCAACATTATCAAACAGAGGAAGAACAGTTTCTGAAAAGGATTGTTGCACTTAAAAAGAGCTAGTTATGAGATTTTGAGCCGGAACTGGTCTCAGTTGTCACAATGGAAAAGTCCCAACTCTTCATGCCTGAAAAAATTCTGTCACCAACAATCAATTATTTTCACGTATGACATGAATGGGGTCATAGCAACAAAAGAGTGCCTCCTCAGTAGATGTCTGTAATAGGCGCAAACAACAAACTATTTCTGCAAAATGTTTTACAACCAAAAATTTGTCAAAGAGGGCTTGACATGCATGCAGCTGATGTCACTATTTTTTTGCTAATGCCCTGGTATGAGCCCATCAGATTTAGATTTCCCAAACTGAAGGAACAAATCTGTGGTAAACATTACCCACCTATCCCAGAGTGCATCTCTTTTAAAACTAGCCTTTTCAGATCACCATGCAGTACAGCTTAAATTGTAGCTCCATGAGGCCCCCACTGTCACCACAAAGCAGCAGTTTGTAACTAAAAGAGTAATGTATAATGACAACATAAACTGCATGCTAGCACATATAAAAATGGTTTGAAAATAATAGATTTTCATATGATACCTTTGCTGATGACTTCTATTACTGCTGTGATACCACATGCCCAGTTGTAATCACAAAAATGAAACAAACAAAAAAATAAACAAAAATATCTGGGTAACCCCCCATGAACCATGGACCTTGCCATTGGTGGGGAGGCTTGCGTGCCTCAGCGATTCAGATAGCCGTACCGTAGGTACAAACACAGCGGAGGGGTATCTGTTGAGAGGCCAGACAAACATGTGGTTCCTGAAGAGGGGCAGCAGCCTTTTCAGTAGTTGCAGGGGCAACAGTCTGGATGATTGACTGATCTGGCCTTGCAACATTAACCAAATCGGCCTTGCTGTGCTGGCACTGTGAACAGCTGAAAGCAAGGGGAAACTACGGCCGTAATTTTTCCCGAGGGCATGCAGCTTTACTGTATGATTAAATGATGATTGCGTTCTCTTGGGTAAAATATTCCGGAGGTAAAATAGTCCCCCATTCGGATCTCCGGGCGGGGACTACTCAAGAGGATGTCGTTATCAGGAGAAAGAAAGCTGGCGTTCTACAGACCGGAGCGTGGAATGTCAGATCTCTTAATTGGGCAGGTAGGTTAGAAAATTTAAAAAGGGAAATTGATAGGTTAAAGTTAGACATAGTGGGAATTAGTGAAGTTCAGTGGCAGGAGGAACAAGACTTCTGGTCAGGTGACTACAGGGTTTTAAACACAAAATCAAATAGGGGTAACGCAGGAGTAGATTTAATAATGAATAGGAAAATAGGAATGCGGGTAAGCTACTACAAACATCATAGTGAACGCATTATTGTGGCCAAGATAGATATGAAGCCCACACCTACTACAGTACTACAAGTTTATATGCCAACTAGCTCTGCAGATGATGAAGAAATTGAAGCAATGTATGATGAAATAAAAGAAATTATTCAGATAGTGAAGGGAGATGAAAATTTAATAGTCATGGGTGACTGGAATTCAAGTGTAGGAAAAGGGAGAGAAGGAAACATAGTAGGTGGATATGGATTGGGGCTAAGAAATTTAAGAGGAAGCCGCCTGGTAGAATTCTGCACAGAGCATAACTTAATCATAGCTAACACTTGGTTTAAGAATGATGAAAGAAGGTTGTATACATGGAAGAACCCTGGAGATACTAAAAGGTATCAGATAGATTATATAATGGTAAGACAGAGATTTAGGAACCAGATTTTAAATTGTAAGACATTTCCAGGGGCTGATGTAGACTCTGACCACAATCTATTGGTTATGACCTGTAGATTAAAACTGAAGAAACTGCAAAAAGGTGGAAATTTAAGGAAATGGGACCTGGATAAACTGACTAAACCAGAGGTTGTACAGTGTTTCAGGGAGAGCATAAGGGAACAATTGACAGGAATGGGGGAAAGAAATACAGTAGAAGAAGAATGGGTAGCTTTGAGGGATAAAGTAGTGAAGGCAGCAGAGGAACAAGTAGGTAAAAAGACGAGGGCTAGTAGAAATCCTTGGGTTACAGAAGGAATACTGAATTTAATTGATGAAAGGAGAAAATATAAAAATGCAGTAAATGTAGCAGGTAAAAAGGAATACAAACGTCTCAAAAATGAGAGCGACAGGAAATGCAAAATAGCTAAGCAGGGATGGCTAGAGGACAAATGTAAAGATGTAGAGGCTTATCTCACAAGGGGTAAGATAGATACTGCCTACAGGAAAATTAGAGAGACCTTTGGAGAAAATAGAACGACTTGTATGAACATCAAGAGCTCAGATGGAAACCCAGTTCTAAGCAAAGAAGGGAAAGCAGAAAGGTGGAAGGAGTATATAGAGGGTCTATGCAAGGGCGATGTACTTGAGGACAATATTATGGTAATGGAAGAGGATGTATATGAAGATGAAATGGGAGATATGATACTGCGTGAAGAATTTGACAGAGCACTGAAAGACCTGAGACGAAACAAGGCCCCCGGTGTAGACAGCATTCCATTAGAACTACTGACGGCCTTGGGAGAGCCAGTCCTGCCAAAACACTACCATCTGGTGAGCAAGATGTATGAAACAGGCGAAATACCCTCAGACTTCAAGAAGAATATAATAATTCCAATCCCAAGGAAAGCAGGTGTTGACAGATGTGAAAATTACCGAACCATCGGTTTAACAAGCCACAGCTGCAAAATACTAACATGAATTCTTTACAGACGAATGGAAAAACTAGTAGAAGCTGACCTCGGGGAAGATCAGTTTGGATTCCATAGAAACACTGGAACACGTGAGGCAATACTGACCTTATGCCTTATCTTAGAAGAAAGATTAAGGAAAGGCGAACCTACGTTTCTAGCATTTGTAGACTTAGAGAAAGCTTTTGACAATGTTGACTGGAATACTCTCTTTCAAATTCTAAAGGTGGCACGGGTAAAATACAGGGAGCGAAAGGCTATTTACAATTTGTACAGAAACCAGGTGGCAGTTATAAGAGTCAAGGGGCATGAAAGGGAGGCAGTGGTTGGGAAGGGAGTGAGACAGGGTTGTAGCCTATCCCCAATGTTATTCAATCTGTATATTGAGCAAGCAGTAAAGGAAACAAAACATAATTTCGGAGTAGGTATTAAAGTCCATGGAGAAGAAATAAAAACTTTGAGGTTCGCCGATGACATTGTAATTCTGTTGGAGACAGCAAAGGACTTGGAAGAGCAGTTGAATGGAATGGACAGTGTCTTGAAAGGAGGATATAAGGTGAACATCAACAAAAGCAAAACGAGGATAATGGAATGTAGTCTAATTAAGTCGGGTGATGCTGAGGGTATTAGTATAGGAAATTAGACACTTAAAGTAGTAAAGGAGTTTTGTTATTTGGGGAGCAAAATAACTGATGATGGTCGAAGTAGAAAGGATATAAAATGTAGACTGGCAATGGCAAGGAAAGCGTTTCTGAAGAAGAGAAATTTGTTAACATCAAATACAGATTTAAGTGTCAGGAAGCCGTTTCTGAAAGTATTTGTATGGAGTGTAGCCATGTATGGAAGTGAAACATGGACGATAAATAGTTTGGACAAAAAGAGAATAGAAGCTTTTGAAATGTGGTGCTACAGAAGACTGCTGAAGATTAGTTGGGTAGATCACATAACTAATGAGGAAGTATTGAATAGGATTGGGGAGAAGAGAAGTTTGTGGCACAACTTGACCAGAAGAAGGGATCGGTTGGTAGGACATGTTCTGAGGCATCAAGGCATCACCAATTTAGCATTGGAGGGCAACATGGAGGGTAAAAATCGTAGAGGGAGACCAAGAGATGAATACACTAAGCAGATTCAGAAGGATGTAGGTTGCAGTAGGTACTGTGAGATGAAGAAGCTTGCACAGGATAGAGTAGCATGGAGAGCTGCATCAAACCAGTCTCAGGACTGAAGACCACAACAACAATAACAACATCTGGATAAATAGTAATGTCACTGAAGCTAGGAAAAAATTAAAACTACTCCACAGTACAATGCTGAATAATAGAGAGATTCCTGAGCTAAAGGAAGCCTTTAAAATATATCAAGCACACTATAAGGACTTACTCACATAGACCAGGAGCAACTATGTTGCAAATAAGTTTCAAAACTCACACAACATAACTACTGGCACCTGGGCAGTCATAAACAGTTTTAGAACCTGCAATGACAAATCCGGTATGGACTTTACTATTAACCACAATGGCATGCTCATAAAAGACCAACTGGAAATTGTAAATATTTTAATGAATATTTTTCTTCCATAGGGGAAGCCATAAATGACAAACATAAAAACATGCACTACAGTTTTAAAGGTAATACATGTGACCATAGTGTTTATCTAGCCCCCAAAAACTGTGCAGAAATAATGAACATCATTAGCTCTCTAAAACCCGCTAATTCAGCTGGGCATGATGTCTGAAATATTAATATTTTAAAAGCCTGTAGCCAAAATGTTGCTGTACCTCTGTCTGTAGCAGTCAACTATATAATAGAATCAGGCACCTTTCCAGACAAGCTGAAAATAGCACAGGTAACACCCATTTTTTTTTTTTAAAAAAAAAGGTGACAACAACAAAATAGAAAACTACAGACCAGTCTCAATTCTTCCTGTCTTTTCCAAAATAGTTGAGAAAGTTATATACAACAGGATTATAAACTTTCTTAACAAACACAAGCTGATGTTTGAAAATCAAAATGGATTCCTAAAAGGTTAATCAACTAGCACTGCAGCTGCTCATCTAATTGAAGAAGTGTTAGGGGGTATCGAAAGCAAGGAACATGTGGCAGGTGTATATCTAGATCTGGTAAAAGCCTTTGATTGTGTGAATGTTGACATTCTATTAGATAAGGTATGGAACATGGGCATTAGAGGTGCTGCTTATGACCTAATAAAATGTTATATGAGCAATAGAAAACAGTTTGTTCAGCTTAAAACAGAAAGTGGTGGCTACAAATCAGAGATCACTTGCATAAAATATGGCTTGCTCCAGGGCTTGGTGTTGGACCCCCTCCTGTTCTTAATCTATGTAAATGATATTAAATACTGTACTATAAATTCCAAAATTGTTCTGTATGCCAATGACATGTCCACTGTGTGTAAAAAGGAATCATGTAATGAACTACATGCTGAGTGTAATAATGTGACAAAAAAATTGTTCAGTTTTGTAATGAAAGCCACTTAAATGTAAGCACCAGTAAAACATGTTTGATGGAGTTTAACAAAAGTAGTTTGAATAATGAAATTAAATTATACATTGGCGACAAATTGGTAAAGAAAGAGTCTAGTGTAAAATTCCTTGGCGTAACAATCCAGAGCAACCTGAAATGTGACACACATATTGACTCCCTAGCAACTAAGTTGTCAAAAAATATATTTGCAATCAGAACTATTAGCAAGTTCTGTAAAGACACTATAGTCCTGAAGACTGCATACTATGCTCTTTTCTCCTCTCACTTGCACTAGAGTATTGAAATTTTGGGGGCAACAACCAAAGCTAATCTAGATAAGCTACTCATTCTTCAAACAAGGGGCGTGAGAATAATCTGTGGAGCAAAATATAGGGAATCTTGTCGCAACTTGTTTCCAAAAACAGGGGTGTTAACTGTTATAAACACATACATTCTAAAAGCCACATTGCTTGTGAAAAGACTGCACCCAAACACTTATTCAGATTTCCACCAATACAATGCTAGAAATAAAGCAAGATTTTACATTGGCAGCCACAGAACAGCACTTTACAAAAAGGGGCCTCAGTACACAGGTATAAAATTAGCTAATGCACTGCCTAGTGCAGTCATGGCTCTTCCTACAATTAAACTGAAACATTAGCTTAAGAAATTTTTAGTAAAACACCCTTTCTACACATAATAAGAGTACCATACTTACATGAAGAAGAACAAATTCTTTGTGAAATTATGTGAATAGAAATCAGTAAATATCTTATTGTAATTTTGTTGTAAATTAATGACATATTCAGAAGAAAGTGTCTTGTGTATTGTACAAATAACTTTAATCATTACTGTTTCTTTGTACATGTGCAGTGTACCATTCGATGTTGAATAAAGCTATTATTATTATTATTATTATTATTATTATTAATCAGACAGCTCAACAATGAAGGTCCCCTATCTGGAATACAGAAGTTGCCAAAATGCTGGGAATCTGTCATAAGCAAGAATGGACATTATGTTAAAGGCCTGTAAAGGTATCTTATAAAATGAAATTATTTTCTTCAGTTCTATCTTACAGTGTGCAGAACTTTTAAAATGACCCTCATATTTAAGCTAGACATAATGTCATCATGACTGGTGATGGTGTCATTTGCCCTCATTATCCAGATGTGTCAGCAGACTCGTCCCTGTCATGGTATCTCAATTACCATCTGTTCCTCTTGCCTTCACACAGGGCTAGGATGTCATGGAGTGGCTAAACTCAGAGGTTATATTGTTATGGCTCCTCAGTGCAAGGCTCACAGAATGACACGTTAAGTGCCATCACCCTGCACCATTTGTGTTTCTCGATTACAGCTCGGCTTGATTTGGTAGCTCATTAAGAGTGACACCTCGTCTTCTGCAACATTGCACTTTTTGTGTGACACAGATACCAGCTGTGACACAAGGTATGAGCCAGATCTGATTCTCTACCATCTGCACCAAGTAATAACTTCAAAAATTTATATACACTCATGGGAAATGAACCTGCTATGCAACAGTCCTTTGAAGAAAAGAGAAGTAACAGTATCAGTATGAAGAGCTGAAATGGCAAGCCAGTAATTTATTTATTTAATCATATGGCTAGGGCCTCCGTCAGCCAGATCGTTCACCGGGTGCTGGTCTTTCAATTTGACCCCACTTCGGCGACCTGCAGTCGATGAGGATGAAAGGATGATGATGAGGACAGCACATCACCCAGTCCGTGGGTGGAGAAAATTCCCCAACCCAGCCAGGAATCGAACCTGGACCCAGAGGATTGACAATCTGTCATGCTGACCATTCAGCTACTGGGGGCAAGCCAGTATTAAACACAGAAGAGAAGGCTAAAGGGTGGAATCAACATATAGAGAGTCCAGATGAGTGGAATAAACTTAGAAAAATATAAAATGAAACGAGGAAGTATGTAACGATGAGATGAGAGGCACAATACTGTGGGAAGAGTCTGACAGAGCACTGAAA
This sequence comes from Schistocerca gregaria, assembly GCF_023897955.1. Lineage (NCBI taxonomy): Eukaryota > Metazoa > Arthropoda > Insecta > Orthoptera > Acrididae > Schistocerca > Schistocerca gregaria. Next base: position 521,600,290 of record NC_064926.1, read on the forward strand.
GACTTAAGCTGAAACACGGCCCCAAAAGTGGACAACATTCCCTTGGAATTATTAAGAATCTTAGGAGAACCAACAGTGACAACATTTTCCATGTGATGTACAAGGTAAATGAAACATGCAAAATACATTCAGATTGCAGGAGAAATGTAATAATTATGGCACCAAAGAAGGCTAGTGCAGACAGGAGTGAATACTGCTAAACCATCAGTTACAGCCAGGGTTGCAAAATACTGACATAAATAATTTACAGACAAATGGAAAAACTGAAAGAAGCTAACTTTGCAGAAGATCAATTTGGTTTCCAGAGAAATGTAGGAAAATGCAAGGCAATATTGATCTGACTTATCCTAGAAGACAGGCTGGAGAAAGACAAACCTACATTTATAGCATTTGCAGATTTAGAGAAAGCTATTGACAATGTGGACTGGACCACACTCTCAAAAATTTTGAAGGTAGTAGGGGCAAAATAAAGGGACCAAACATTTATTTACAATTTTTACAAGAACCACACCGTAATTATAAGAGGCAAAGGACATGAAGGGAAGTCATAGTTGAGAACGTAGTGAGACAGCATATCCAATGTTAATCAAATTGTATGTTGAGCAATAAACCAAAGAGAAATTTGGGAAGGGAATTAAAGTTTAGGGACAAATAAAACTATGCAGTTTGCTCAAGATATTGTACTTCTGTTGGAGAAGGCTAAGGATATGGGAGAGAGATGGAACTGAATGGATAGTGCCTTAAAAGGAGATTATAAAAAAAAAAAAAACACCAAATAAAGTAAAACAGGGGTAATCAAATGAAGACAAATTAAATAAAGCAGTGTTGAGGTTAATTTGATTGCTAATCCAGTGTGCTAACTACTGCCGCATCATTAAACATGCTACTGTAGAAGAATGCTGAATATAACATGGGTGCCGGCCGGAGTGGCCGTGCGGTTCTAGGCTGCAGTCTGGAACTGACCGCCCGCTACGGTCACAGGTTTGAATCCTGCCTCAAGCATGGATGTGTGTGATGTCTTTAGGTTAATTAGGTTTAATTAGTTCTAAGTTCTAGGCAACTGATGACTCAGAAGTTAAGTCGCATAGTGCTCAGAGCCATTTATAACATGGGTAGATAGAATAGGAAATGAGGAGGTACTGAATAGCCTTGGAGGAAAAAGCAATTAATGGCACAACCAGAGTAAGGGAAGGAATCAGCTGATGGGCCACGTACCAAGGCACCCAGTAATTATCAGTGCACTAATGATAAGAAGTGTAGGGGGAGACAAAGGCCTGAATACAGCAAGCAGGTTCAAATGGATGTACATTGTAACTGTTATGCAGAGATGAAGAGGCTTGATGGGATAGAAGAGCATGAACAGCTGCATCAAACCAGTCTTTGACTGAACCTCACAATAATATCAAACTTCGTATCAGATTAAAACTGTGTGCCAGACTGAGACTCAAACTCAGGACCTTTGCCTGGCAAGTCCTGAGTTTGAGTCTCGGTCCAGCACACAGTTTTAGTCTGCCAGGTAGTTTCATATCAGTGTACGCTCTGCTGCAGAGTGAAAATCTCATTCTGATCACAACAATGTGTTTGATGAAAATTTGGTGGCAATACTGCTGACAGTTTTAACATGACACATTTTTAAGGATGTTGAATACGCAAATATGGTCAGACTGATAACTGTGTTTAATGTATTCTAAATAAAGTGACAGCATGAAATAAACTCACAGTTTTCCTTAGACCATATATATAGATTAGTTAGTGTTAACATATGTTTAATTAAGAAAGACATGTTGATAAACGGATAACATTAAAAATTAAGCATAATTCCAAATGGGTGTGCCTGATGTAAATGCTGAAGACAACATTATGAACAGTAACTAGTTATGTATGCTATTTATATTGATATGCACATTTTGCAAACGTTTTCTTTGTGTAAAATATCTCATCTGTGATGGCAAATTGCAAATTTTCTTTCTTTTGTTGTTGTTGTTAATAAGTGCTACAAGAGGAGCACACGTGTAATTGAGGTTTTGGAATGAAGGTATTTGAATGTGCATCTTTTTGCATGTGTAATTTGTATCAATTACATCCTAAGTTCAAAAGATGCAACCTTTTTATAATGTTACTAAGGTGACTGGATTAGATCAGAGTTGGGGGAACTATTCAGTTACTTAGGGAATCACTAAAAAGCATTAGGTGTCTTACTGATCTGACAGTCTTACTTTTTGTTCATCACAGTGCATGGACATATGTATGTATAGCAGTAGTAGCAGCAATAGTAGTAGGGGTAGCAGCTTATTTGTTGAACAAAAATATAAGTCACATGAACTTCACCAGTAAATACATACCTGATATATACTACTCTACACAATATAACATTCAAAACTGCATAAACAAAACATATGAATTGCAGAAAATTATAAGAAAGATATTTTATATAGAATATATATAGTTAACAGTGAAGGAAAAGATAGATTGCTACTTAACAAAAGAAGACATGTTAAGTTGCAGACAGGCACAATTAAAAGACACTTATATAAAGCTTTCAGTCACAGCCTTCATCAGTAAAGGAGAGACACACATCATTCATACACACAAGCAAACACACTTCACACACACTTGACCGCCAACTCCAGCATCTTGGGCCGGAATACAACTATCATGTGGAATTTAAGCAGCAATCGGAGGGGGAGTGGGGGAAGGGGAAGGGATAGTAGTGTGCAGGTGGGGAGAGAGACAAAATCTGTCTGGTGGAGTGTGCAGGGACTAGAACAGGCTGTTCCAACCGAGCTCCAGGGAGCTGGAGCACTCCGGAGCGCTCACTGCAGCAGCCCGTGTGGAGGGGGAAAGCGATCTCACTGGCCCCTGGCCGCATGCAGCCACAACTGACGCAATAATCCGTGTTCAATGACAGCTATGACTAGCCCTGTACGTCTATTGGAGGATACCTTTCTATTCATTGAGAGGGATAGTCGTCCGCAGTGTCTTGTATGTCATAATGTATTTAATTCTGTGAAGAGGTACAATATACAACGACATTACACACATCTTCAACGCAGTGTACTACAATCAGGTAGGTGTTGCACGCAGAGAACTCGTAGCCAGGCTTAAGAACGACATACCAGGTGAATTAAGTTTAAAAATGGTTTCGTAATAAGGATGGTATCAAAACATGCAACATAGTTCGTTTTCTGTAATGTGTTTATAATTTTCAGGTGAATGAGAGCAGAGAAAACACTACTGAATCTGCAATTTGAGTGATCTACAGGGTCGCTCACATCATTGCGACGAGTGGCAAGCCATTTTTGGTGGGACCACTTGTAGAATCGTGCATGGTAGCAGTTGCAGAATGTTCGTTTCTAAGGGAGGTGCAAGCAATTGAAGGGGTTTGCCTGGCGAAGCAAACAATGTCTCGTTGAATGCTGGACATGGCAGCGGATATAGAGACACAGCTCAGGAAAAGGGCAGAGAGCTTTGTTGCATTTTTTCTAGCGTTTGACGAAAGCACTGACATATCGGACTGTACTCAGCTTGCAGTCTGCGTGCGCGGTGTTGACATGGAGCTGCAAGTAACTGAAGAACTCTTGGGTATGGCACCACTCGATTACACCCCACTAGGACATGATATTTTTGATGATGTTTGTGAATCAGTGGACAATATGAATTTGCTGTGGGATAAGCTCTGTTCTGTAGTGGCAGACGGTGCACCACAAATGATCGGGCATCACCAAGGTTTTACTTCACGTTTGAGAAATAAACTCAGGGATAAATTCGGGAAAGACATTTCAACTATTCATTGTTTTATTCACCAAGAGTCACTGTGTGCTGAAACAGTAGAGCTAGGTGGCGTAATGAAAGATGTTGTGAAGTGTGTGAATTTTCTGTGGCGTCACGGTATGAATCATCGCCAATTCAAAGGATTCCTGAAAGATATGGAAGCGGAGTAAGGGGATATACCTTATCACAGTACAGTTCATTGGCTGAGTCGGGCAAAAGTTCTTGATGTCTTCTTTGCCATTCGGGACAAAGTATCCCTTTTTCTCGAAATAAAAGGGGAAGAAATGCGTTGTCTGAAAGATATAAAATGAATGTCAGACCTGGCATTCCTAGCTTACATAACTATGCATCTGAATAATTTAAATCTGTCATTGCAGGGCAAAGGGCAGCTAATCATTGACATGCACGACCAGATCAAAGCGTTCACGGAAAAGTTATGTTTATTTGAGAGGCAGATGAGTAATGGACATTTAACGTTCTTCAATCGTCTTGCTTCTTTAAAACTACCTGAAGGTACTACTTTTGGCAATTACCAAGCAAAGTTAAAGCAGCTCATCACGTCATTTGAAACATGATTCTGAGACCTCACTAGTTTGGAAATGGAACTTAAGGTGTTCAGCACTCCTTTTGTCAGTTTCCCCCGATTACTTGTCATCGTCACTTCAATTAGAGATTATTGATTTCAAAATTCAACTTTTTGGAAAGAGAGGTACTACAACATGTTGGATTTGTCACTATGGTATCATTCATTACAGCAAAAAACATTTTTAAGCTTCACAACAATGCCACTCAGATCATGTGCATGTTTGGATCTACGTATTGTTGTGAGCAGCTTTTCTCAGCAATGAAGAGTAAAAAAAGGAACAATCGTTTCTTCAGGATGCAACAATGAAGGCCATCCTCCGCATTAATGCTGCGAACACTTTGATGCCTGTTATTTCCGATCTTGTAATGAAAAGAAAATGTCAAGCTACAGAGGCCCAATAAATTTAGTAAGCAGTTTCTTGTAAAACAGTTGTTTCTTATTTATTTCCTGAACATCGTATTTCCTTGTGTAGCAGGTCATGATGTCTTAGCAGCTAAGAGTATGAGGTTGTTGATCTTGTAAGACGCAGCTGGCACATCAAAACGCTTGCCTTGCCGCCTGCCTCAGTCAGCTGTGCCACGTGCCGGCGTGCCAGCCCACCTGAAAGGTCAGTCACAGCAAGTGATATGGCTCCCTGGAGCAGGGAGCGCTCCACAGCTCACAACGGAGCCCACGAGCTGGAACAGCCTGGACTAGAATATCAACAGGCGCTGTGTCAGGAGGTTGTCGGGCAGGGAGTTAGGGGAAAAAAGAAGCGAAAAAGAAGAGTGGTGAAAGATGGGAGGATGCATTGACAGAGGGCAGTAAATAAACAGTGTGGGAGATGAGAATGGAGAGGAATGATAGGACAGAGGGGGTGGAAACTGTTGGATGGAGGGAATTCGGACAGTACGTTACTATGGCGTCGATAGTTCGTATCGACCATGAAACTTAATATCTGTGAACTCTAAGTGCTCTGTCGAGCCTCCATCTTAACGTTACTTTAGTCTGTTCTTTGTTATACTTCATTCTGTACGAACACAGTGTCAAGTGTAAATATATATGAGCTACAAGATATATGGGAATTAAGTTTTCTATGTCCTGATTACCGATCCCGTTCCCGTAGTGGTGACCCCGCAGTTCGTTCGTGTTTCATGTCTTCCACGCCGGATACATCAGGTTATGTGCACTACGTAATGACTACGCCAAACAATGCCTTGTTTGAAGATGTGAAGGCATAACTCTGCTCACCGAGTTTTGTCATTTCTTCGCCAACAGCGTATTCATCATTTACGCACAGTGATTCGTGTTCTCAACCATCGCTGTGTGCTAACTCATTAGTTTTCAACAGTCAATGACTATGCCGTTCAAGCAAACAACAGACTCAGGAAACTTCCTGGCAGATTAAAACTGTGTGCCCGACCGAGACTCGAACTCGGGACCTTTGCCTTTTGCGGGCAAGTGCTCTACCAACTGAGCTACCGAAGCACGACTCACGTCCGGTACTCACAGCTTTACTTCTGCCAGTATCTGTCTCCTACCTTCCAAACTTTACAGAAGCTCTTCTGCGAACCTTGCAGAACTAGCACCCCTGAAAGAATGGATACTGTGGAGATATGGCTTAGCCACAGCCTGGGGGATATTTCCAGAATGAGATTTTCACTCTGCAGCGGAGTGTGCGCTGATATGAAACTTCCTGGCAGATTAAAACTGTGTGCCCGACCGAGACTCGAACTCGGGACCTTTGCCTGTGAGTACCGGACGTGAGTCGTGCTTCGGTAGCTCAGTTGGTAGAACACTTGCCCGCAAAAGGCAAAGGTCCCGAGTTCGAGTCTCGGTCGGGCACACAGTTTTAATCTGCCAGGAAATTTCATATCAGCGCACACTCCGCTGCAGAGTGAAAATCTCATTCTGGAAACATCCCCCAGGCTGTGGCTAAGCCATATCTCCGCAGTATCCTTTCTTTCAGGAGTGCTAGTTCTGCAAGGTTCGCAGAAGTGCTTCTGTAAAGTTTGGAAGGTAGGAGACGGATACTGGCAGAAGTAAAGCTGTGAGTACCGGACGTGAGTCGTGCTTCGGTAGCTCAGTTGGTAGAGCACTTGCCCGCGAAAGGAAAAGGTCCCGAGTTCGAGTCTCGGTCGGGCACACAGTTTTAATCTGCCAGGAAGTTTCATATCAGCGCACACTCCGCTTCAGAGTGAAAATCTCATTCTGGAAACAGACTCAGGCTTCACGTCACCAGATAACGCCCATCCGACAGTGAAATGTGAACTGAAAAATATTTCAAATTGTGTCTCTTAAAATCGAGTGTTTCAAGAACAAAGTGATCTCCATTCGAACACTTGTTTAGCCACCCACCGGCATGCTACATCAGTTACTGTTGGGCCGTGTGCAATGCTGCCATTACTACAAACCATGTCAGATCCATTCTGTGCACATGGAGTTCCAGTTGTGTGCAATTTACATACACAATTCAGTGTTTAACATAACATTGACCCCTTACCTCGCTTCAGTGTCCCACCACATGTGCTACAGGCATGTTATGCATCAGATAGTTTCCACGTGGGTGGCGTTCTCAACCCCCTGCGGATCCCCCCCCCTCCCCCCCCTCCCACTTGAGGGGGTCCCTGTTTTTGGTCGCTCAACTGCCTGCCGCTCCCACAGCACCGCCTGCGTCTGCCGCACCGGTCTCTCAGCCTGTTCCAGAAGCAAGTCGTTTCCATCCAGCACTCATCACTCACGGTCCAGTTTCTGGGCCCCCCTCGTGTGCTGTCTATCCGCCCATTTCCACAATACTGTCCATGCCTGTTGCGCCGTGTTTTTGTGACACACAGTGAACTATGTCAGCTGCCACTACTACGGTTTCAATCGCCTGGTTTAAATCCGGGCCTACTGCACCGGCCTCTGACTTAACCTCAGTTCAGCCGCTACCCCAGGAGACATCGAAGCCGCCATCATTACCTCCTCCTGGCCGCCTGCAGAAGCTACCACCCTTATACGAAGACAACCCGGCATCTTGGTCGTGCTTATCGAGCATCTGATTGAGTTACATCAAGTGTCTGATGATAACTCGAAGTTTCTCTGCCTCCACGACCACTCGGATTTCATTTGTGACCTGCTCCTTTCACCGCCACCTGTACTAAAATATGAGTTTGCAAAGAAGACTATTATGGAACGACTTGCCTGCTAGCCACAACAGTTAATAATCAAGATTCTCTATGAAGAGCACCTGGAGGACGCACCCCACACAGCTCTGGTGCCGCCTTTGATTGCTCGTGAACGAGCATACCATGCCTGACACCACGCTATGGGCTGTGTGGTCTTCCTAACTACCTACCAATCTACAGATCCATCTGTTACCACACTTGTTTGAGTCCATCGGCTCCCACCTATGCATCGCTGACCAGTTGTATTCGCTGCTGCGGCAACATCAGCCAGTTCATTCCACACTGTTCGTCAGCACAGCCAACCGCGCGTACCGACCTTCGGCCGGCAGAGGCAGGGCTCACTCTGCCGTCACCGCGTCTACTTCTCCTGGCAGCATCGGCTCACTCTCTCCGCTGTCCAAGCACTCCAGGATCGCCTACGTACCTTACGTACCAGTCTATTTACTGTAACAAATCAATGAGGACAAGCTGCCCCCGCTGTTGCAGTTTCCACCTCCTCACTCTGCTCACCCTTTCTGCTGGTACCACAAAGTGTTTGGCGACGGCAGCAAGAAGTGCAGGTTGCCATGCCAACACCGAAATGCCGACTGCAGGAACTGAGAGCCACGGAGTCCTGCAGGGAATCTACCAGGCATCCTCTTTCGTTACACTCCGTTCACTCATCCACCCGGCCGAGTGGGCATCTCTATGTGACTGACATTGCGTCAGGTCTAGTTTTCTGGTTGACACTGGTGCTGACATGTTGTTCATACCTACTTCGATGGCTTCACCCACTTCTTCACATACGAAGTGACTTCTACGAGCTGTCAACGTGTCGGCATTACCTACCTCAGGCTCAGTAAAGGTTACTGTGACCCCATCTCCTTCCTACGTTTTCCTTGGACATTCTACATTGCCGACATTGATGAACCGATCCTCAGTATGAATGTTTGTCTCATTATGAGCTATCTCCAAATGTCATACAGGGTTCAGTGCTCCACCATCCTACAAACACAAACATACCGCGCACCCCGCACCTATGTCCAACGCTCTGTTTCCACCGCAACATACGATACCATATGCGAGTGCTCTGCCCTCGTGGGCAACATTGTGACCTGAATTACTGACCTACTGTCAGAATACAACTCGGTGACACAACACCACCAGGACAACGAGAAGCTGAAAGAATGCATCACATCCACTTACAGCAAGCTCATTGTGGCTTGTACCTTGCTTCTGCTGCTTTGCCGAGCCCAGCTCGAACTCTCACCAGGTTAGTCCACAAACTTGCATGAGATGTATCAACCCCCCCCCCCCCCCCCCCCCCATCGCACTCTCATCATCCAGTGCCATGTGTTTCAAAAAGTGCTGCTAATGGCAGTTGTGCATGTATTGTGACCATGCCCATATCTCGGACAGTCGGACAGCTACCGCGTGTGTTGGTAAACATTCCCCCTCACTTATATTCTGGCCACATGACCAAGCGGCCCTCGTGGCCCCACGTGCGACGCCAACGCTGCTCTTGCCCGTGCCGGTTGTCCAGTGCAGTGTTAACAGCGGACAGTCGCTGTCTGTTCCCCTTCACTCGACACTGCGTGCGCACCCACCCCATCCATACAAGCACACGCCGCACTCCCGTAAGAGATATGTGACTTTTGTGCTACCTTTCCCAACTCAAGCTAACATGTTATGCCTCACTGTGCCTTACTCGTCTAAAGACTCAGCGCCAGGACATTAACCAATCTCATGTGCAGTTCTCAGTTTCTTCTGTGACTGATGGAATGACACACAAGATAGTTACCACTGCCGGCCCTCCTATTGGGCATAAGGTCTAACGCCTCAACCCTATCAAGTTGTGCACGGCCTGGCAACAGATTAATGAACTTTTGGCAGCAGGTGTTCTGCAACATTCAGACAGCAACTGGTCTTCACCAATCCACCTCGTCCCCAAACACAACAGATCTTTTCGATTGTGCGATGATTACATATGCTTAAATGCTCGTACCATCATGGACAATTACCTGGTGCCGAATAGCAATGACTTCACTCATATGTTATCGGGCGCCAGAATTTTCAGTGTTATTGACTGTTAACCGGCCCACCATCAGAATCCCATGGCACTGGAAGACATTCCGAAGATGGATATTGTCATGCCGCTCGGTTTATTCCAATGCCACTTCATGCCATTCGGCCTACAGGACACTGCTTTTATTTATTGTTCTTCTGGTTTTCTGCTTAGTTTAATTGAGATCTGCTCCCTCTTCCATTTATCATCATGGGAAACAAAATCAACGTACCTTTATGTTTTCAGCCCAGAATTCTGGTTCTTGTGTGATTTGTAGATCTTCAAACGGAGTGCGGTACTGAGTCAAACACTCTTCAGAAATCAAGAAGTCTTGTGGAATACAGAGGGGATAAAAAGTGCTCTTAACCTAACCACAACAGACATTCTGCAAAACTCGGATTTGCAATTCTAACAGAAACCTTCCTGATAGACAACTGGCAACATAAATATTTCTACAGTTTTCACCTAATGGCAAAGAAGGGAGAAAGGGGACGACCCATGGGAGGAATATCTATCCTATTGAAACCCTGGATAACCCCCACCAAAAAATCACAAAACAAGATAATAGTATGCTACTAGAAGCATCAAACATAAATATAAATGCAGCCTATTTCCAAGTGCACACAAATGCTGTAGAAATAATTGACAAAATAGTCACACTCATCAAACAATGCGACAGCAAACTCACTATTATTGCAGGTGATATCAACTGCAGAATAGACATGGAGAACTATGAAACAAGACTAGGCATTGAAACCCTAGAAGAAGATGGTTTCACCCTACTGAACAATACATATATATGCCACAATGGGAAAAGCACTATTGATATCACATTAACAAGAGGAGAAATAAAAGGACATGTATGGCATAACTCTGTCACTCCTATACGAAAGCACATTCCAATGAAGATAAAAATAAATAATGTCACATCACCACCATCAAGAAAGACCCACTGAATCACACAAAGAAAAACAGATAAAGAAATATTAACAAACCAGCAAGAACAAATAACACAAATAGAAACTTTAATAGAGAAAGGAGACCATGAAAAAGCAACAGACAAAATAGAAGATCTCCTAAAAGATTCAGTGATACAAACAAACCCAAAAACAAGGACAACAAAAAGATGCTTCGATGCTGAACGCTACAGTAAAAAAAAAACACTGTTCTAAGAACGCTCCACAGATTAAAAAACCAGCATGATGAGAAAACATGCAAATTATACGCAGAAGAGAGGAAAATAAAAAAAAAACTAATAGAAGAGAAGAAAAAAGAATACATAGAAGGAGAGGCAAAAAAAAGAAGCAGATGAAGCAGAGAAAGACCCATACATAGCAGCAAGACCAAGAAGACTGGCTCATACACCAAGTACAGACAAGAAGGAATGCGAAGACCTCGTCAGTAATATACTGAACAAATGAGGAATCAAAACACCCCCAAAGAAAGAGAAACAACATCAAACAAAGGGAAAAGACAATGTATGGGAATCTCTAAATGAAGAAGATGTAAAAGAAGTAATAAAAACACTGAAGAACAAGAAAGCAGCTACAAAAGAAACAAATGTTCTACACAGTGTGCATAAATTTACTGAAGCCTTCAACCTACTGGAGAGAGATCTCATAGTCTGAAAACTGGAAAACACAATGGGAGAAGATAGCGTATGGGCAAGAATAATCAAGTCAATCCTTGGATACAACTTAATCACAATGTCAGGCAACCTCTCTTTTTCGACCCTCATTCTGCAACCGAACGGAGTCTTACTGGGTGACCCAATGATCCCTTTTCTCCACATTCTTGCCACTGATGAAGTATTGTGAATTGGAGAAAATGAAGAAGATGTACACATATATGCATTCTCTGACAACATAGCTGTAGGATCAACAGTTATACAGAAGCTGCAGAAAATCATTGAGAAAATAGATAAATTGTGCAGTGAACAAAAACTACACATAAACACAACAAAGACCGAAATGGTGATTTTCAGAATAGGAGTCAAAACACCCAAAAATGCGGAAATCAACATCAGGGGACAAAAAAATAAAAAAATCTCATCAGACTTTAAATACCTAGGGGTGACATTGCAACCAACACCCAAATGCTTCACAAAGCACAGACAGAACGAGGAGCCCAAGAAATAACAGCAATACAGGACATCAAAAACATCCGCCTACTCAGTCTAAAAATGACCATGAAATTATTCAACCCAAAAATCTTCCCAATACTGGCCTATGGGATGGAGCTGTATTGGACCACCTCACAGAAAAAAATCTAGAAACACTAGATAAGGTAAAACTGACTTATCTAAAAAGAGCACTAAGTCTCTCAAAGACAACAAGATCTAGACTAGTGTACCTGCTAGCGAGAGAGACATTCCTAATTGAAGACATCAAACTTTGATATATGATGCCACACACCAGGGCTTCCAGAACTATAAACAAATAAAATGTGGTATACCCCAAGGATTTGTATTGGGACCCCTTCTGTTTCTTCTGTACATAAATGAGCTAAGCTTAAATATTGATGCACACAAAACAATCATATTTGCAGATGACACCACGATTCTACTAAAAGGAGACGACGATGAACAGTTACAGAAGACAGTAAACATCGTCACGAAACAGCTTAGCAGCTGGGCACAGAGTAATCAGCTTGTAATAAACAGTAAGAAAACCGTTGCTCTAAAATTCCACAATGTTTCTAACAAGGACATGTTTATCCCATCAGTGTCTATCAATGACGAACCAGTTGGTAACAGTACTGAAACCAAATTCTTAGGACTTTGGCTACAGAGTAACATCAGATGGAATAAGCATATTGAATATCTCAATGCAGAACTGAGCAAAACATGTTATCTTCTTTGTTCATTAAAATCATGCTGTAGTGGGAAAACAGTATTGAATGCATATCATGCATACTTTCATTCTTGTCTTAGATATGGGATCACCTTCTGGGGAAACTCTAAAACAGCTAATAGCACTTTTAAACTACAAAAAAGGGCCATTAGAATCTTGTTTGGGTGCAAGCCTAGAGACTCTTGTAAACCCCTGTTTAAGAAATCTGGTATTCCCCCATTACCATGTGTATACATTATGGAAACCCTTTTGTTCTTTAAATTAAATGTAATAGGCAAGGGCCGGAGACTACAAAAAAACTGTGATATACATGAGCACTTTACCAGACAAAACAGAAACTTACATATGACTCAAGTCAGTACAGTATTGCCAAAAAGGTACTTTTCACTTTGGAGTTAAGCTTTATAACAAACTTCCTGAAAACATAAAAGCTATCACTGAGGTTAATACATTTGGAAAATCTCTAAAGTCATATTTACAGCATCACTGCTTTTACTCCATTGAAGAATATTTAAATTTATGAAATGTGTTATATAAATACTTACGTGTAAAGTGTATTATTGTAAGCTTAAATATGTATGCCTTGAAATTATCTTCAGCCTGTATATTTATAACTTGACTTGTCCAATGTCTTATGCACACGCTGCTATGTAGACAACAGGACCAATAAAATACAATCTACAATCAACTGAAGATCACGGAGTATGGCCAGAATTCTATGGCACCGAAGCAATGATGAACCGCTCATGGACAGCACCAAACTATGAACTGTGACATGTCGTAACTTGATTATCTATTCACAACTTTCATCATCAAATTTGCAAAAACAAAACTTATCACGAGCCAACCACAACATGTGTGTGTGAACTGTGTAACGAAGCCTGTGAACGATGTTACAGAGTACTGTGCAGTAAAAGAGTGAAATCTGTAAATAAATATGCAGAAATGTAGAATGTAAATGTAAATTGTTAAGCAAAGTAACTGTATATGGCTATTTGGCTGCAATTTTATTAAGTAAAAAATAATTTATTTGTGATCTGTGAAAGATGTCTTGACAATATTCTGCTACGGGTAGTCACTGAAGAAATCACGCATTGCTCTCTTTATAGCCAAACGCGTTTCATTCAACGTCTCTCTATCTGTAGCCCTATGCTTTGTTTTACACCTATTATGCAGTAATATCTGTTTCTTTATAAGTTTCTTACAGTGACTATACCATAGAGGTTTCCTCCCATTAGGAACTGTTCTACTGGGTACATCCAGTGCATGGTCAACTATTCTTTTAAACTCAAGCCAGAGTTCTTCTGCATGCTCCTCACCTGTGCTGAAAGTTTTAAGTTCCTCATTCAGATGTGAATTTATCATGAAATATGATAAGTTTTATGTTCACATTTGGTTCATTATAAATTGCATCCAGATCATCTCCTGTAAACTATTCTTAAAAACGTTTGTTCTAGAGTTAATTATTCTAAATGATTTCCACAAGGAGTATTCACAGCATAAGGCACTATGTTATTTAGACTAACTAACTGTACATTTGTTACTGGATAAACAGTCATTTTCTTGCTTTGAGCTTTATCAAAGAAAAAATTATCCGTTAAGGGTCTTACTGTCTTTATCCACCCATGTTGTAAAGTTCATTACTGAGATCAAATTGTAGGATCCAAAGAAGGTTTACAGATCCTTTTTTTTTTAATCAGAATCCTTTAGAAAATCTACACCGAAGTCATCACAGACTATTATCTGCTTGGTGCTGTCTGACAGATAGCACAGTAAGGAATCCAGATTTCTCAATAATATAGTTTATGGCTTGATATAATCTCTTAATCTGTTGTTCTTTTAAAGAGGAGATGCAGATATAGATATTTATGTTTGAGATGTGAATTACATGTTCATAATTTCAGTTTGGTCCTTTCATCAGTCTGCACCTTATTTTTTTCCCTATGTCTGAATAGCTGATTTAAACAGAAACAGAATTTGCTGAAAGAAATTGAGGGTAAGAGAAAAAATGATTGACAAACAGAATTCTGATCACAATTTTGCTTATAAACAATTTAGTCAGTTTTCATAATAAAGGTGACAGTTTGTCTGAAGATGGTTTGCAAATCGGGTTTGAATTGGTCGTCTTTATAGTGTGAACAGTTTGTGTGGTAACTACTGCTCCAGCATGAGTATTATGTGCATTTGGCCATTATAATAACTGATTACGTAAACTGTTTTCTTCTTCAGTGAAGCGTGCACCGATATGAAACTTCCTGCCAGTTTAAAACTGTACTGGAAAGTGCTCTACCAACTGAGCTACCCAAGCACAAATCATGACTCATCTTGTCAGATTTACTTGTGCCATTACCTCATCTACTACCTTCCAAACTTTACAGGGAAAAAATTCTTTCTGGAAACATCCCCCGGATTGTGGCTGATCCATGTCTCCACAGCATCCTTTCTTCCAGGAGTACTAGTCCCATAAGCTTCACATGAGAACTTCTGCGAAGTTTGGATGGCAGGAGAAGAAGTACTGGCGAAAGTGAAGCTGTGGGGATGGGTTGTGTGTTCTGCTTGGGTAGCTTAGTTGGTAGAGCACTTGCCCATGACAGTCCTGTTCCTGCACCCAGTTGTAATCTCCCAAGAAGTTTCATATCAGTGCACACTCCCATGCATTACGAAAAATTCATTCTGGAGAACAAACATTAGTGAAGACACTTGGCTAAAATACTTGTTACATTTGACTTTTATTAGCTCTATTCAAATACAGTCTTCATAGGTAAATTCAGTGACTAAGAATAATGAGTCTCACTCCATCACAAAATTAAGATAACAAACCACTATCTACTTAGGTTTGTACATATAATTACTGGGACTAACCGGAGTGTTCTTATTTTCACTAATTTGGAAGAGTAGGGTGACGATTGTTTCAGGATTATTCCATTGAATTAGCAGATCTCAAGTGCTGACTTAAATAGACAGTTCACGGTAAATACTAAAAATGAAATGATAATTAAATGGATACCCTAGCTGCAAACAGGCATTGATGTACTACATTAGGGACATGTTGAAAATGTGTGGCCCAATCGGGACTCGAACCCGGGATCTCCTGCTTACATGGCAGACGCTATATCCATCTGAGCCACCGAGGCACAGAGGATAGCGCGACTGCAGGGACTTATTCCTTGCACGCTCCCCTTGAGACCCACATTCCCAACATGCCCACACCACAACATTCGAGTGCACCTAATGTA